>NW_024070207.1:111523011-111553033 GCF_014754425.2 Oryx dammah
TGTGGCCACTGCTGAGTTTTCCAAATTTGCTGGCATATTGAGTGCAGCACTTTCACAGCATCATCTTCAGGATTTGAAATAGCTCAACTGGAATTCCATCACCTCCACTAGCTTTGTTCATAGTGATGCTTTCTAAGGCCCACTTGACTTCACTTTCCAAGATGTCTGGCTCTAGATTAGTGATCACATCTTCATGATTATCTGGGTCGTGAAGATCTTTTTTGTACAGTTCTTCCGTGTACTCTTGCCACCCCTTCTTAATATCTTCTGCTTCTGTTAAACCACCTTAAAAATAAGTTACCATATAACCCAGCATTTTCCCTCTTGTGTATCTATCCAAAGGAAATGGAAACAAGTTCACACAAACTTGTACATAGATGTACACAGTATTATTCATAGTAATCAGAAAGTGAAAATAACCCTAATGTTCATCAGCTGATGAGTGGATAAACAGAATGTTATATCCATATAATAGAATACTATTCAGCAATAACAAATGAGTGAGATACTGATAAATGGTATAATGTAGATGGTCTTTGAAAGCATTATGGGAAGTGAAAGAAGCCAGTCTCAAAAGGCCACTTACTTTATTATTCCATTTATATGAAATGTCTAGAATAGGCAAATACATGTAGAGAAAGTCGATAAGTGGTTTTTTAGGGCTGAGGATGACAGCAGAAGATGAGGTGAACTTGCAAGTGAGATGGGAGGGATAATGGGGAGTGACCGCTACAGAGGTTCTTTTTGAGTGATAAAATATTCTAAAATTCAGTTGTGGTGATGGTTTTGAAACTTTCTAAATATACTAAAAACCGTTGAATGGTTTTTTTTTTTTTTTGGCCATACCCCATGGCATGTGGGACCTTAGTTCCCTGACCAGGGATTGAGACCACACTCCCAGCATTAGAAGGCAGAGTCTTAACCACTGGACCACAAATTGCATGGTATGGACTTGTATCTCAATAAATTATTAAATAATATGTGGAACTACATGACTTTGAGGTTTCTAACTACCTTGTTTCCTTTCTTGTGTTATTTAATTTTATCATCTAATTTTCCCCTCTTCCCCAATACACTTTACACATGAGAAAACCGAGGCACAAAGCATTTGTTATTTTCCCAAGGTCACCCAGCTAACTCCTGAGCTCCACAGAGCAAACACAAACATTTCCTGACTACACACGAGGGCGATTAACAATAGGCTGGGGAAATCTGGGGAGGGCAACACATGGAAACCATTTCCAATAAACATATTCAGTTGTGATAATCTGGGATAAAAAAGGCAATCCAGTGTGACAGTAGTTTTTATTGCTTTCCTTCTGGGCTTCAGGACTGCTTGTAGTTGATAAAACCATTCAGACTGAGGATTTGGGGCAAGGGCTTATGCTCAATTCTTTGCAGTGTGCATTAGCATTGAGGGAGATACCAGGTGACTTAAGTCTTTAGTACGAATCACTGTAGGGGAAGAGAAACACAAATGACAATGTTAACAACTGCTAAAGCTTCTTTTCAGGAGTTTATTGATATTCCTAAATGATAGGCATAGAAAATTGATGGAAGAAAAGGCAACATCATTCAAGGGTGGATTAATTTGGCATCTTGTTTTTCTGTCAGTCTCATTATAGTACTTGACAGGAAAATAGATGCGTTTGATGGCATTTACTCTTTTCAACAAAGCCATTGCTTCAGAAATATTATCACTTTTGATTTTTCAATTTTTGCTGAAATGGTGTTTGATGCAGTTTTGTTCTCATTATGGAGTCTCTGTCTCAATTTGCTGAAAAGGATTACAAGCCCAGTGAAGTATGGCCGAAAATTAATTGATGTGTGGGGCTATTTAAAGATCATTCAGGGAGAACATCAAGTGGTATTTTCTAGACTGTCTGATCTGAATAGTCTCTACTTGGAATGACACAGATTTTTTGGATAGCAGCTGTGAGTCAAAACCTGGAAATTGTTGAGATTTTCATGTATTAGCTCCAGCAGACTGGGGTCCTCACAGATGGACCAGTGGGAAGGGGAAGAAGCTGAGAGGAAGTGGAGTGGAGGTGAGGGAAACTCACTTGGTCATTGAGGATGACTCCAAAAGAGAATCAGCCTTTCTAATATGCAGTGTCCAAAAAGCATGCTTATCAGACCAGGTCCAGTTCCATGGTAGACAAAGGTCTTCTAATACCATAGCTGTAATTTTGCAGCTGGCAGTATAACAGTCTAAGAGGCTACTGTGTTTCAGGCAAGTTGCCAGGCAGAGAGCCTTTGAGATTATTTAGTTCTCAGTAACAGGTAATTGGTGAAGTGTCAGGGTCCCACCCAAGAAGTCTATGTTTCAGGGTGGGATTTTGTTGCCGATGGAAAATGGAAATATTGGACACAGGAAATAGGATGAAAGTTGATTGTGTAGACCGTTGCAGCATGGGGTGAGGCTTATGTGAGGCCAAGCCCATGTGGTACATGATACTATCTCAATGACAGCAAGGCTAATTCCAGCCCCAGTGGAAGGAGGTGAGCCAAGGTTGGTGGTAAAGTTTATGCCATGATCAGGACCTAAGGAGGAGCCACCTTTTGGTGAGTCCAGGTAGGAATGTGAGGGAAAGACAGGGGCTGATACCTACCCACAGATATGATCAACAATCATCACTATTACGTAGCCGGACATATGCAGTAAGACCCAAAGAGTGTACTGATCATGAGCAGAGACTTGAAATCTGAGTTTCACCTCTTCTACTTACTATTTGTATGACATTGGGTAAATTACTTAACTTCTCTGTGCTCCAGTTTTCTCTTGTAAAATGGAGTTAAAATGATATTTATTTCTTTGGGGGGTTATGAGGGTAAAACGAGACAATTCACATTATGTGCACATAATAGCATGCCAATAAATGTTAGCTATTCTTACTGCTGCTGTTATTAAATTAGTCCTTCCAGTTCTGGTCACTGAGCTTGTCACTCAGGCTTTGATCTATCTGGAAGGATGGAATTTTTCCAATTAAATCAGGTCAGCATGGTGCACTCTGATATAATGCCTTGCTACTCAGTCTGGTAGACAAACCAACAACGTCACCTGAGAACTTGTTAAAGAGGCCAAATCTGACTCCATCCTGGTCTTCCTCAATCAGAATCTGCATTTGAATAAGGTCCACCAGATAATTCCTACGTACGTGAAGGTTTGAGAAGATCTATGACAGAGGAGGCTAGAATATACAGTGAGGGAAAGACAGCCTCTTCACTAAACAGTGTTGGGAAAACTGGAGAGCTGCATACAAAATAATAAAACTGAATTACTTTCTCACACCATGCACAAAAATAAATTCAGAATGGATGAACAACTTAAAATGTAAGACCTAAAGCCATAAAACTTTTGGAAGAAAATATAGACACTATCCTCTTAACATTGCTGTTTGTAGTAGATTTTTAACTGTGTCTTCTCAGGTAAGGGAAGCAAAATGAAAAATAAACAAATGGGACTATTGTTGTTGTTCAGCTTCTTTTTGTGACCCCATGGACTGCAGCATACCAGGCTTCCCTGTCCTTCACTAGCTCCTGGAGCTTGCTCAAACTCATGTCCATTGAATTGGTGATGCCATCCGACCATCTCATCCTCTGTCACCCTCTTCTCCTCTTGCTTTCAATCTTCCCAGCATCAGGGTCTTTTCCAATGAGTCGGCTCTTTACATCAGGTGGCCAAAGTATTGGAGCTCCAGCATCAGTCCTTCCAATGAATATTCTGGGTTGATTTCCTTTATGATTGACTGGTTTGATCTCCTTGCTGTCCAAGGGACGCTTAAGAGTATTCTCCAGCACCACAGTTTGAATTAATTCTTCAGCACTCAGCCTTCTTTATGGTCCCTCACATCCATACATGGCTATGGGAAAAACCATGGCTTTGACTATAAGGACCTTTGTTAGCAGAGTGATGTCTCTGCTTTTTAATGTGGTGCCTAGGTTTGTCATAGCTTTTCTTCCAAGGGGCAAATGTCTTTTAATTTCATGGCTGCAGTCACTGTCTGCAGTGATTTTGGAGTCCAAGGAAATAAAGCAACTACATCAAACTACAGAACCTCTTGCACAGTGAAGGAAACTATCAACAAAAGAAGGCCAAGATATTTGCAAACAATTTATCTGATAACTCATACAACCCAGTGTTAGAAAACAACCTGATGAAAAAATGGGCAGAGAATCTGAATAGAAATTTTTCCAGAGAAGATACACAGGTGGCCAACAGGCATATGAAAAGTGTTCGACATCATTAATCACCAGGGAAATGCAAAGCAAAACCACAATGAGATATCACTTCACACCTATCAGAATGGTTATTATCAACAAAGTGAAAGTGAAGTCGCTCAGTCGTGTCTGACTCTTTGCGACCCCATGTACTGTAAGCTACCACGCTCCTCTGTCCATGGGATTTTCCAGGCAAGAGTACTCAAGTGGGTTGTCATTTCCTTCTCTGGAGGATCTTCCCAACCCAGGGATCGAACCCAGGTCTCCCACATTGTAGGCAGACACTTTACCATCTGAGCCACCAGGGAAGTCCAAAGACAACAAATAATAAGTGTTGGTGATCCTGTGGAAAAAAGAGAATCCTTATGCACTGTTGTTGAGACTATAAATCTCCAGGATGGATATGCCTCAGAAAATTAAAAATAGAACTCTCATTTGATCCAGCAATTCCACACTGAGTATTTATCCAAAGAAAATGAAAACACGAATTTGAAAAGATTTATGCACCCCTCTGTTAACAGCATCATTATTTACAATAGCCAAGATGTGGAAACAACCTCAGTGCCCATCAATAGATGAATGGCAAAGGAAAATGTGTGTGTGCATATACTCACACATACACACAATGGAATATCACTCAGCCATAGAAAAGAATGCAATATTGTCATTTGCAACAACATGCGTGGACCTAGAGGCTATTATGCTAAGTGAAATAAATCATACAGAGAAAGACAAATACCATATGATTTCTATTATATATGGAATCTTAAAACCAATGGACAGACAAAACTAAACAGAAACAGAGTCATAGATACAAAGAACAAGCAGGTGGTTACCAGAGCAGAGGGGATGGGAAAAGGAGAAAACGCACAAACTTCTAGTTGAAAAATGAATCAGTTATGGGCATTGAGTGTACAGTATGGGCAATCTAGTCAGTAATTCTGTAATATATTTGTGTGGTGACAGTAGTTAGACTTATCATGGTGATCATTTTGAAATATATGGAAATACTGAATTACTGTATTGTGTACCAGGAACTAACATAGTGTACATCAATTGTACTTCAAAAACAAACAAAGGAACTCATAGAAAAAGAGATCAGATTTGTGATGGGGCTGAGGGAGCAGGAATTGGATGAGGGCAGTCAAAAGATATAAACTTCAAGGTATAAGATAAATAAATACTAGAGATGTAATGTACACCATGATAAATGTAAATACTCCTGTGTATTGTATATAAAAGTTGTTATGAGAGTTCTCATCACAAAGAAAGAATATTTTTTTTTCTAGTTCTAAAGTTTTGTAACAGTAGAGATGATGGATGTTCACTAAACTTATTGTGATCATCATTTCATGATGAATATAAGTCAAGTCATTGTGCTATATACCTCAGACTTACATAGCACTAGATCTCAATTATATCTCAGTAAAACTGGGAAAAAGAGATTTGAGAATGGGTTACCTTAAGATTTTGTAACCTGCTTTCACCACTTAACTACCTATATAAAGTTGTTCAAGTTACTTAACTGTTCTAATTTCTTATCTCTAAAAATAGAATAATGAATATGTATTATTGTGAACCAAGCAACAATACTAGAGTGGGTTGCCATGCCCTCCTCCAGGGGATCTTCCCAACCCAGTGATTGAACCCAGGTCTCCCACAGTGAAGGGGGATTCTTTACTGAATCCAGGGAAGCCCTGTGATTGTGAAAGAGTGTAGGAAATAACATGTTAGCATACTTTATAGTACTCTAACAAGGTACATGCAATGCAATCTCTGATTTCTAGGAAATACTAATGACAAGTAATAATTTGTAGGGTTTTAGATGTGGTCAGCTATTGCCATGCCTTTGACTTTATATGTCCCACACCATGATCCTAAAACAGCAGCAGAGCTTTAGTGAACTAAATAAACTAATTCCTATGTTTTCTAGTTTTATTGAAGTATAATTGACAAAATTGTATATACTTAAGGTACACAATATGATGATTTGATACACGTTTATACTGTGAAATGATTACCACAGTCAAGTTAGTTAACACACTCACATAGTGAATATATTGCCTCACATAGTGAATATATATTCCAAAGTGATGATAAATAGGAGTTGGCAAACGTTTTCTGTAAGGGCCAGATAGTGACTATTTTTGTACTGTGGCCACATGGTCTCTGTTGGGACTACTGTACTCTGCCCTTTTAGTCAGAAAGGAGCTACAGACATTATGTTAATGAATATGCATGGCTGTGTTCTGGCAGGGGGAAATGTACAAAACAGGTGGTATGGTTGATCAGATTATAAGGAAACAAAAGGGAAATTTGAGACAGCTCTTGAAGGTCCTTCCAAGCTTTTCCCTCACAGTCTTTGGGGACCTAGGAAGTAAGCAGAGATATGATAGCACTGGCTGTCTGTCTGAGCTAAGTGTGGGATGAGGAGGAGATCTTTTGGGTGAGATGAGCATTGCTTCTCAGTTACCGTAAGATTGTGTTTGGGACTGGATCTCTTCCCAGGACAATGCCTCCTCATTCAGTGTTTGCTTGTGCTAAAATTACTCCACTAAAAACTTGCCAGAGTCACATCATATTCCCCGAAAGCAGTCTTTTAACAGCATGGATCATAGATGATCCATAATTTTTCCATGGCCCCACCCTACAGATCTGAGTGGCTCCAAATATGCATCTTTGATTTGAAGGGGAGACTGAGCAAAGAAGTGTGACATAAACTGTGTTTCCAGTTGGCAGGCCCACTGGGCCTCTGCGTCTGTCCTTTCCTACTCAAAGCTAAACAGAGACCTGAGGGCCCTCAATGGATTGACCCAGCTGGAGAGGCAGTGTCTTGCATGTGTGTGTGCTCAGCCATGTCCAGCTCTCTGTGGCCCCATGGACTGCAACCCACCACACTCCTCCGTCCATGGGATTCTCCAGGCAAGAATACTGGAGTGGGTTGCCATGCCCTTCAGGGAATCTTCCCGACCCAGGGATCGAACCCATGTCTGCTGCATTTCCTGCACTGGCAGGCAGATTCTTAGGAATCAGAGTCATTGCCTTAGGCTTTTATAAATCTCTGTTAAGAGCTGAACTGCCAGTGTACCTGGAAAGATTAGAGAGTTGGTAGGGTCTTAGCAGCAGGAACCTCTGGGTTGTAATTTTTCTTTCCAGGGAAGTTGATTGAGATTGAGGTGGAGTCTGAGCAAGTGGAAAGACCAGGCTCTAGCTCTTCAGGAAAGGAAGCTGGCAAGGGATTTGGCACCAAGCCAGGATGAGGCCAGCCCAGTACTGGAGCGGAAGCCCAGGGATAGGGAGGGGTGGGAGCCAGGGAGCAGCTGCGGCTTTTGGAGGCTCCTAGTACCACCATCAAGCCTATTCTCACTGAAGACAGGTTGTAAGGCACCTGTGTCCCCTGTGGGGCATGAGAGTATCTATTTGGAGCTGGCTGGCACAGAGTCCCAGATTTGCATACATCATGTTGAGTGTGCATTACTGGGTGCCACAAGTAACTATGTAGATTTTAAGTCTCATGACTTTGCCGATTCATTCAAAGATTGCTGAGGACTTTGTGTTTGGTAAGAAAAAAAAAATCAGCTGTTTGAGTGGCCAGAGGCCTTTTGTTGCAATCTGACTCTTCAGAGGGTTTCCAAGGACCTGTTCCATTAGAAAGACTGGGTGCTCTTGGAATTGTGTATCAGTCAGGCTCTATCCAGTGAGGAGCCTCAGTATTTTAACAGGAAAAAATCTGTACTGAGGTATAAAGAATTTTTTAAAATGTATAACACAGCTAATGAAGACACTAAACAGCAAAAAAAAGAAAACACTAGGGAATCAGGGAAAGAGAAACTCCAGGAAACACTAGCTACCTCTGCGGCTAAGGGAACAAAAAGAGATGGAAATCCTTGAAGTTTATTTTTAAAATTTAGCAGCTCAGAGGAGAATCTCCATGGAGTTAAACCCAGATCCCCAAAGATGAGGAGTTCTGTTGTTCCCGAGAGTGATAAACCTCGTTCTACCAGGGGTGGAAAAACCTCACATGGCATCCCACTGCTGTCATAAGATGCCCTGGCACCGCAGTGGGGAAGAAGGGAGGGTTAGTGCAGACATCCTCCCAGGAAGAAGACAGGAGTGGTACATCCCTCCTGCTTCCTCCAGCCCTGAAGTTCCCTCTAGAGCCTAAGAGGTCTCCAGCCAGCAAAGCAGAAATAAGGCCTCAGAGGCCCAGCCCCCATGTCTCAAAGCAGCTCCAGGAAGAGAGGTCGTTAGGACCCAGAGACCATAGATGAAAACCCCACAGCACTCACCTGCTGATCTGCGACAAGCTGTGTGGGTTTGCCGGGCCTGTCTGTCCAGTCAGGTGAGACATGAACTCAGGAGCACCTTCCCTGTTCCTTGTCTTCCTCCCTCCCCAGCACTCGCAGGTGGTCCACAGAGAATCCCATGCTGGGGGCTCAGGCAGCTGTGGATTGAGTGAGTGAATGACAAGATGAAAGGAGGGCTCCCGAATTCTACACTCCAGGTGATGGGAATGAAGACAAAGACGGGATTTTCTAGCTTTATTTTTTTTCTAGAAAATACAATGCATGTAGCTTTAGCCCACGCATGGTCTGGTAGGAAATGACTGTATGGCAAACTTCAATGTAGCCAAAGGACAGGTTTGATTCTGTGACAAGACCATCAGAGACAGTGATTTGTGCTGGGAGTTCTTTGCTGTTGTTTAGTCACTAAGTCATGACCCACTCTTTTGCGACCCCGTGGACGGCAGCCCGCCAGGCTCCTCCGTCCATGGGATCCTCCAGGCAAGAATACCGGAGCGGGTTGCCATTTCCTTCTCCAGGGGATCTTCCTGACCCTGGGATTGAACCCATATCTCCTGTGTTTCCTTGCATTGGCAGGCGTATTCTTTAACACCAAGCTACCAGGCAAGCCCCGCATAGTTATTTAGAACAACACATGTGCTAGAACGGGTTCTACCTCTTTCAAAAATTTAGGACAGTCAGAGCTTCATTTCCTATATTACTGTGCAAAGAGAGTAACCATCCTGAGATAACTGAGAGATTATTAGCAGCCAATATTGGCACTGTTTCTATCCCTGCATCTCTGGTGTGTTTGTAGTGGTGGAGGCTCAGGCACAGGCGTGTGTATGTGTGTGCATGTGTGAAGGGGGCGGTGGTAGGATGGGCTAATACACTAATGTGTATATGTTAGTGTGTGCATGCGTTTAGAGGTGTATGGAATGGTGATTGTGTCTGTGTGTATGCTGGCTGCTGGTGAGGTGGAATGAAGGTGTGAGTGAATGTGAGCATGTATGGATGTGTGCATGTAGGGTTGTGGTTGGTGGGGATAAGTACTGCGTGAGAGCATGTTCATTTCATAGTGGCAGGAGTGTGGGGGGACGGATATATGTTTGTAGATGAGCATGTGTGTGGGGGTGAATATGGGTGGTGGCAGGGAAAGAGATGTATATTTGCGTGTAAACTGGTATGTATGTGCTTGTGTGGGGTGGGTGGTGATGAGGAGGGATGTTTCAGAATACAACTATGTGTGTAAATGTTTGAAGAAATGTTAGTGTGTTTGAGCACATGTATGTGTGTGTTTGCAAGAGTTGCAATGGGGTGAAGTGTGTGTGTGGTGTGTGTATGAGAATCTGTGTGTGTTGGGGTTGTGGTGAGAAGGGGTAAGTCCTTCTCAATGTGTCTTTGTCTGTGCAGTTGAGGAGGAGTGAGTGTATGTGCATGTGAGCACATCTGGGTGTGGTTGGGGTAGTGGTGGATGATGTGCATTTGACATTTGTGTAAGTGTATGGTGTTTGTATGTGTAGCAGTTTGAGAAGGGTTTATCATATGTATGAGTATAAGGGGGTGAGGAAGGGTGAGTGCATGTGTGTTTATATGCATTGTGTATAAATCATATAATACAGGCAAAATGGATGAATCATGTTTGAAGTATTAGAAAATAATACCTTTTATTATTTAAAATAATATCTTCTTATTTAAAATTATTTTAAAATAATACAAAAAATAATATCTTTTATTATTTTACATTTTAAAATACATTTTAAAATTGTATTTTTAGCCAGCCTGGTTTCACTTTTCCTAAGGACTGTGGATGAAGGGAGTCTAGTTTCTAAGTAAAAGGTAGAAATTTAAATAATTCTTTAATAGCAGTGTCAATACAATGATTGCCACTTGAGTCAAACTGGAATTCCCCAAGGTTGACAAAATCAAGTGGGGTGTGTGTATTCGAGACAGAGAGAAATAGGTTAGGTAGATTTAGGGCCATATCTCTCCAGCAAGAAAAATACTCTTCCTACACCCTGAGAATAAAGAAAGAAGAATCATAATATTATCCTAGCCCATTTTAAGAGACATTAGTCTGTAATCCACTGGAGGTGGTCAAAGGACCCTAGAGGTTTAGTCCCTCCCTGAGTTTCATCTTTACCATTTCAACAGGACTATAGAACATGTGTTAAAAACGTCTTAGTCAATAACTGGAAAATCCCCTACTGATGTTACTTTAATATGGCTGAGTATTTCTCTCTTATCGTGGCTAATATCATGGAGCATTTTTAAAAAACTCTAAATGATTAGGTGCTACTAGTTGGCCACTTTAAGAGCACCACATTTTATCTTTATGCAGTGTTAGGTGCTCAACCGTGTCCAAATCTATGCAACCCATGGAGTGAGTTGCCATTCCCTTCTCCATGGGATCATCATGACACATTTCATTTATTTCAGTGCTTCCTGTTTTGTTTTGTTTTGTTTTCTGGAATTGGGAGCTTTTCTTTGATAGTTAACAAGAAGCTCTTTGAATTTCTGCAAAGCTCCATTCTGAGTTATTACAAGAGCATTATGTTAATTTCTTTAGGTACAATTAAGTAGGCAGGTGAGCTTTCTTTTATTTTGCCTTTAAAAAGTTATTTGTTAGACAAATACTTTCATAATGAATTTAACCTAGTATTTAGAGAATTTCAGAAAAACTGATATTTGTATTGTCCTTTTGTGTGTTTTTAAAAATAGATTAAAAAAGAAAGTCTTTTTGTTTCTTTATGGACATTTTAGGAAACAAGAAGTGAATTTAAGCATAAAAGACTTCTTAATCATTTTACTATTCAAAATTCAGAAATGCAAACCAAGAATACTTGTTAGAAGAGACAGCAAGATATGTCATGAGTATCTGAAGTAAGAACTATTTACAGTCAGAACTAAATAAACAACAGTGACTATTAGGAACTTTTAAAATGTGATTTAAATGCATGTCCAAAAGCACTGAGAATTAACAGAATAATTAACAGAATAATTTAGTTATGTGTAGTAGGACCCTTTACAAATCTAGGCATAAAACACATGCTGCTTTATATAACAATGCCAAATTCTGATTTTACTTTTTTTATATTTCCTTATGTAATATTTTATTGGAGATATTTATTAACATACCTGTATAGAATACATTTATGCATACAGAGTTATATGAGTTTAAGTAGTAAATGATTTAAAACTTAGCCAAATTACCTTAAGATAATTAACTTTTAAACAACTTAAAATAATTAACATATCAGTATATTAAATTTAACTCTATTTACAACCTCATGGCCTGCAGCGATTTCAAACAAACCCCAAACCGAATCCTTTATGTTGTGTTCAGTTCGGTCATTCAGTCGTGTCCGACTCTTTGTGCGCCAGGCCTCCCTGTCCATCACCATCTCCCAGAGTTTACCAAAACTCATGTCCATTGAGTCAGTGATGCCATCCAACCATCTCATCCTCCGTCGTCCCCTTCCCCTCCTGCCCTCAATATTTCCCAGCATCAGGGTCTTTTCAAATGAGTTAGCGCTTTGCATCAGGTGGCCAAAGTATTGGAGTTTCAGCCTCAGCATCAGTCCCTCCAATGATCACCCAGGACTGATTTCCTTTTGGATGAACTGGTTGGATCTCCTTGCAGTCCAAGGGACTCTCCAGAGTCTTCTCCAACACCACAGTTCAAAAGCATCAATTCTTCGGTGTTCAGCTTTCTTAATAGTCCGACTTTCGCATCCATACATGACTACTGGAAAAACCATAGCCTTGACTAGACGATCCTTTGTTGGCAAAGTAATATCTCTGCTTTTGAATATGCTATCTAGGTTGGTCATAACTTTCCTTCCAAGGAGTTAAGTATCTTTTAATTTCATGGCTGCAGTCACCATCTGCAGTGATTTTGGAGCCTAGAAAAATAAAGTCAGCCACTGTTTCCACTGTTTCCCCATCTGTTTGCCATGAAGTGATGGGACCAGATGCCATGATCTTAGTTTTCTGAATGTTGAGCTTTAAGCCAATTTTTTGACTCTCCTCTTTCACTTTCATCAAGAGGCTCTTTAGTTCTTCTTCTTCTTTTTTTAAATATAAATTTATTTATTTTAATTGGAGGTTAATTACTTTACAATATTGTATTGGTTTTGCCATACATCAACATGAATCTGCCACAGGTGTTCCCCATCCTGAACCCTAGTCCCTCCTCCCTCCCTGTACCATCCCTCTGGGTCATCCCAGTGCACTAGCCCCTTCACTTTCTGCCATAAGGGTGGTGTCATCTGTATATATGAGGTTATTGATATTTCTCCTGGCAATCTTGATTCCAGCTTGTGCTTCTTCCAGCCCAGCATTTCTCATGATGTACTCTGCATTTAAGTTAAATAAGCAGGGTAATAATATACAGCCTTGACACACTCCTTTTCCTATTTGTACATATTTATATTTCTCTGAAATTACTGTACCTTATATAATTAAAATTTAATGTCATTTATTATCCTTAATCAAAGTACCAACTTTTCTCTAGGCATAAGGGAAAATAAGAGGGCAGAAGCACGAAAAATTTAGGTATTGTTTTCATAACTTCTTTTTAAAAAAGCTTTTTACTGGAGAGTGTATATGTGTGTGAAGTGACTTCAGTCATGTCCGACTCTTTGCAACCCTATGGACTATAGCCTGCCAGGCTCCTCTGTCCATGGAATTCTCCAGGAAGAATACTGGAGTGAGTTGCGATTTGCTCCTCCATGGGATCTCACCGACCCAGGGATTGAACCTGAGCCTCTTATGTCTCCTACTTTGGCAGGTAGGTTCTTTACCACTAGCACCACTTGGGAAGCCCTACTGGAGTATAGTTGACTTCCTATGTTGTGTTCCTTTCTGCTGTGCAGCAAAGTGAATCAGTTGTACATATACATATAGCCATTCTTTTTTTAGACTCTTTTCCCATATAGATCATTACAGAGTATTGGGTAGAGTTCCCTGTGCTGTACAGTAGGTCCTTATGTCAATCTCAATCTTCCAAGTACTTAGTTTTAAATGGTAAAAATAAATATTTTTTTATATTATCTTCCAAATGTTCTCTTGACATTTTAGGGGATAATAGCCAGTTAATATATGTATTTAGTAACCTGTATTTTGTATTTTCTTTTTTAAGGTGTGTAGGCATTCAAAGGGGCTTCTTGGGTGGCACTAGTGGTAAAGAACCTGCCTGTCAAAGCAGGAGACATAAGAGAGTCAGGTTCGATCCCTGGGTCGGGAGGATCCCCTGGAGGAGGGCATGGTAACCCACTTGAGTATTCTTATCTGGAGAATACCATGGGCAGAGGAAACTGGTGGGCTACAGTGTATAGGATCGCAAAGATTTGGACACTACTAAAGTGACTTTGCACAAACTGTTCTTGGACAAACCAAATCATTGGGCTAACCTTATTTTCATATAGAAAACTAATTTTACAGTCTAAAAATCAGACCAAAATTCTTTTATCTTGAAACACAAACTTTCTCTTATAATTTTGTCATTACATTAATAAAAGCTATTATGGAAATATACTTTTCTGTCCACAAAAAGAAGCACAGTTTAAGAACCCTTTCTTTTAAACATTTTTGACAGTTCATGTGGACTAGATATTCCTAGTATATATGCATAGTAACTCATTGATTTTTATCATTAGTGACTTTTAAAAGTTTCCTGGGAGAGGGAAAAAGATAGAGAATGAACCAGAAGAAATGAGAGTTATCTTTAAATGACTTTGGATGATATCTCTAGACAAATGCATAATGATCACTGTAAAAGCTCATTATGTTCTTTCTGTAAGGAAAGGGGAAAAAAATTAATGTGGGAAAGGTTTTGAAATGAACACCACAGAGTGACATACAGCTGGTTTTGACATGATACAGATATGACTTTATAAAACTGTATGATAAAATGCCAGCACTAACTCATCCCTTAAGTATGGAATTAAAGGCAAAGATATTTCCCAGGTTAAAAAGACAATTTCTTTGTTAGATTAAACAAAGAATCTCCTCATGGGGCTTTTTAAATTTTTTGTTTTAAGATTACTCTTAAATGAGTACTCTTGTTTATATCAAAATTTCCTGATAGTGACCACTGCAGTTCCTAATTTTCTGTGGTAAAATCATGCCAGTTAGAGAGCTAAGTGGACAGGTTAGTGTTATGGTGAGAAAACGTGAAGGAAACCAATATTTAGCCTGGAAGAGGTGCCCCATTATATTGAGAATACATCATGAAAACTGAAACAGTCCCTGAGCACTTGGGTGACTTTTTTTATCCTCAGAACTTGGCCATAAGCCAGTTGTCACCGATCAAGGGCTGGACAAAACCTTTTAATTCCGGGCAGATGAAAGTAAACAAAGCACTTCTTGGCAGCATAAAGATAAGACTGAGGAAGAAGTCTTTATAACATTTTGAAAAGGTGATTCAGGGTGAAATTTGTTCAATGGACATTGGTCTGAGGAGGGTTTCTGAAGTCCTCATCCCCCACAGCCGGCCGAAGGGTAGACTTCTGGACCTTTGTCCATTCTCTCTAATATATAATTTTCATCTTTTAGACAAACAGCATTTAAGAAACCAGACAAGCAGAAAGACCATAGGAGCAGGTGTTAGAAAGCTAGAAAAACAATCTCAACCAGGAACAATAGGAATCTGATCATACAATTAAAAAAAAAAAAAAACTCCCAAGGGACCTTCCTCTTAGGCCAGCAAAATTAATCCTGTGTTGAAGGGTTTCAGGGAAATATCAGAACACAGTTCAAGTTGAACTTACATCCCAGCCAAGCTCAGTTGACACCTTGAATAAGTAGAAACACAAGAGATATGAAATGTTCATTCAAGTATAGAGTGAAACATTCCATTCCAAGGCAGTGATTTCTTCAGCTGAATCTTGATGGTGAATCTCCATCTTGGTCCATAGTCTCCAGGAATACACCAGCAATCGATAAAGTTGGGTTAACTTTCTGTGGAAAAGGGGAAGGTACAGCATGGGGAACCATGGACCATTTTAATAAGAGGTTATAAGAAGACTCATTGTAGAACTTAGCCTTTGGATGGGTGATTTATGGGAGAGTCCAAACATAGTGTGTTCTGTATGTGGTGCTTTGAGAAATAGGGGACACTTCTGTATGTGGGTATCACAATACATCTTACCAGTAAAGAGGCAGCAGGCACGCACACAGAGAATTTCATGCTGGGGGCTCAGGGAGCTGTGGATCAAGTGAGTGACTAAAGGAGGGCTCTTGAGTTCTCTGTTCCTGGTGATGGGAATGAAGACAACAACAGGATTTTCTAGCTATCTTTTTTTTTTCCAGAAAATACCAAACATACTGCTTTAGCCTAAACATGATCCTGTAGTTTTAGCTACACATGAACTTCAGTGTAGCCAGAAGACACATTTGATTCTGTGACAGGAGAATCAGAGGCAGCGATATTTGCTGGGGGGTTCTTGTAACACACATGCTAGAACACTACCTCTTTCAGAAATTCAGGGTAATGAGAGGGAGAAGTCCATTTCATATGCTAGTGCTCAGGTGGAGGAACCATCCTGAGATAACTGAGGTTATTTGTACCCCATATTTGCAGGTAATACATTGAAAGAGAGAAAACCTGCTTTTAGAGGACAGAACTAAGTTGGAGCCAGATGGAAAAGCAAGAGTTGGAAAAGGTAAGCCTATTGATGATAGAATGAGAGTTTTGTAGAGCTTTTAATTATCTCTGTTACAGAGATGAGACCATTCTAAATTGCTGTGTAAATAAGGAAAGGACACAGAAGTAGGGTAATGAAAGAATCATAGAAGCCAGAGCTAGGAGAAGAGGAAGACTTAAGATAGCACTGGCTAAGGTTCTCACCTTTTCTTTTTGAGCAATAATTAAAAATGATGCAAGATTTACAGTGTGTATTATTTGTTATTAGAATGGATGTTATTTGGTTATAAAAATTGTTTTATAAATCAGACATTGTTAATTGCCCAGCCTATTGTTCTTTACCTCATCCTTTGCCTTTCAAGACATCTAGCTTACCCTTTGAAAAGTCATTCTATGAGTTGAGATAAATTAATTTCCAGTGGAATACATTCAGATTCATATTTTCTCCTACTGTGTTGTAATTACAGCTCCTCTTACTATATGCTGACTTCCTCAACTCTAGTTGGCTCTGCATCAAGATTTTCCTTATCACTCATCACTGATGATCACTCCTGGCTTTATTACCTAACTGACCCTTTTCAGACAGGAGCCCTTCTTGGTTGTCTCCTCTGAGCTGTGACAAGAGGTAAGGAGTACATGCCTGTCCCTGTGGATCCCTGCCCCAATAGCGGTCAGAGGAGTAGCATCAGACATTTCTTAAATCATCCTTCTTATTTCAAAATAAGCTCAAGGAAGAGTAGCTGCATGCCTGTGCTGTCACCAATGCCAGTTGCAGTTAAATTCTGATGCCCTGGATGATTACACCAAGTAATAATTGCCCCCTATAGAACAATATCTAAGTCATATCTATTCACTATCAATCTGCCAAATATACTGCATTGCATCAGTGATCTGTGTGGCTACATGCAAAACTGGGAAAGAAGTAGCAGCCTCTTAAATATTAGGAAGTTCTGATTCACCTTGTGTCCCCTTGTTCTGCTAAAGCTTGGGAGTATTTATTCAGAACCACATGAAAAGACTCTCTGAAATTGTTAAGAGTACAAATGATGTCAGAAATGGAAAATGCAGTTTCCAGGGGAAGCAGCAATATGCAGGCCAGTGTAATAATCGCAAGTTTGGTCTGTCATATGAAGTGTCATTCCTGAAATGAAAAACAAAAAGGTTATGTACCATCAGTTGGTTGGTTGAACTGTTAAGATTGCCTGAAAAGGTTAGGAATTACTGGTTTAGATCATGTTTGTTGCGGGGCGGGGGGCGGGAATGAAAACTACAGAAGGGTAGACAGAGTAGAGACAAACGTTTTTTATTTGGTGACATGGTGTTGCAAAAAGAAACTGTTGGACAGAAGTAGGAGGAGAAAAGTGTCAAAAAAGCACAAGTTTCTCTGCAGATTTGCCTGTTTCTTGACAACGTTAACTGATAGGTAGCAATGGGAATTAAGGCAGAGTGGATTTCCACAGGCTGTTAGGTATGCAGAGAGCTCCTTTAAAAAGAGTCATGACAAGATGTTTGAAGTCTTGAGGTCAAGCCCACCAAGGATTATAAGATGATGTGAACCCATATAAAAAATACAAGTGCATATCATTCAGAGAGCAAGGGACCAATTTAGATTTCTTTTCTTTATGAAGGGACACATGTAAGATTATGTAGATTTTGTCAGTTTTAGCTGCACTGTATACGCCAGGCAGGACGAGGTTAAGTCTCACTCGTTTTATGGAGAGATGGCATGCCTTGTCCTTCAAATCTTAGGATGAACTTTTCAGTTACTCATTGACTAAAAAATGTTACTGATGTTGACTATGTGCTTAGGCTTATGCTAGTGAATGTCAAGTTCTCCATCCAAGAAGTTGTGGAGCTGTAATTGTATTTTACATTCTGTAGTTGATGAGACACCTGTGAAGTTGAGTCAGTTGCTCAACACCTTCACAATTCTTAGTTCATATTTTCCTAAGTGGATGAAGTGTTTGAGCACCATATATAACCAATACCTTGACTTTATAGACTGAGTGCATTTGACTTGAAAGTGAATATATTTCCTACCAGGCAACTAGGAAATATATCTAGATATTGGATCACACCACCATAAACAGGGATCTGCTGATTTCATTTTGTTGCCCACAGGGGTCCATTAGTTGTGGCTGCCTACAGGGCTAATTGAGAAAAATTATTAGGGCTCTGATTGATTTATGGTACCTGTCACATGTTGGTGAGGGGAGACAGCCCATGAAAAACATGTATCTTCCATTTCTGTCTTAAGGAAATCATTTAAGTTAGACAATTTGATAAAAGTCCAGCTGCTTAAGTATTATATCAACTTGGTAAGTCTTCATCCAGCTACATTGCTGCCTTGTTCTCTGGATATTATGGGACATGAAGATACCATCAATATTTTAAACAACTGTTCATTGAACAATCCTACCTAGTGCCATCATGGTCCAATAATTTTTAAACTTATTGCAAAGGAGATAAAAGTTAATGACTAAAATATCTGAAAGGAACCAAGAGATGTGTTGCTCTAGGAAAAAAAAGTACTTGCATGAAAGAACTCAAACTACAAAATACCTCATGGGGATTTGATATTTTCAAAGCTTAGTGTTCATGGAGACTCATAGTTCACTGAAAAAACTTTTAAATCCCAGTATGTTATTGAACAGGGCTTCCCAGATGGCACAATGGTAAAAAATCTGCTTGCCAATGCAGGAGGCGCAAGAGGTGTAGGTTCGATCCCTGGGTAGGGAAGATCTCCTGGACTAAGAAATGGCAATCTGCCCCAGTACTCTTGCCTGGGAAATTCCATGGACAAATAAACATGGTGAGCTGCAGCCCATGGGGTCACAAAAAGTCAGACACGAGTGAGCTATTGCACACACACACACTTGATTGAACTGTCTAATATTCTGATTTATATAACGATCTAATACTTTTATGAAACTGTGAAGGGGCACCTAGAAAAGGCAGTGGCAGAGGTTTCTCCTCCTTGGCTTGCAGTGATGCAGCTTCTTCGCTGAATTGGAATGCAGGTCCTGATGAAACTAAGCTGCTATCTAGCCTTGTCTTTCCTTGAGAAAGAAGAATCCTTGTCTTGTCGAAGGAAAGACATTGATCCTGTTAATGTTTGTCTTGCCAACGTGCCCTTTGAATATCAGAAAACCATCCAGCAGAGGAAATAGGACAAAAGCTATTCTAAAAGCTTAGTGAGAACAAAATTTTCCCAGTAAACCCCTTTGTTCCTCCCTGCAGTTATTCAACACAAAGTACTCTGTTCTTGAAGTATTGGTAAATGTGTGTAAAGTTTTCCGGAAATCTTTATGCCAGAAGGAAGCAGGCTCCACGACAATGTTTTCTTGAACTCAGGGTCACTTTCCTGGTGAAGGGGATTAGATGATGACTTACGGCCAGCAGGTACTAATTCTAATTCACCAGAAGAAAGTGTTCTAGTAGTCTGTATAATTCAGAACAATAAGGGATTCAGGAGAAAAAGTCATTTTAAAAAAGTAGGCGTCATTGGGGCTGTGCTTAAGGAGCTAACTTGAATTTACTTGATAGCATTTGGGAATATAAAACTCCCATGGCCTGGATGGAATAGCTCAGTGCTTTATGCATGCCCTTGTGTATATTTTGTCAGAGGCTTGGGTGGAGGTATTACATAGTCATCTATTTGTCACATTAAGAGTTGTTGGGAGACCGATGATGCAGTTCCTCAGTGCTGAGCCACCATACTTCTGAAGTATTTTCTGTAGGGCACTCCTGGAGTTCCCTAGAAGGATTTTTGCTTGGGTTGCCCAAGAGGAAATGTGATTGATAGTGTTTTATTACATACTTTCCTTTCTCTGCCTAATCTCCTCATTCTACTACCAAGGTTTCCTGGGATCACCTCCTACAATACCACTCATACTTCCATGCCTGTTGCAGAGTCTGCTTTCCAGTTCAGTTCAGTTCAGTTGCTCAGTCGTGTCCAACTCTTTGCTACCCCACGGACTGCAGCACGCCAGGCTTCCTGGTCCATCACCAGGGAATGCTTCTGCTTTTAAAGGAACTAAAATGCACCTGCTTTTAGAGGAACCCAAGCAAAAGACACATGGCAATTAAAAAACAAAACACATTGCAGGAGACTTAGAGGGAGATCAGGGAGCACAGTTTAGAATTAAAGACCTGGGGCTCTTATTTTACTGTAAACTTAGTATGAGTCCTTGTGATGTGGGAGAGGAAATTATTCCTGTCTCAGATTCCAAAAATGGAAAACTAGTGTCCAGATCAAGTAAGGTTTTACACTTATTATCATTGAAGCTGTAGGTGTGAGTCAGACCAGGCCCCTTGCTGTAAGAAAAACATCACTGAGTGAGATGAAAAGATATGGGCACCATGTTACCCAAAAAAAAGTGTTAAGGGAATTGGAGACATTCATTCTGTAAAAGAAAAGAAAATGTAAGCCATCAGAACTGTCCTCTAATCGTAAAAGACAAAGTGGGTTGATTTTGAATTGTTTAGCCAAAGAAGGACTGATCAGGGGCTCCAGAGAAGGAATTTAACACTCACAGTATAGTTGAAATGAGATGAACATGACTTGGAATCTTAAACAGATAATTTACTATGTAAACTTTTCTGGGCTTGGGCTTTTCTTTTCGAAAAAGGAATAATACTGCTACCTCCTGGGGCGAAACATATAGAAAACAGAATTTTATCCCCCTTCCCAAACTGTATAATAAATGAAGACTATAAATAATGGCCTTGGTCACCTTGTGAAGGAAAAAAGGTAATGCTCTGTGTTTAAATAGAGCTTCAGTCTGTAGAATGTATTGCATAGCAGATTCTTTTGATCAAGAGAATCCGTTTCTGGCTCAAGATTTCTGTACTTTAAGAAGGTGGTTATACTGCAAATGGGGTTCCCAGGTGGCGCTAGTGATAAAAAACCTGCCTGCCAGTTCAGGAGACATAAGAGATATAGGTTCAATCCCTAGGTCAGGAAGATCCCCTGGAGGAGAGCATAGCAACCCACTCCAGTATTCTTGCCTGGAGAATCCCCATGGACAGAGGAGCCTGGTGGGCTATGCTCCATGGGGTCGCAAAGAGTCAGACACGACTGAAGTGACTTAGCACACACACACGCACGCATACTGAAAGCATCCATATTCACCTTTGGAAATGGGGTGATTTCATGCCATCTCTGTTGCCCATGTGGCCAGGGGGATATTGCTCATTCTCCGAGTTAAGGCTTTTTGTGCAATCTTCCCTGCTTGCCAGACATTTAAGCTTAGACTGTAGAGAAGAGAACAAGGGAAACCGTTGTTAGTCATTCCTCACCAGTTTCCCCATCTCAGGGAATAGCAACTCCACTCACTATTCCCTCCATTCAGAAGGCTCTATAAGACAGCTCCTTGGCTGAAGTGTTAATGGAAGCCATGGTGAGCACAAAGGTCCTGAGGCAGCAGGGTACCCAGCTGGTTACAAGAGGAAGCCAGTGTGACTGGAGGGAAGTAATCTACAGGGAGACAAGTGAGAGATGGAGCAAGGAGGCAGCTGGAGGCCAGAACAAGTGCCACATCCATAGAGAGTCCTTTCCAACCCTTATATAGAATGGTGACCCCAACCTCTGCCACTTGCTAACTCTCATATCCATTTTTCTTTACTTCCTGGTACTTAACACTCTCTGGCATGTTCTATGTTTATTATCTGCTTAGATGTTTCTTCACATCTGAATATCAGTTCCATGAGACTAGATACTTTTATTCTTTTCTCATTTATATCTTCCCTAAACCCAGAACAGTGGCAAGCCATGATAAGCAATTAACAAATATTTGTAAGGCATGAAATGTATGTTGGCCCCCAAGTTCTGTCAGGTTCTGGAGATTGGCAAGCTTTTGCTGTATGACAAACCCATCCCAAATCTTAGTGACATAGTGACCACTATCTGCCAGGTTATTCATCTGATCTGGGCCAGGCTGAGCATATTTCTTGAGCTTTCAACATAGGTGTGTCTGCTATGTCTGACTGGAATTGGGGCCATGTGAGAAGATAACTTGGTTCATTGCTGGGCTTCATCCTGCAGGCTTCAGCTTGCCTTAGGTTTCTCTCCTATTGGTCAAGATTCTGAGAGCCCACCCAAGTTTTAGTGATGGACCACCGGACTCCAGTCTGGGGTGGGTAGAATTACAAAAACCCTTTGATTGCAAGAGTGTAGTGATGAGGAGGGGAGGCGTTGTGGCCATTTTTGCAATCTACCACCGCACTTTGTTCTTTCTTGTCTAGTTGGTTGGTCTCTTTTATTGAGCCACATGACTATTTCTACACAGTAAACTATCTTCTCCATCTGAATATTATCTAGTACAAACCTTTTATACTATTCTATGGAAGGTCATCTCTCTCTCTCTCAAACTGCTTGACATCACCGATGGCTCTGATCTACTTTTTTAACCTGGTCTTTTTTGTTAATTAATTTTGAGACATGCAAGATATTTTAAATCCAGATAGCTGTCTCTTCAAAGTGATGCTGGCGTGTGCTTTTTGTCATTGCCATGAGTGGAATGAACTAAGGCTATTCCTGTCTACTGCAGAAACATTTTATCATTGTGGCATTTTCCAAGCCAACATCTGGTGTTCATGCTGTACAGCTTAGTCACTCTGTTTTTCTTTTCAATCAGTTTTTCCCTTGCCTTTTGGAGAGCCTTTTACATTTCACTGTTGGCCTGCTTTTGTTTTCTGTGGTACACATTTATATGAACACTTTTCTCACATACCAATATACTAAAACTCACACACTAGAATATACTAAAATACAGACAAAAGCAAACCTTTTAGGTACCGTACATCATTTGTGTTCCTCACCATTTCATACAAACTGACATCAACTGAATTTATTGGTTTGAGGGTTCTCTCTGCCTTCCAGGGTCTTGTATGGCCACTTGTACCAGGCCAAAAAAAGTGTCTTGGGATTACTTACTTCTTATCCCTAACCCTCAACCAATGACTGAAGGGAATAATGTATAAATCCTCTACCTCCTTCACTCCTGGGTGAGGGGTGATAATTCTGAATTGCCCATCACTGATTTTTCCAGAGGGCTCAAGTTCCAGTGTCTTACATGGTAGATCTAGTCATTCATGTACTCTTTACTGGCTGTCTTCCTTCCCCAGTCATTTCTATTTCCCTCCCAAAGAAACTACCTGTCCTCAAATTCTTACTCAGGTTCTGCTTCTAGGGAAACCAAACTAAAACATATGCATGTATCTTTCTATTTTTATAATAATGTTTCCTTAGTCCTAAATATTCCTTTACTTACTATTATATCACATTTTCTCTCTGATACTTTTGGAAACCCTAATCTCCAAAAGACCAGATTCTTCTAATTTTAATTTTTTTTTTAATTTTACTTTATTTTACTTTACAATACTGTATTGGTTTTGCCATACATCAACATGAATCCACCATGGGTGTACATGAGTTCCCCATCCTGAACCCCCCTCCCACCTCCCTCCCCATACCATCCCTCTGGGTCATCCCAGTGCACCAGCCCCAAGCATCCTGTCTCCTGCATCGAACCTAGACTGGCGATTCGTTTCTTACATGATATTATACATGTTTCAATGCCATTCTCCCATATCAAAACACCCTCTCCCTCTCCCACAGAGTCCAAAAGTCTGTTCTATACATCTGTGTCTCTTTTGCTGTCTCACATACAGGGTTATCATATTTCTCTGACACTTCCTAATCTTTCCTCCAAGCATGTGAGTAGGGTGGAAGCCATGGAGGGTAGGTGTGTTTTCTTGAACTTGTCTGTGGGGATGAGAATGGGTGAACGTGTATGTGTGTGTGTGTGTGTGTTTGCATATTGTCGTGTGCTAATGATAAGGTGAGGGGGATATGCTGGGAAGTCCTATTTTAAAAGAATTTCAAATTTTAAATTTATATTATACACTGTATCCACTGTGGCTGTGAGCAATTCAAGAATGGAAGGATGTTATGACTATTCTAATGCTTTTAACTTGTTGCTGTGGACTATAGTGAAAAGGAAAGTACACAAACAGGAGATCTTGTTTGGATTCTTTTTTAAAAAAGAACCACTTTTCTTATTTATTTTTGACTGTGTCACACGGCATGCAATATCTTAATTCCTCAATAAGGAATCAAACCCATGCAGAATCCTAAACACTGGACTGCCAGGGTATATCCTTTGTTTGTAGTATTAAATTATAAGTTGAACTATCTCTAGCAATAGGGTTGAGGTTGTCTCTGGAATGTCTCTAAGTATTGTCAGTGCAGCTAAGACAGGGAAAATCGCTTTGTTCTCTGTGCTATCCTGTAGGCAAGTAGGATTATGGCCTCAAGACTGCTCACACAGTTGTTTTTGGAGTATGTGTATATGTTGCCGGGCGGGGGGGGGGAGGGTATGTGTGCGTCACAAAGCAAAGTCATCTTGTTGTCCTGTTCAAATGCTTGTTTCATTCCCTACAACTCCCGTCAGTCCCTAAATCCAGTGATGATTTACTTCTGGTGTTGCTGTTTTCCCCTGGTGTTTAGGGACCAATGAATTGCTCTCATTTTCTTAGAGGCAGCTACAGAGGACTGGAAGATATATGGAATAGAGAAATATTAGCAGAATATGATCATATAGATCATTGCATACACTAAAATATCATCATCCCACAAAGGAACGGGGTTGCAAAGAGTTGGACATGACTGAAGCGACCTAGCATGCACGCATGCAAACTGTGATTGATAGTAATCATATAAATTACCTTTTTGACAGTTGTATTAAGAGCTTCAAGTAAGTATCAATATCAGAATTGTTGTCAATGCACTGTATTTTTTAAATAGTTACAATTTAAGAATAAGACCCAAGATCAGTGGAAGAGAAAGCCTAGAATAAATTACTGGCCAACAATTCACATCATGGTCCTGAGAAGTACCCAAGTTGTTCACTCAGCCCTTAGATGAGATTTGTCTCTATACACCGTTCTTTTTATTTACGTCTTTTTTAATTAAATTTTTTTTTTTTTGACTGCACTGGGTTTTTGTTGTGGCACACAAGCTTTTCTAGTTGTGGCATGAGGGCTTAGTTGCCTCAGGGCACGTGGGATTTTAATTTCCTGATCAATAATTGAACCCGAGTTCCCTGTATTGGAAAGTGGATTCTTAACCAATGGACCACCAGGGAAGTCCTGTACATCATTCTTTTTAATGGACAGTCGTGCCAAATCTGGTTAGTTGGTGAAACTCAGAGGGGAAACCAGGATAAGGCAATTGGAATGGAGGGAGATTGTAGAGCATTGGGGAAGTCCTGGGAGAAGCAAATTCTGCTAGAGCCTTACCAGCGGCCCTCAAGGTCAAGCAGCCAGCCAGCTGGTCCAGAGAGACTTATAGTGTTGTGGATCAACAGCTAAAATTTCAAAATAATAGCATGGCATTTGTGTGCCAGCAACTGCTGAAACTTTATAGATTCCATCTAATCTCTGTAGCTTTAACTAGAAGGTGACTGGAGAGGAAGTGGCAGAAATGGTTCCAGCATGAATTGTGAGATTTGCACTTGTTCTTGCCAGTGGGTTATGCTGCTCATATATCTATTGTGACCTCAATTCAAAACACAAGATATATCCAGTGTCAATATTGGATGTTTGGTTAAGATCACTAATGTTAGAAAAATTATCAGAAAATGGGAAACTCAGTACCATCATCACTTTAAATAGGTGAGTAACCACCTTGTTAAATTCATGAGAAAGTATTTTCTCTGTTTTCAAGAGACTTATCTCTTTACAGAGACACATCTGCAGCAATGACAGCTCTATTGTTTCTGTAATCAGCTGCATTCATTTCTTACTTACAAGCAGGCCCCTGTATTTTAGTAACCTGAGAGCACTTCCTATCTCATTGGGAAGAAATAACTTGGAAATTAAGCCTGGTGTCATATGTCAGTGGAGCTCCTCTGTGAGGCTTCTTGGGGCTTTAGTAATAGTACATGGACTTGTAGAAGGAAAGAGAAAGCATTGGCCCTGTGGGCCTGGGCCTGAGGATCTGAGGGTTCATTCCTAAAAGGCAAGTTAACGTCACCCCTCTCCATGGTGCCTAAATAGGGCTCAGCATTGCAGGGGTTAGACACCTAAAACATGACAGGGGCCTTCAGCAGAACTGGATCCCATACTTGGTTGTTCACCTTATCAGCTGTCACCTTAAGTCCTTTAAACCTTGTTTCCTCTTCTATAAAAAGGGATTTGGCTTCCCCGGTGACTCTGTGGTAAAGAATCCACCTGCCAGTGAGAAGACGTGGGTTCAATCCCTGGGTTGGGAAGATCCTCTGGAGAAGGGAATGGCAACCCCCTCCAGTATTCTTACCTGGAGAATCCCATGGACAGTGGAACCTGGTGGGCTGAAGTCCATGGGGTCACTAAGAGCTGGACATGAGTTAGCGACTAGACAACAATAATGATAAAGGGATTAGCAAGAGTACTTTCCTCATAGACTGAGGATGAAATGAGATAGTCCAGAACCTAGGTATGAATAAGTGTCAGTTGAACATCTTTCTTATCCTTGCTGATGCTGATATCCCAGTATGTTGGATGGGGCATAGGAGTGGGGTACACGGGCACTGTTTGGTACTTAGAATCATCCAAGTGTACTTAGTACAAGATGAGTAATTAGGAAAAGATCCAGGAACCTTACAAAAGGTTGTGGGGGATGTAGCAGGAGACATGTGGCAAGATGCTCTATTTGTGTAGGGAAGGGGGTTATGTTTAGATGTCTGGAAAAGAAATAGGATTCTGATCCAGAGGGCTAAAGTCTAGAAAAATGCTTAATATCTATATGGTCAAAAGGTAAAAACTCAATCCTACAAGATGAATGAACATAGCAAGAGTGATGGCAAGATGGGTATCCAGGACTCACCTCTTGCCTACCTGCTATGAAATCTACAAAAGAACCACCTTCAGGTCCAAATGGTGGGACTGATGTTCCTGCCACAGCTGGAGTCTGTTTGAGACCTGGTTTGGGGACTGGTTGCCAGGAGAAAACCCTTCATGAAGACTGTTGAAGACAAGGGTCTAATTTCTGGCCAAATTTTAGGCTCATCCCTATATTCTCATTGATGTTTCTGTTTCCTAACTTGACCCAAGCTCTTTCCTTAAGCAGTGAATCTTGTTATCTTTTTCCTATACCTGAGTTGGATTTCTGGTTCCAAAACCCTTGGCTTGATTTTACACCAGTGGATATTCCGATTCCTCATTTTCTGTGTTGTATCTGCATTTTATGGCTGTTACCCTGTAAGCTCCTTAGAGGACAAAGAAACATCTTCCTGATCTTTGAATCTTGAGCCTGTACTCTGGGCCAGATATCATAGAGGGTCAGCAAATATCTCTGGGGTAAAGGAATAACTAAATCTTCTCCCAGGATCTGGCCCAGCAAGTCTTAACATGTCTGCCTACATAACTATAGATGGCTATTTGAAGAAATAGCATGGATAAAAGTATGTTATAAACAAATATGAATCCAGAGTTAAAATAAAACACAAAATAACAAAGTCTTACGCATCATATCTTGGCAAGCTTCTGAGAAGAGATTCCAGTATCCTTTGTGATTTATTCAGTGGTGACTAATTTTAGCTTATTAGGATGGTGAAATAAATTTAACTTCTTTTTTTTTTTTACAAACTTTTTCTGACAGTTCCTAAATCCCTCATATACTAAATGTTTTTTTCCCGTTGTCTAACTGCCTGAGGAGGCAAAACACGGCATAAGTCAGTCCTATCACCATCTGTGCTCTAGAGGCTTCTATAGTTCTTACTCCTATTTTCTCTTGGATGTGTCAAGTCCTTACTAAAAAAGAGATCACAGAGTGTCTAGAATGCTTTTAGGAATCTCCAGAGAAAACAGGAAATGCTCTTATTTTGAAACCTACAAATTCTTTTCTATATCTTTATTTGATGCCAACAGTGAATAAAGAAATGGTCTCAATGTGAAGTTAATTAACCACTGTGCTTGAGAATGCTTAATAAAGTGCTGTGGCAGATGCTCTCGGTGCCAGGACCACACTTTCCCCAAATGTTCTATGTGCCAGAGGACTCTCACACTGGTGGGTTGTATATCTTTCCTTGAGGACTTGGTCTGGTCACAAGAGCAGCCTTGACCCGTGATTGTAGACCTGTGGTACTAAGAGTCAACGCTCCTGGGAGTGGTACTCCACAAATGGCGGATAGGGAGTGAACTGACACACATCTTTGGTGTTCCTAGAAGTCTCCAGCAGTTCTTTGTTGTCCCCAGTTGGGCATAGTGCC
The DNA here is from genome assembly GCF_014754425.2 of Oryx dammah. Taxonomy (NCBI): domain Eukaryota; kingdom Metazoa; phylum Chordata; class Mammalia; order Artiodactyla; family Bovidae; genus Oryx; species Oryx dammah. The sequence goes on from NW_024070207.1 coordinate 111,551,418, forward strand.
TGCTTGTACTTGCTTCTTTCCTTCCCTGACTTATCTCCCCACTGACCTTCCAGTGCTTCCTGGGCTCACCTCCCTAATAAACTATCTTTAGATCCTTGTCTTGCGGTCTATTTCTGGGAAAGTCAAACTAAGACATTGACTAGAAACAGACATGGACAGTCAATGCAATTTCCTACTGGACATTAGAATGTGCCCATGGAGGCAGTACCAGTATTCCCAGGTCTTAGTATTCAGATAGAATATGCCATATGCATAGCAATTGGCTGATAAACTGGGGCAGGATACACTAACAGTTTTCCACATTTCTACAATTTAAATGAATGGCCTTTCCTCTGAGTTTGTCTTTTATAAAATGATAATCACAATAGATGGCTTTTTTTCTTTTTCTTTTTTAAAAATAAAATTACTCAGTGAATGATAGGTTGGCAACTATGTAATAAACCCAGAAACCAGCAATTTTCCTTTTCTAAAATTGAGCTTGTCTGTAAAAATCTAAAAGTCTTAGAGCACAGTTGTCATGGAAGATGCAAAGACATAAAAAATATATAGATATTTGAATGATTGCTAGCTATATATTTGTGAGAAAATCCGTTAACCCCTTCTGAATAAAGCACTGGTGACAGTGAGTTCAGAGGCTTCTTCGCAGGTCTAATTACCTTTGATGTCTCTGGCTTCAAGGTCTCTCAAATTGTAAAACGTTAGAATCTCTCTTCGGTGGCCTTTCCTCTTTCCTTTTCATGTATTTTTGCTTTTCCAAGGCCTACCTTAAACCCTATTCAGCTGTTTTTCCTAATAAACATATCCATTCTGAGGACATAAGCATGAACATCTCTTCAGTTCAGTTCAGTCATTCAGTCATGTCTGACTCTTTGCAACCCCATGAATTGCAGCACGCCAGGCCTCCCTGTCTATCACCAATTCCCGGAGTTCACCCAAACTCATGTCCATCAAGTCGGTGATGCCATCCAGCCATCTCATCCTCTGTTGCCCCTTCTCCTTCTGCCCCCAATCCCTCCAAGCATCAGAATCTTTTCCAATGAGTCAACTCTTCGCATGAGGTGGCCAAAGTATTGGAGTTTCAGCTTTAGCATCATTCCTTCCAAAGAACACCCGAGACTGATCTCCTTTAGAATGGACTGGTTGGATCTCCTTGCAGTCCAAGGGACTCTCAAGAGTCTTCTCCAACACCACAGTTCAAAAGCATCAATTCTTGGGTGCTCAGCTTTCATCACAGTCCAACTCTCACATCCATACATAACCACTGGAAAAACCATAGCCTTGACTAGACAGACCTTTGTTGGCAAAGTAATGTCTCTGCTTTTGAGTATGCTAACTAGGTTGGTCATAACTTTCCTTCCTTTCCGTCTTTTAATTTCATGGCTGCAATCACCATCTGCAGTGATTTTGGAGCCCCCCCAAGAAATAAAGTCTGACACTGTTTCCACTGTTTCCCCATCTATTTCCCATGAAGTGATGGGACCGGATGCCATGATCTTCGTTTTCTGAATGTTAAGCTTTAAGCCAACTTTTTCACTCTCCTCTTTCACTTTCATCAAGAGGCATTTTAGTCACCCTTATGGCAGAAAGTGAAGAGGAACTAAAAAGCCTCTTGATGA
>NW_024070207.1:111558033-112035718 GCF_014754425.2 Oryx dammah
TGTGGCCACTGCTGAGTTTTCCAAATTTGCTGGCATATTGAGTGCAGGACTTTCACAGCATCGTCTTTCAGGATTTGAAATAGCTCAACTGGAATTCCATCACCTCCACTAGCTTTGTTCGTAGTGATGCTTTCCAAGGCCCACTTGACTTCACATTCCAGGATGTCTGGCTCTAGGTTAGTGATTACACCATCGTGATTATCTTGGGCATGAAGCTCTTTTTTTTTTTTTTTACTTCAGAGTTCTTCTGTGTATTCTTGCCACCTGTGCTTATTTTCTTCTGCTTCTTTTAGGTCCATACTGTCTGTCCTTTATCAAGCCCATCTTTGCATGAAATCCTGTGTTTTTTCCCAGCCTGAGTTCCCTCAGTGCTCACCATTATGTGTGCCTGCAGCCTGATGGCTGCTAGATGGCAGGGATTCTTTCTTTCCTTCCTGAGTTCCCTCGGGGCTCACCAGCTCACCAGAGGTGGTTGCAATCTCTGTTGACTGTGATATCCTTTGTTTACTGATACAGCAGGCAATATTTTATTTCACACTGATGAGGACAGTCTGGAAAGACCCAGCATAGAAAAAAAAACTGAAGTCTTCTCTAATCTTTTTCTTTTTTAATAATTTTTATTGGAGTATAGTTGATCTATAATGTTATGCTAGTTTTTGCAGTATACACACAGATACTCTTTTGTAGAATGTCTTTCCACATAGGTCGCTATAGAACATCGTAGAGTTCCCTGTGCGATGCAGCAGGTACCTGTTAGCTATTTATTCTATACACATCAGTATGCATATATCAATACCAATCTCCCAGTTTATCCCTCCCCCCTCCAACCACAGGTTTGCTCTCTACATCTATGACTCCACCTCTCTTCTCCAAATTTCAGATTCCACGTGTAAGCCATACCACATGATGTTTCATTCTCTGTCCGATTTACTTCACTCAGCCTGACAGTCTCTCTAATCTTAAAACTGTGGTGGGATTACCACTCCTCCTCCCAAGATTATTGTTTAAAAACAAGGACCCTTTTGACACAAGCCTTCCTCAGTTCATAAGGTGGCAAATGGGTTTGTGGTGGGGAGTCCTAACATGTGCCCTTCACATTCCTATGGTTGTGTAGATAAATTTATTAAAATTTGTTGGTTCATAACATTTTTTTTAAAAAGGCTTCTTAGACAAGTCTAAAAATAACATCAGCAGCACCCCAGAAGCCTCCATTGCTTCCACTTCCAGACACTAATTCCTCTACCTAGGTAACCACTATCTGACTTTCAATAGCAGAGATAGATTTTATATTTTTGAAGCTTTATAGAGTTTGTTCTTTTTGTGTCAGGATTGTCTTGCCAGTACTATATTTGTAAGGTTAATCCATATTTTTGAGCACAGTTTTCTTTTTTCATTCTCATTGCTGTGTATATTATATTGTAAATAACATATCACTTTTTTTCATTATACTATTGGCAAACATTTAGGTTTTTTCCTAGTTTTGAGTTTCTTAAGAATAAGGCTGCAGTAAAAATGCCTATAGCCTTTGACATCAAATATATGTGCCTTTCTGTTGAGTATATACTAATGTTACAGAAACCAGTACTCGAGAAACCAAGCACCACACTTGGAGAGTTGGAGAACTCAGGTTTATTCTGTTGGTGGGCCCAGAGGAGTTAACACTCGAAGCTCTGATCCCTGAACAGAATTTGTATAGACAGACTATGGTGGGCAACACTAGCTGTTAATAGGCTGGTTTAAACTGAGGGGTTTCACCCGTGCGGGAACATCAGTCAAGATGGGGAGGGGGATGCCTGGCCTGGACAAGCATGATTAAGCAGGTTTGCAGGGGCTGGGCAATTGCAAAGAACAGGACAAGGGTGAGTGAGATAAACTCCAGTTCCTAGTATTGCAAGTCCCCACTTTCTGAGACTACGTGACCTACATGATCTAGACTTTGCAAGGGGCAAGCTGAGTTACAGAGGCAGAAGGAGAAGGAGAATATGTAAAAAATTTAACTTTTCTGCTTCACTAGGAGAAGGATTATTGAGTCATGAGGAATGCCCATATTAAGCTTTGGTAGATACAGTTTTTCAAAGTGATTATACCAACTTACACTCTGGAAAGCAAGACATGAGCATTCTAGTTGCTCCATGTCCTTGGCAATGCTTGATACTGAGCATTTAGCTTTTGTTTATAGCATTTATAGGAAATAATCAAGATTTTAAAATTTTAGATTATTTTCAAAATCAAAAGATTAGGGGCAATATGTTCAGGGAAATTTAAATAATCTTTTTATTTGTAATGTTTAATCAGAGGACATAAAGCTAGATACTTTCTTAATATTCCATTCTTATTAAAGAGGTAAAGAAGTTATTTCAAAAATTAATAGTGTTGGGACTTCCCTGGTGATCTAGTAGTTGAGTCTCTGTGCTTCCAATGCACGGTGCTCAAGTTTGATTCCTGGTCATGAAACTAAAATCCTGCATGTCTCAAGGTGTGGCCAAAAAAAGAAAAAAAAATAATATCAGTGTTTAACTGAGTTTATCTTTCTTCCTTTCCTCTGAACAGAATTCAGACACTAGTATTAGTTTTCCCCAATATTTGCCTCACAAATAGTTAATAGTAACAAAAAACCAGCTGCTGTTCCTCTTTACTCTTTGGAAAATGATTCACGTAAGCTTTGCCAAGAAAGTACCAAAGATAACTGAGAAATGAACATTAACATGTCTATTGTTTATCTTTGCCCCAAAACCTGTGACAGAAAATCACCTATTGCATTAAGCTAGTTTCCAAAGCTACATTTTTTTTCTGCTATGATGTCTTTTTCTTCTGACTCAAGTTCCTGAACAATTTTACAGGGCCCACTCTCTAGACCTAGCTAGAAATCTCTGCCTAGGAGCTGGTTAGAAATGCAGAATCTGTGCTTTAGCCACAGTTGTACCTGAATCTGCATTTTAATAAGAACCTCGGGAGATTCATGTACATAATAAAGTCTGAGAAGCAGGATTGGTACTCCATTTACTACTTCTTTTTTTTTTTACATTGGTAAAATGAAACAAAATAAAAAGCCCCCCAAACAACAATAAGAGTCAGTCCTCATAGGTCTTTGACTAAAATAGATCCAAGGGTCAGACAAACCTTTTCTATAAAGAGCCAGGTTCCAAACATTTGAGGCTTTCTGGGCCACATGGTTTGTGCTACAGCTACTCATCTTTGTAGAATGGAAGAAGCCATTTACAGTATGTAAACAAAAGGGCATGACTGTGTTCCAATCCAACTTTACTTATGGGTAAAATTTGAACTTCATGTATTTCTCAATTTTCATGAAATATTCTTTTTTAAAATTTTTTTTTCAAATTTTTTTTCAGTAATTTAACCTTGTAAGAATCATTCTTAGCTCATGGGATGTACAAAAACGATGTGTTGGATTTGCCCTGCCTGTCATAGCTTGCCATCTCCTCCTCCAGAGTTTGAATTGCTGATGAGCCACTGTGAGGTCCTTGTCTTGGCTTCACTCTTGGTTCTTTAACCCTGACACAAAGCCTATGCTCAAAAATGTTGGTGGAATGAAATACTATTGCCATTTTTAAATTATGCAGCATAGCAGAAATCCCAAATTGAAATTCATAGGATTTTATTATTTTTTTTATTCAGCATATAGGTATCACAGGCCTACTATGTGTTCTTCATTGTGCAAAAAAAAAAAAGTTTATTGGATGTGATGTCAGCTACTCGGGAGAAAAATTCATTTACTTGTCATTCATCTGACACCACAAATGTCCTACATTCAGACACTGGGTATTGGTATAGTAAATGCATGTGTCTATGAATAGCTATAGTTATTATCTGTCAAGCATATTGATTAGAATATTAGAATCATAACTTAACAATGAAGTGGGAGATATGCTTTTCCCCTTTCCCATGGGCAGCCATAGTACAGCTAACATTTCTTTAGATAATGCATAATAAATTATGCATAAATGCAAAATTACAAACCAGTCAAATCTCTTGTCTACAGCAAGAGTTGATGTAGTACATGCTGGTAACATTTGAGCTTTCTTTTATCATTCTCATTCTTAAACAGTCATCAAATAAACATTTTAGACATTCACAAAAGAATTAAGAAAAGAACCAGTAAAATTATCACTTGACATTTCATTTCATCTACCCTCTCTTCAGCATTTCCCTCTATAGTCAAGATACAACAAAACTGCAAACCTCAAAGCCTAATATATTAGAATTATATCCTCTTTTAATTATGTAATAACCATATGACCTAGGACAATTACTTAATATCTCCATGCTGGAGAATTCTCATCAGCAAGTGTAATAATATTCCATTGTGTATGTGTGTGTGTGTGTATGTATGTGTACACACACATTTTCTTTATCTGTCCATCTTTCTACAGACATTTAGATTGTTTGCATGTCTTGGCTATTATAAATAATGCTGCAGTAACATGGAGTGCAGATATCTCTTTGAAATAGTGGTTTCATTTTCTTTGGATGTATACCCAGAAGTTTATTGCTGGATCATATGGTAGCTCTATTTTTAATTTATTGAGAAATTGCCATACTGTTTTCCATAGTGGCTATACGAGTTTGAATTCCCTCCAACAATGTACAAGGATTCCCTTTTCTCCACATTCTCACTAGAACATTTTATCTCTTGTCTTTGATAATAGCCATTCTAGCAAAGGTGAGGTGATTTTCATTATGGTTTGGGTTTGTATTTCCCTGATGATTAGTGACATTGAGCATGTTTTCACATAGCTGTTGGCCATTTGTATATATATTTTCTTTGAGAAAAAATGCAATTTAGGCTGTTCTTTGCTAATTCTTCAATATGATTATTTGTTTTTTCACTTTTTTTTGCTATTATATGAGTTCCTTAAATATTTTGAATATGAATTCTGCATCAGATATATGGTTTACAAATATCTTCTGCCATTCTTTATCTTGCCTTTTCATTTTGCTGATTGCATATTTTGCTGTGTAGAAACATTTTGGTTTGATATAACTCTACTTGTTGATTTTTGCTTCTGATGCTTGTGCTTTTGGTGTCACATCCAAATATCATTACCAAGACCAATGTCAAAGAAATTTTCCCCTATTTTTTTCAAGGAGTTTGACACTTTTCACTCTTACAGTAAGTCTTTAGTCAATGTTGTGTTAATTTTATATGTGTAAGATAGGGGTCCAGTTTCATTCTTTAGCATTTGAATATCCAGTTCTCAAAATGTAATTTGTTGAAGAGAATATATTTTCCTATGAACTAGTTTTTATTTTCTTGTCAAATATTAGTGGACTATACACGCATAGCTTTATTAGGAACTTTCAAGTATGTTCCACTTGTCTTAGTGCTGTACTGTTTTGGTTACTTAGTTTTGTAGTATAGTTCAAAACCAGGAAGTGTGATGCCTCCATATTTGTTCATGTCCATCATTGCTTTGGCAACTTCAGGACTTTTATAGTTCCATATGGACTATAGGAATTTTTTCTACTGTAAAAAAAAATCCTATTGAAATTTTGGTGGAAATTGCATTGAATTGATGGATGGACTTGGATAGTATGGACATTTTAACAATATTAGTTCTCCTGATGCATGAACATGGCCTATCTTTCCATTTATTTGTATCTTCATTTTTTATTCTTCAGTGTCTTATGGTTTCAGTGTACAGATAGTTCACCTTGGTTAAAGTATTCCTAAATATTTTTGATGTCATTATAAAAAGGATTGTTTATTTCTTTTCCATCTAGTTTGTTGTTGCTGCTAAGTCACTTCAGTCGTGTCCAACTCTGTGCGACCCCATAGATGGCAGCCCACCAGGCTTCCCCGTCCCTGGGATTCTCCAGGCAAGAACACTGGAATGGGTTGCCATTTCCTTCTCCAATGCATGAAAGTGAAAAGTGAAAATAAAGTTGCTCAGTCGTCTCCAACTTCTAGCGACCCCATGGACTGCAGCCTACCAGGCTCCTCCATCCATGGGATTTGCCAGGCAAGAGTGCTAGAGTGGGGTGCCATTGCCTTCTCCAAGTTTGTTGTTAGTGTATACAAATTCAACTCATTTTTGCATGTTGGTTTTGTATCCTGAAGCTTTACTAAATTCATCGGTTCTAATAGATTTTTATTTAGTCATTAGAGTTTTATATATATACATCATCTTCAAATAGAGAAAACAGATCCTTTCTCATTTCAGTACTTTCATTTTTCTTGCCTGATTGCTCTGGCTAGGACTTTCAGTACTATGCTGAATTGGAGTAGTGAGAGTAGGCATCTTAATCCTAGAGAAATTTTTTGCAGACTTTGACCACTGAGTAAGTTGGTAGCTGGGAGCTTGTCATGTATTAACTTTATTATGTTGTTACATTTCTTCTAAACTCATTTTGTTGAATTTTTATCATGAAAGGATTTTGTTGAATGGTTTTTCTTTATCTATTGAGATGATCATAAATGATATTTATCTTTAATTTCATTAATGTGGCTATCACATTTATTAATTTGCATATTTTGAGCCATCATCATGCCCTAGGGATGAGTCCCACTTGATCATGGTATACCATCCTTTTAATACACTTTGGTTTACTAATATTCTGTTGGGAATTTTTACATCTATATTTATCAGGAATATTTAGCCTTTGGTTTTCATTACTTGTATCTGTCTTTGATGTCGGGTAATGCTGGCATTGTAGATTGAGTTTGGAGATAGTCTCTTCGATTTTTGTAAAGAGTTTGAGAAGAATTAGTGTTAATTTCTCTTTAAATATTTGGTAGTATTCATCTATGCAGCCATTTGATTCTGTGCTTTTCTTCATTGGGAGATTATTGATTACTGACTCAATCTGTTTATTCATTATGTCTTTTCAGATTATGTATATCTTCATGATTCAGTCTTGGCCATTTGTATGTTTATAGGAATATATACACTAGGTTGTTCAGTTTGTTGGCAAAAACTGTTCATAGTAGTCTCTTATGATCCTTTGTATTTCTCTGGTCTCAATTTTAATATCTCCTTTCATTTATAGTTTTATATATTTGAGATCTCTTATTTTCTTGATTAATCTAGTCAAAGATTTGTCAGTTTTCTTTGTCTTTTCAGAGAGCCAGCTCTAAGGTTTGTTAATTTTTTTATTGCTTTTCTAGTCTATATTTCATCTATTTCTGCTGTCACCTTTCTTATTTCCTCCCTTCTGCCAAGTTTTGGCTTAGTTTTATTTTTTAGTTCCTTTCATTATAATGTTAGGTTCTTTATTTGAGATCTTCTTAGTTTATGCATTTATAGCTATAAATTATATTGCTTTTGTTTCATCCCATAAGTATTGGTATGTTGTATTTACATTTTTGTTTTTCTCAAAATATTTTTTGATTTATTTTTTGTCCCAATAGTTGTACAGGTTGAACTGTTTAATTTCAAATTATTTCTACATTTTTCATTTTTCTTTCTGTTTTGATTTTTAGTTGATATAATTTATTTCTTTTTGAATATTTTGTGACCCGATTTATGCCCTATCATATGATCCATCCTTGAAAATGTTCCATGTGCTCTTGAGAAAAAACATGTATATTCCTGCTGTTGGATGGAATATTCTGTATATATCTTTTAGGATTATTTGGCCTATAGTTTCGTGTAGTTCCACTATTTTCTTATTGATTCTCTGTCTGGATGATATATTCCTTGTTGAGAGTGGGATATTAAAACCTCCAACTATTATTGTATTGCTGTTTATTTCCTTTTAGTTCTGTTAGTATTTGCTTTATATAGTCGCCATATTTATGTAATTATATATTGATACATTTCCACTAACTTTTCAACACTTATGCTTCTTTTAAGCACTTATACTTTTCAAGCACTTATACTGCTTGTTAAGTTTTTCATTATAAACATACTGCATTCTCATATATTTTAGGGTTCATTTTAAATGAATTCTTTCGTTATATTGTTCCATACATTGATTTGTGTTCTCCTTATTTTAAAACAAATTTATAGAATGCCTATTATGAGCTGGATGTACTTTTAATTGTGAAGTTTTATAATGTGTTAAATATACAGCATTATCTTTTTTAGAAATCATTCTTTTACCAAAAGAATAGTTACTTCATAGTATATTCTTCTATTTCCACTTCACTTTGTTCAGAATAAAATCTATGTTATGATTACTTAAATTTATAAATTAACTTGAAGTAATTGGCTTATTTTACTCATTATAGGTGGATTGTAGTACCTATCACCATTTATGCAAATAATCTTTTTTGGTTTTCCAGAGTACATATACCCAAGATTATCTGAAGTACATATGTGTTTTGCTGCTGTAATCATATATCTATTATTTTTGGTAAGTAAAACATTTTGTGTTTTTCTGTAGTTTGTGACTTTTCAATGGAGTATCTTGAGTTTTATAAGGAGATGTTTGTCTCTTTTTCCCTAAGTGATAGATTGTTATTATTGTTTTCTGTTTTCCTGCATTGTCTAGCACTTCCAGATTACTGACAAAAGTAGGAATATGTTTTTAAATGACACTTCTATTTAGGAATTAATGGGATTATTTTTGTGTTCATTGTTTAGGTAAAAGTGAAAAGTTACTTATGTGAGGTCACATTATTCTAATTTTTATTTAAGAAAAAATCTTAGAAATAGATACTGAATTTTATTAAATACCACTTTCACATATATAGTGTTTCTTCTTTGACTCTTTGGTGTAGCATACATTTAATATTTGTCTTAAGTTACAGTGCATCCTAGTGATAATTCTACTTGTTATATTGTATAAGGTTTGAAGTTGTTATTAAACTTTTTGCTAGTGCTTAATATAGAATTTTTATAATTTTCACAAGTAGAGTTGGGCTTTAGTTCTCTTTTGTGTTGCCTTTTTCAGGTTTAAGAATGAGAATTGTCTCACATTATGAGATGAATTGGGTAGCTCTCTATTCCTTTTCTGTCATTTGGAATAGCTTATGTATCCTGGGAATTATCTATTTTTGAATATTTTGAAGAATAGATAAAACTGCAAGATAATGCATCTTACAATGAAGGGGATGTTGCTTGCTTGCATGCGCATCACTCAGTCATGTCCAACTCTTTGTGACCCTTTGGGCTGCAGCCTCCCAGGTTCCTCTATCCATGGAATTCTCCAGGCAAGAATACTGGAGTTAGTTGCCACGCCCTCCTCCAGGGGATTGTCCCAATCCAGAGGTAGAACCTGTGTCTCTGGCATTGGCAGGCAGGTTCTTTACCACTGAGCCATGGGGGAAGCCCCAAGGGGATTGTAGAACTGAATAAATAATATATTATTTTGTTGTCATTTATAGGTGAGAAAATTGAGTGTTGCTTATAGGTGAGAGACCTGAGGTAGTGAGATATTAAATAACTCACAACTACTAGTTGATAGAATAAATGTTTGAAACCAGATGATTTGGCTCCAGAGTTTTGGCTCACACCCTGTGGCCCAGACTGATGTAAGCTCTCCACAAGCTCCATAACAGGCTGTCTCACTTACTCTTCATTTCTGAAGCTGTCTGAATTCTGGTACATTTGGCTGCTCTAAGCTTTCTTAGATTAGCTAACTTCCTGGATTTGTCTGTACTTTGTATCATTGATACCTGTGTGATGTGAACATTTGCTCTGCTGCTCCAGGCTCTTGAAGTCCTGGGTCAAGCCTCAGGCCTGCCCTCCTTCTATTCCCTGAAGCTAACTCCCCATATTCATTGAAGGACTGATGCTGAAGCTGAAACTCCAATACTTTGGCCACCTGATGCGAAGAACTGACTCATTGGAAAAGACCCTGATGCTGGGAAAGATTGAAGACAGGAAGAGAAGGGGACGACAGAGGATGAGATGGTTGGGTGGCATCACCAACTTGATGGACATGAATTTGAGTAAGCTCCAGGGGTTGGTGATGGACAGGGAACCCTGGCGTGCTACAGTCCATGCGGTCACAAAGAGTCAGACATGATTGAGTGACTGAACTGAACTCCCCATCAGCTTATCCTCAGCCTTATCTTAGCTTCCTTTGTCTGACTTCTGCTTCCCCTGTATAGTTCCTTTGTTGTCTCCATGTTCTAGATAAGGATAATGATACCAGGAAGGATTTGTAACAGTGGGATTCCTAGAAAAGTCCCCCCAAGGGATTCTGACTAGCACACCAACCTGTTAGGGTCATATGAGTATATACACTTAGTGGCTCAGTCATGCCTCTTTGCAACCCTGTGGACCGTAGCCTGCCAGACCCCTCTGTTCATGCAATTCTCCAGGCAAGAATACTGGAGTGGGTTGCCATGCCATCCTCCAGGGGATCTTCCCAACCCAGCGATCGAACCTGGGTCTCTTGTGTCTCCTGCATTGGCAGGCAGATTCTTTACCACTCAGCCACCTGGGAAGTCCTTTTATAAGTATAGAATACAGAGATAGAATCAGGTGTTCACACATGTGTCCACTTAAATGCAAGCATGAGAGTGCTAGAGTTTTATGTACAGGCATTTGATGTAAACTCTCTCTTTGCAAATCCTAAAATATCCTTAAAATATTAAAAGAATAATTTCCCCCAGGGTTGAGGGCCAGATGCAGGGACCTCATACTTAACCATAGATTCATACATGTAGTGGGTGCTCAGTGCATTTTTAACTGAATTTATTACCTTGCAATGCATTTGGGTCCAAGAAATTACGTGCTATCCCCCCTGCATTTATTTTTCAGCATTTCCTAAGTGTCATTTCCTGCCTGGGTGGGAAACTTTTCTGTAAACAGAGCACTTGCTTTTCAATTAGGACCTGTTCAATACAATAAGAGGGAGAGAATTTTTTCAGTGTGGCTTCAAGGGCAGCTCTCTGGATCAGGACGATGACTCATCCTCCCAGGGTCTCCCTGCTGAAATGCTGCAAATAAATATATTCTGCAGAGGACGCAGCGTACTCTGTTGCAGATGAGAGAGAGCCCATCCCTGTTGGACACAGAGGCTCTGCACTCACAAAGCTGTCAGCTGCAGTTGAGAATCCCCTTCGAAAGGGAGAATCAGAGGATTAAGTAGTGCCCCAGGGTGTTTTGGCACTTGAAAAACAGTGCAAGCATATTTGCTTAAAATCCAAAGAATTTGCTTAATTGCAGAGCCTGGAAGGTAACATTGAAATGCAGAGATAATAAGAAAATGTCAGGGCTAGAAAGCTAAGGATCTTGGTGAAACACCAACAGGGCTACACCAAAATTGGTGTCTGGCTATATTTATGCAAATAGCTTCGTTTCTGATAATGCTTGTAATTATACAGCGATTATTGGGAAATAGGAGAAAACAGATTTGTCTCTCAACCTAGATGGTAAACTCCTCGTTGAACATTTCCTCCAGGGATGAAAACATAAGGGATAATAGGCCATGCAAACTATATCCCTTCAACACACCCTTATTGACTTGCTAATATACATCCTGGCATTCCCTAGTGACTCAGTGGTAAAGATGCAGGAGAGGTAGGTTTGATCCTTGGTTGAAAAGATCCCCTGGAGTAGGAAATGGCAACCCACTCCAGTATTCTTGGGGCTTCCCTGGTGGGTCAGTCAGTAAAGAATCCATCTGCAGTGCAGGAGACCTGTTCAGGTCTCCTAGGTGGATGATCCCCTGGAGGAGGGCATGACAACCCACTCCAGTATTCTTGCCTGGGAAATCCCATGGACAGAGGAGCCTGGTGGGCTACAGTCCATGGGCTCACAAAAGAGTTGGACCTGACTGAGCGACTAAGCACTACAACAAGCAGTATGCATCATGCCAGGGCTGTTGGTTGGGTGGGGGTGGGTATATGACTGGAGAAGGACCTGAGGGAGCCCATATTGGATTAGAGAAAGCAGATCTGTAAGTACTTGGTGGCATAAGAACACATGAGAGACCCTTCCACTGGAGGAGGAGGATGGCAGTGATTAGGGGGAAAGGTGGATACTGAGTTGCATTTTGAAGAACAGGTTAGAGTTTTCTGGGTAAAGAACATGGACTTAATAGGGCTTATTCCATATAAAGTGAGCAGTGTCTGCAAGAGAACAAAGTGTGAGACACCATGTGACCTTTGGAGAACTATATGTAAAATGTTCAGTAGAGCTGCAGCTTGAAGGGAGAAATGGCAAGGCTGAAGTGGAGCAAAGGCCATGAATGGCCATGTATTAGGTTGAGTTCCCCCCCAGACACAGACCCTGTGATAAGGACTTGAGGGCCAGTAGTTAATTTGGGAGGTGATGGCAGGGAGCACTGGTAGAGGAGAGGGTGATGAGAGCAGATTACTGTTGTGGGCGATTGGGCTCAGTTCAGTGGGGCTGTCTGGAGTGACTCCATCTGAGTTGTCCTATCTGGTGGTGGGAGCTGGGATGTATGCCAGCCATGTCTCATGCCCTGCTCCCAGGAGAGTTAACTTCCTGGCTCTTTGGGCTTTGCCCTGAGACTGAAGAAAGCCCTCAAGGAATTTACAGGTTGACCTGTATAAGGAAGGTGCATTTCAAGTGTTAAGAATGGAACACGTGTGGCCTCTACTATTGACCATGTGTGGCATGCGGAGGATTGAGGCTTTTAGCCTGAGGAAAATGGGGAGCTACTGAATTATTGTCATCTGGAGAATGGTCATATGATGAGATTTGTATTTTAGAATTTTTTTCCTAGTGTCAAGACTGAGTGGACTAGAGTGGCACAACAGTGGTAGAAATAAGACAATTGGGATGTTTTGCAGAAACTTGGAGGAGAAATCATGAGTGCCTACATTTTTAACAACTGACTTTTCAAAAAAATAAAAAGATTCCTCATTTGTAGAGTTTGCTGATTCCCATGGTATAAAAACTTTCATAATAGCCAGTTTAGAGCTACTAAAGCCGAGAGGAGATGTGCAGAATCAGCTTTTAGTCCAGCACACCATGGGCCTGACCTGAAGCTGTGGTGAAAAATAAGGAAAGTGTCTGAAGAAAAACTGAGTAGATGTAATGAGGCAAAAAGAATGACACTCAAAAATTTCCCTTCTGTATCTAATTAGGTGATGGCACCCTTCACTGAGATAGGGAATTTAGAATAATGATAATATTAATGAAAAAGTAGTAGTAGTAGCAAATAGTGATGCTTATGATTTGCCAGGCACAGCTTTAAGCCCTTTATACATATTAATTTAGTTAATCTTCATACTAATAATAATCTTATGAAGAAGTTATCATTATTTTGTCTATTTTACAAATGAGGAAATAGAGTTGCAGAAAGGTTAATTCATTCATCCAAATTTATTATATGATTGAATCAAGATTTCAAACCCAAGCAATCTGGCCCAGAGGCTGTGCTCACAGTGACACACTAGCAGATTGGAGAGCAGGGGTAGATTTACTTCTTAACATAGTGAGGTGGAGTGTCTACAGGCGATGCAGAAAGAGAGGTTTACCAGGGAATTTGCAACGTGGGTCTGAAGCACATAACTGGATTTGGGGTGGAAATAATGTATTTGTGGGTCTTCAGTGTACAGACAGTTGAAGGTAGAGGAGAAGATGAGATGATCCAAAGTAAGTGCATAGAATGAGATGATGAGGAATCTTTAGCACAGGGCTTATAGAAAAGAACATTTAAGGATGTGATGAGGAAGAGAATCTTGCAAAAGAAAGGGAACAGGGCAATCACAGGCGTGATGAAAACAAGGAGGTGGAGTATAGTGACAAAAAAGGGATGCATTTAGAAAGGGTGTAGATAAGTAAGTGTTACAGAACATTTAAGGAAAAAACCCTCAAGATTTTTGTTTTTTGGAATCCAGAAGCTGAGGTCACTCCCAAAGAAGGAATAGTGGGAAAAACAGGAGGTAATGTCTGAGGATGAGTGAGAAGTTTGGACATAGGTGTGGCTAGTGTGGACTAGTCTAGCTAGAAGCTTGTTTGAGAAGGATCAACAGTGTGTGGTTCTCAACGTTGGCTGCACATTGGAATCACTGAGGAGTTTTTAAAAATACTCATCTCATCCCCACAAATTATGACTGATATATCTAGGTATGTCCTGGGCATCAAGAACTTTAAATGATTTCCCAGGTAACTGTTACATGCAATCAGGGTTAGAACCACTGGGCTAGAGGCAGACAGAAAGAGAGGTGATCCTTGATGGGTGAAGGTCCTTGAGGAAACACTAAAAAAGCATTTTCCACTAGGGATAAGGAAGTTAAAGAGTTTCTCCTTGAGGCCGAAAACGGGCTGTTTGACTGAACACTTATTAGGTTGATGATTTATCCACAAACCTTAAGAGGTCTCCCTTAAGGAAGTGACTAGTTGGTCATAGTTGTGTAGCTGGAATACTGTGCAGGCTTACGGAGGAGTACAAATGGGTGGAAGTGGGGATGGATCAACAGGGGAGGGAAACCAGGTCATTTCATCTCCTGATATTTTTGGGTGCTGACTCCTATTTTAGTCCTCCTGTAAGTGTTCACTTATCTGAATGTTGGGCCTAGGCTTTCCTTCACATTCCCAATCTTCCTAGTTGTCCCTTTTATTTTACTATTGTATTTGGAAAATTTCAAACGTATAAAAATATTCAAAATAATACAGTGAATCCTCATGTATTCAGCATAAAACTTTATCACATATCATGCTCATTCTTGTTTTATCTATTTGGGTGGTTTCAAATTTTAACATGCATGAGAATCACTTTGAGCCCTTGTTAAAATGAATTTCTGGACTTCACCTTAGAGTTTATGATTTTGTAAACCAGGATTGGTGCCCAGAGAATTCACATTTCTTAACAAGGTTCCAGATGCTTCTGTTAGTCCAGGGAACCACACTTTGAGGACCACTGACCTATTACCTCCTCCTACATCAGCTTTCCCACTTCTGCTTCATTATTTTGCTGCTAAGCTGCTAAGTCACTTCAGTCGTGTTTGACTCTGTGTGACCCCATAGATGGCAACCCACCAGGCTCCCCCATCCCTGGGATTCTCCAGGCAAGAACACTGGAGTGGGTTGCCATTTCCTTCTCCAATGCAAGAAAGTGAAAAGTGAAAGTAAAGTCGTGTCTGACTCTTAGCGACCCCATGGACTGCAGCCTACCAGGCTCCTCCATCCATGGGATTTTCCACGCAAGAGTACTGGAGTGGGGTGCCATTGCCTTCTAGGAAAAATAAATCTCAGGTATCATTATTTTATCTTTAAATACTCAATGTATAACCCAGAATGTAAGGATTTTGTAAAACATACTTATGCCATTTTCTCATCAAAATGTTATTCTAATATCATTGAATAACTAGTTAGTCCTCAAATTTGCCTGATTGTTTCATACTTTTACTGTTGGTCATTCAATCCAAATAAACTCTGCACAGTGTATGTGGCTGATTGACCTCTTAATTCTTATCTCCACTTTAAGGGTCTACAACTATGATCCATATCCTGTATCAGTAAATAAAATTTTATTGGAATACAGCCATACTCATTCATTTAAAATTGTTCATAACTGTTTTCCAACTACAACAGTGGAGTTGAGTGTTTTTTTGTGTAATATAAGGCCTGTAAAGAAAGAAGTATTTATTTGTTCCTTTACAGAAGATATTTGCTAAGCCCTTGCCTCTATATCTCCCCTGTCCTATTTTTTCTTTGAATATATTTGTTGAAGAAACCCAAGTCATCTTTCCTCCAGAGTTTCTCCATATTCTACATTTTGATGATTGCATCCCTCCTCATTGTTGTTTATCATGTTCATCTGTCCCCTGTACTTATATACTCATACACAGACCAAATGAAAGGGGTTAAACAGATTCAGGTTCAATACTTGGCAAGATTTGATTACTGGATTCAAGTTTTATCAGTCAGATCCATCTCCTTTCAAGTTTATAACCATGTTTTCACCTAATGATTTTAATAGCTACTAATCATCATTGCCTTGATTCATTGCTTCGTTCAGTCCAGTTCAGTTGCTCAGTCCTGTCCAACTCTTTGCAACCCTGTGGACTGCAGCACATCAGGCCTCCCTTGTCCATCAACAACTCCTGGCGATGACTCAAACTCATGTCCATTGAGTCGGTGATGCCATCCAACCATCTCATCCTCTGTCGTCCCCTTCTCCTCCTGTCTTCAGTCTTTCCCAGCATCAGGGTCTTTTCCAATGAGTCAGTTCTTTGCATCAGGTGGCCAAAGTATTGGAGCTTCAGCTTCAGCATCAGCCCTTCCAGTGAATATTCAGCATTGATTTCCTTTAGCATGGATTGGTTTGGCCTCCTTGCAGTCCAAGGGACTCTCAAGAATCTTCTCTAACACTACAGTTCAAAACCATCAATTCTTTGGCACTCAGCTTTCTTTATAGTCCAACTCTCACATCCATACATGGCTACTGGAAAAATGATAGCTTTGACTAG
Source organism: Oryx dammah (assembly GCF_014754425.2). Classification (NCBI taxonomy): domain Eukaryota; kingdom Metazoa; phylum Chordata; class Mammalia; order Artiodactyla; family Bovidae; genus Oryx; species Oryx dammah. Next base: position 111,574,334 of record NW_024070207.1, read on the forward strand.
ACAGACCTTTGTTGGCAAAGTAGTGTCTCTGCTTTTTAATATGCTGTCTAGGTTGGTCATAGCATTCCTTCCAAGGAGCAAGTGTCTTTTAATTTCATGGCTGCAGTTACCATCTGCAGTGATTTTGGAGCCCAAGAAAATAAAGTCTGTCACATGTTTCCATTGTTTACCCATCTACTTGCCATGAAGTGATAGGACCAGATGACATGATCTTTTATTTTTTGAACATTTAATTTTAAGCCAACTTTTTTACTCTCTTCTTTCACTTTCATCAAGAGGCTCTTTAGTTCCTCTTCGCTTTCTGCTATAAGAGTGGTGTCATCTGCATATCTGAGTTATTGATATTTTTTCCCGGCAATCTTGATTCCAGCTTGTGCTTCATCCAGCCCAGCATTTTTCAGGATGTACTCTAGACATAAGTTAAATAAGCAGGGTGGCAATATATAGCTGTGGCATGCTCCTTTCCCAATCTGGAACCAGTCTGTTGTTCCATGCCTGGTTCTAACTGTTGCTTCCTGACCTGCATACAGATTTCTCAAGAGGCAGGTAAGGTGGTCTGGCATTTCCATCTCTTGAAGAATTTTCCACAGTTCATTGTGATCCACGCAGTTAGTGGCTTTGGTGTAATCAATAAAACAAAAGGAGATTTTTTTTCTGGAACTCTCTTGCTTTTTCTATGATCCAACACATGTTGGCAATATGATCTCTGGCTCCTCTGTGTTTTCTAAATCCAGCTGAATATCTGGAAGTTCTCAGTTCACATGCTGTTGAAGCCCTGCTTTGAGAATTTTGAGCATTACTTTGCTAGCGTGTGAGATGAGTGGAACTGTGTGGTAGTGTGAACATTTTTGGCATTGCGTTTCTTTCAGATTGGAAGGAAAATTGACCTTTTCCAGTCCTTTGACCACTGCTGAATTTTCCAAATTTGCTGGCATACTAAGTGCAGCACTTTCACAGCATCATCTTTTAGGGTTTGAAATAGCTCAGCCAGAATTCCATTACCTCCACTAGCTTTGTTCATAGTGATGCTTCCTAAGGCCCACTTGAGTTCACATTCCAAGATGTCTGGCTCTAGGTGAGTGATCACACCATCATGGTTATCTAGGTCATTATGATCTTTTTTGTATAGTTCTTCTGTGTATTCTTGCCACCTGTTTTTAATATCTTCTGCTTCTGTTAGGTCCATACCATTTCTGTCCTTTATTGTGCCCATCTTTGTATATAATGTTTGCTTGGTATCTCTAATTTTCTTGAAGAGACCTCTAGTCTTTCCCATTCAATTGTTTTCCTCTGTTTCTTTGCATTGATCATTGAGGAAGGCTTTATTTTCTCCCCTTGCTATTCTTTCGAACTCTGCATTCAGGTGGGTATATCTTTCCTTTTCTCCTTTGCCATTTGCTTCTCTTCTTTTCTCAGCTATTTGTAAGGCCTCCTCAGGCGACTATTTTACCTTTTTGCATTTCTTTTTCTTGGAGATGGTCTTGATCCCTGCCTCCTGTACAATGTCACGAACCTCCATCCATAGTTCTTCAGGCACTCTGTCTATCAGATCTAATCCCTTTAATCTATTTGTCACTTCCACTGTATAATTGGGGGATTTGATTTAGGTCATACCTGAATGGTATAGTGGTTTTCCCCACTTTCTTCAATTTAAATCTGAATTTTGCAACAAGGAGTTCATGATCTGAGCCACAGTCAGCTCCTGGTTTTGTTTTTGGTGACTCTATAGAGCCTCTCCATTTTTGGCTGCAAAGAATATAATCAATCTGATTTCAGTAATGACCATCTGGTGGTTTCCTCGTGTGGAGTCATCTCTTGTGTTGTTGGAAGAGGTTGTGTGCTATGACCAGTGCGTTCTCTTGGCAAAACTCTATTAGCCTTTGCCCTGCTTCATTTTGTATTCCATGGCCAAACTTGCCTGTTACTCTATGTATCCCTTGCCTTTCTACTTTTGCATCCCAGTCCCCCATGATGAAAAGGACATCTTTTTCTGGTGTTAGTTCTAGAAGGAGTTGTAGGTCTTCATAGAACTGTTCAACTTCAGCTTCTTTGGCATTAGTGGTTGGGGCATAGACTTGGATTACTGTGATGTTGAATGGTTTGCCTTGGAAATGAACAGAGATGATTCTGTGGTTTTTTAAATTGTACCCAAGTACTGCATTTCAGACTTTCATTGACTATGATGGCTACTCCATTTCTTCTAAGGGATTTTTGCCCACAGTAGTAGATATAATGGTCATCTGAATTAAGTTCGCCCATTTGAGTCCATTTAGTTCACTGATTTCCTAGAATGTCGACGTTCACTCTTGCCATCTCCTGTTTGACCACTTCCAATTTGCCTTGATTCATGGACCTAACATTCCAGGTCCCTATGCAATATTGCTCTTTATAGCATTGGACTTTACTTCCATCACCAGTCACATCCACAAATGTGTGTTGTTTCCACTTTGGCTCAGCCTCTTCATTCCTTCTGGAGCTATTTCTCCACTCTTCTCCGGTAGCATTTCAGGCACCTACCAACTTGGGGAGTTCATCTTTCAGTGTCATATCTTGCTTTTTCATACTGTTCATTAGGCTTTAGAAAATGATTATATAATAATTTTATCAGTCAGTTTATTTGCTACTATTCTTTTATAAATGAGACCTTTTCCTCATAAATTATTTCGTTACCTTCATGTACAGTTTGGTGAAAGAAAGGCTGATGAATGAATGATTCTGTCCCTTTAGTTCCCACTTTCAGAATAATCAGTAGTTTCATTAATACTTCCAAAGATAACCATTGGACTTTTTAACTATCATATGAATGCCTGAATTGTTTTTAACAGTTTTATTTAAATCTAGTTTACATACCATATATTGACCCTTTTTAAATGTACAGTTCAATGGTTTGTTGTATATTTACAGAGTTATGCCATCTATCACTGCAATCTAATTTCCATCATCTCAAAAATAATTGTTATGAATACACAGAATTTTTATAATGTATTTTTGTTTCAATCCATTTTAATATTCTTCTGAGACTTATATTATCTTATTTTTCATCAATGGGAAGCCCTTTTGAGATTGGTTCCTATACCAGGTTATTATGAAAATAAAATGGGAATAATTTTCATGATTATGATACTTAAGAAATGCTGCAAGCTATTATCAATCTTGGATACATATTGGAATCACCTGAAGAACTTTAAGACATCTTCATGTGCAGTCCATTCCCTATGTTAATTATAGCAGAATCTCTGCAGGTGATATTCATGGAATACTTTTTAAACCACCCCCCACCCCAGGTGGATTCCAATGTAGAGCCAAGTTTAGAAACCACAGAATTTTGAGGATGCAGCTTGATTTTTCTCTTCCTCCCTCTCCCTTTCCCTGCTCTCATCTCAGGCAACTATATTTCTTTATTTGCCCAGTGAGTCAAGCTAGCTACCTTAATTATTTCATACTTTCTTACCTAGCACTCTTTAAATCCAGAGGATTTTTTTTTGAAGAGAAGTGGTTGGTTCAGGTGTGTATTACACAAAAATACTTCTGGCAACAATATGAAAGAGAGTTTGATGAAGCAAGTGAAAACTACTCCGTGTGTAAGCAGTTCCCCTGGACTCACAACCTTCACGTTCCTTAGCATAGTTCTCTAGGTTACTCGTGATCCAATCTTAACCTCTGTTGCCAGCCTTATCACATACTCTAAAACCCTGTGCCTGACAGTAGAGCAATGCTAATATACATTTTCTCTACTATTATATTGCACCCCAAAAAGGTGGTCCACCATGAACCTGTTGCATTGGAATCCCCTTGGAGCTTGTTAGAGATGCAGGATTTCAGGTCTCACCCATGGGCCTAACTTCATCCCAGTCTGCCTTTTAATGAGATTCTACAGTTGATTCATAGGTACATTAAAGTGTAAGAACTTTGTTCTAACTCTTTCCACCTTTTTTCTGCTTCTCCTTACACCTTGATCTTTCTATGCATGTCAACTCTTTCCCTTTCTCTTTTGATCCACCCTTCAAGCCTTCATTCAAATATTTTTATCCTGAATTCTTGACTGATTTTCCCACCTTTGACTATAAGGGCCCTTTCCTTCTTCACAGCTTTAATGCTATGTTTGTAATACCACTCTCATAAAACAGTGATTTCATTTCCTTTTTAGTGACTCGGGTACCTGAGAAACTACTACATTTAAAGCTCCTGAGTGCAATAACCATGCCTCATTCATTTCTGTATCCACAGAGCACTTTACTTTGCAGGTATTAGAATTTCTATTTAAAAGACAAAAAGCAGAATACATAAATGAATAAGCTTGAGGGTGCCAGCACCTGTTCTCCTTTATCTTTTTCAGCAGAAGTCACTAGTATCTTCATCTGGCAAATGTAGCCTTATTTATTTTCATATTCAGTCTTGACCAAGGCAAACAGCTTATATTAACATCACGCCCACCATATATTTATGTCTGGAATTAATATTGACATGAACTCAGCCTAGTGTGAACTCTGAGCCCTGTGTGCCTGCCAATATGTTCCCTTCTCCCTGTTTCCACCCCCTCCTAATCTCACTGTGTGTGCTCAGCATGTAAAATTAAATTGATCTCTATACTTGGTTTGAAATCTCATTTTTCTTCTGTCTTATGATTTAGCCAACTGCAGAGTCAGTTTGCCCTACCTAGATACAGGTGTCACCTATGACTACCAGCCCAGCTCTTTTGGACACTGAAATTTACACCACTAGTCAGTGCTGTCCACAAACGCAGACATGCACACACAATATGGCTATATTGTGTCCTCTAAACCCAGTTCTTCAATTATCCAGCTTTTCCCCCATAGCTTGCAGTTGAACTTATTACAGAGAAATGCATCCCCAGTGACTAACTTGGAGGTCAGTGACATGGGGACTGAAGACTGGCCAATTGTGGCATGACCACGTGCTAGGGGAGTTGTTCTATTTTGGCAGGAAACAGATGGTAGTGTTTTTATCAAGAGCCTTGGGGCTTTGCTGAGGTAGCAGAACTAAATTGCATGATTCTGGTAATTCTCCCAGAGCTTGCTTTAGCGCTATGGCTTCTTACACCTACACAAAGTATACGTCAATCCATGTCTCATTAATTTCTCCAAGTAAGTTCTGTAGGTCCACAAGTATCCGCACTGTCAGTATGAAAGTGAAGTGCAAGTGTTAGTCACTCAGTTGAGTCCAGCTCTTTGCGACCCCATGGATTGTAGCTCACCAGGCTCCTCTGTCCATGGAATTCTCCAGGCAAGAATACTGGAATGAGTAGCCATTCCCTTCTCCAGGGGATCTTACTGATGCAGGGATTAAACCCCGGTCTCCCACATTGCAGCAGATTCTTTACAGTCTGAGCCACCAGGGAAGCCCAGCACTCTCAGTATATCTCCTACTTGATTGTTCTCCTTCATCTGTGAATTATCTCCAAACTAAAGGAGCTTACTTAGCTTCCTGGGCAGGGATTCATTCCTTTTCTACATGCTAGAGGGAGGGAGGAATTGTATCTCTACTATCGCTACTGCCTTTTGCTGTTGTATAGTGTGGCATGGTATTGTAGGAAACATTGTCCCATGACAATGTTTGTTTCCCCTCAGGTAGTGTATCCACTGGTCCAGGGTCCCACATGGGCTACAGTGATGTTTGTTCCAGACTTGATCTCCAGAGCAACTGCTGTTTACGTTCATACTCATATGCTTATCTCTTATCTCCAAGTATAACCACTACTAGGGTTTGAAGGAGCTTCCAGCTAAGCTGTATGCTGACATGGTTTTTGTTGACCCATTTATGGATCTAGCTCTGCCTGTTTTCTTAGATTAGATTTACTTTCTGTTTTTCTCTTCATGTAGGTAATAAGTTCTCATCCATAAATTTGACTTATGACCATTCCCCAACAGCAGTTTCTGTTCTTGACTCACCAATTTTGATCCTTCATTTACTATAACCTTCAGTGCTGATACTATCATATTTTCATATTTCTGGATTCATGTGAAAAATTGTTTTAGGAATGAGTGGTAGATTTGCATGCTTATGACATAATTGGAAATAGCCAAAATACTGATAAGTTATAAATATTAGGTGGCCAGTTATGTGAATGTTACATGAAGAAAAGGTTATAATAAATCCAATTCTGTATATATGGGTTCTAAGTAAATGAAAATATATTTAAATTTTGCTCAGGCAACTATTTTTCCCCTTCATAATTCAAGTGATATCCAACAGAAAAGTAGGTCACAATTTTATCTTAGAAAATTTCATATTCATTTTAGAATGCATTTGCCTCATTACTAACAATCTGCATTTCAGTGATCCACCTCCCCTTTAGGGGATGACAATCAAACCATACAATCTGGGTCTGTAGAGAGTAGAAAGCTTTTCCTTGAAAGCTGTACTTGCAAAACCAAGAAAGTCAAATGCCTGCCTAGCCCTGTGCAACTTTGGGTTGAAGTTACTTGACAGTCCATTAAAGTGTTATTTGGTTCAGTATTTAGCTAAGCATGTGCGAAATATTCTAAATAATCTTCAAGTGTAGCATCTTCTGAAAGCTGGTCTCAGGAGACTGTTTTGAATATTTGTAGTAGAGAAGAATGTCACATCTCTGTTGAGATATGTATGCAGCACATATATTATGTGCATATGTCCGAGGTCCCAGTTCCTTGCTTTGATAATTTTTAAATTTGATGATTGCCTTCAGACTGAAACTCTTCCACATAGAAGAGTTGTTGTTAACACCCACTCATTGAAACCTCATCTAATCTGAGATATTTGTTAAAAAACTGAACTCCACATCCACCACCCAATTCTCCAGGAGAAAAACATTTACTGCCCAATGTTGCCCTGATTATAGGTGACTGGCTATGGAAACGAGTATGCATTGACTAACACATGGTCATTCTCTGCTTGATTTCTTCATGGTGGAAAAGGAATAGCAAAACATGTCCACAGTTGGGACATTTGTGTATCCAAGGGCAAATTATAGCTACATTTATCCCCATTTGATTATTTTATCTGTGAAGTGAAGTGGCTCAGTTGTGTCTGACTCTTTGCGACCCCATGGGCTGTAGCCTACTATGCTCCTCTGTCCGTGGGATTTTCCAGGCAAGAGTACTGGAGTGGGTTGCCATTTCCTTCTCCAGAGGATCTTCCTGACCCAGGGACTGAACCCAGGTCTCCTGCACTGCAGGCAGATGCTTTACCGTCTGAGCCACCAGGGAAGTCCCCATTTGATTATTTTATCTGTAGAGCACAATAATACATTCTCACTATAAATATTATAATATTATAAAACTATAAATATTAAGGAAAAGCAGAAAAGTTTAAAGAAGCAGCAAAAAAAGACTTGCCTATAATCCTAACACTTAGAGGTAATAATTTATCATTTTTGGCATTTTTTTCTCTTGTTCATTTTCTGTGTGTTGCCTTATGTTGATCCATAACAAAAGTCATAGTTTAAGTTGTATCCATTTCATGGAGTCAGGCAGGATGCTATTCATGGTTAGGTGAGGGCTCTCTTCTGGGTCATAGACTATATGTTGTTTCTTCACGTGGTGAAAAGGACTAGAGAATTCTTTCAGGCCTCTTTCATGAGAACAGTAATCCCATTCAGGAGGGCTCTGCCCTCATGACATAATTACCTCCCAAAGTTCCTACTTTTAATATAATCACCTTGAGCATTAGATTCTCAACATAAGAATTCTGGGGATACATAAGTATTCAACCTCTACTACTGTGGTATATCCATACAATGGAATACACAAAACAATTTGTATAAATTTCATGATATTTATGCTGCCTGAAAGAAGCCATAGTGTGAAGTTGAAAGTCGCCCAGTCGTGTCCGACTCTTTGTGACCCCATGGACTACACAGTCCATGGGATTCTCCAGGCCAGAATACTGGAGTGGGTATCCTTTCCCTTCTCCAGAGGATCTTCCCAACCCAGGGATCGAACCCAGGTCTCCTGCATTGCAGGCAGATTCTTTACCAGCTGAGCCACAAGGGAAGCCCTAGGAAAGATTATATAGTGTGTAATTTCATTTATAAAACATCCTAGAAAATGCAAACTAATATAATCTCTACTGAAAACACAGTGGTGCTAGGAGTTTGACTTGTAGAAATATAGGATGGAAGGATTACCAAGAGATATGAAGAAACTTGGGGTTGATGGACATGTTTGATACCCTCCTTTTCAATGACAGTCTCATAAGTATGTATATACACCAAAATTTGTCCAGTTGTACATTTAAAATATGTGCAGTTTATTCTATGTCAGTTATAACTCACAAAAGTTTTAAAGACATAGTTTTCCTTGGATGAGACTGAATATATCAGTCATGGCTCATTGGTTGTAAGCCATAGAAGGTGCCCTGGTATAAATTAAAGAGAATTCATGGCAAAGACATGGGGAATTTAACAGAACTGTTTCGGAAGGCTGAAAGAGCCAGATCTGGCATGGAGCAGGACATAAGGCAACTTCAGAGACTAAGGAAACAGAAAGAAGCACCTCACACCTGACAACATCTGGTTAGGGAGTCTCTTCTGATCAATGAATAGATTCTACCATTTTCAGACTGGGGAAATGGGATAATGGATATTTATCTCTATTATTCTGTTAAAAAGTAAGATGCCAGAGAGGAATATTCCCATTGGCTGGGGAAGACAGACTATAGCTAATTTTTAAACAAAATTAGAGTATTATAGGAAAGAAGATGGAATGCTGAATATGGTAAAAATGTCTGCCACTCAAGGACTTTGGTTTTCTGTTCTAGTTGCTATTCTTCTTTTGTGGGATTAATATTAATTTGGGCTTCCTTGGTAGCCCAGCTGGTAAAGAATTTGCCTGCATTGTGGGAGACCTGGGTTCGATCCCTGGTTTGGAAAGATCCCCTGGAGGAAGGCATGGCAACCCACTCCAGTGCACAGGAGCCTGGTGGGCTACGGTCTATGGCATTGCAAAGAAGCAGACACAACTGAGCGACTAAGCACAGCACAATATTAATTCCTTAATAACTGAACAGAACTACCTGGACACAATGTTTTTAAAATGGAAATAAATTAATATAGTAGTTTTCACTGCAATATTAATGTATACTTATAGGCCATTTGGATAATGCTAGAAAACTAGAAAGAAAACAAATCATTTTGACTCACTACCACTTTTAAAATTCATTAGTTTTTTGACATAGGTTATGTTTTTTTTTAATGAACAAGAACATTTTATTTTAAATTAATCTTTATAAACAATTATACAGAAAAATAAATTGGACATGAATTCCAATATGTCCTTTGAGTCCAGTGCTTCCCACCCTTCAGTTATGGGGAACACTACCATCACACCACTGATTTTTGCAGTATGAGACATTTAAAGGTGACTAATTAGATATCAACCCACTCTTAAAAATTAAGACTTTTTAAAGAGCAATTTTAGATTTATAACAAAATGAAGGGAAGGAAGGTCAGATTTCCCATATTCCTCCTACCCCTCCCCCCACACATATATCCTGTTCCTTTAGAATCATCCTCCACCAGAGTGGTATTTTTGTTATTGGTGAACCTACATTGGCACATCATAGTCACCCAAAGCCCATAGCTTACATTAGGGTTCACTCTTGGTGTTAATACTTTCTGTGAGTTTTGACAAGTGTGATTTCAGTTACTAGTAGATTGGTGTATAACACACCACTCCTAAACTTAATAGCTTAGCACAATAAATCACCTTATTATTTCCCATGTGCATCACGAATTTAGAAAGAGATTGGTTGAGTGGTTCTGGCTCTGGTCTCGTGTTTGTGATCAGATGGAGCTGAAACAATGGGGACTAGACCACTTAGGGGCTTCTCAGGAATACCTTCATGTGGTCTCAGGTTTCTCTGGTCTCTGTTCATGAACTGGTCTGGTCCTTATAGCATGGCAGTCTCAAGATGCTTTAAGTCTTCATCAGAGAATATTCCAGTTGACAACTTAGAAGTTTCATTGCTTCTGTGAACTACATTCAGTGTTACTTCTACCACATTCTAGTGGTTGTAAGCAAGTTATAAGCCTCCTCAGTTTCCAGGAGGTGAGATAGATGATCCATCTCTCAATGGTAAGAGCATCAAAATCATGTTGCAAAAAGCCACATGAGGTGGGAAATATTGTTGTGGCCATCTTGGAATATAGACACTGCTATACTTTCTCTTTACAGTTAGAAAATTTCAACTCTTCTGGATTCAAAGTGTGTAAGTCAGTACACAGAGTGAAAAACCTCTTGTAGGGGGTGTCTTTAAAATTGAAATCAGTTTTTCTCATGCCTCTGTAGAGGAAACACAGCTTTCTATATGATCCTTAAAAAATCTTCTAAAATCTTGGCTCCAAAGTTTTCTTTGGTGATATGTAGATAAGAGGTTTTATGATAAAAAAGAGTACTAGATTCATATTCAAAAACTTTGTGATTATGACCTATCCTTGCCAAGATTTTTGGCTTCTGTATCTCAGTTTAATTCTTTGTTAAATGGAAATACTATTTCTCCTATGCACCTCATGGCTTTATGTTGAGGAGCAAATGAGGTTGTTAATATGAAACACTCTGAGAAATTCCACATAAAAATGAAACATTGCTATTCTAAATAATGGTCATGCTTTGTGGCCTGTAGGGACAAGAAGTTCTTCCTAATATCTGACTGACATGTATTCATTTGCCATAGCTCTCTGTAACTAAGCAAGTTGAAATTGGTTGTGTTTATTTCTCTCTGATAAAATGGTGACAGTCACATTTGGAGGTTTTGGTATGTTACTACTCTTATTTTCACAGTTTTGCACCATATAACTTGATTTGTATTCTATGCATCACCTAAGCCTTTTGCTCAGCAAGCAACCAGTACTGAGCTTCTAGCATTATTACGCAAGAATCTCTAAATCATTTTCCTGTTCATTGCATTGCATTGCTACCACTTAATATGGATCCTTTGTTTTGGTTCATTGTCTCTAGACTTATTATTTTATATTTATCTGCATTAAACTGCATTATTGGTTTATTGGTCAAGTCACCATGAGGTACTAATCCATCTGAATCACGCCACTGTATTTTTTCCTGTGTGCTGTATATATACCATAGAAGACTAATAAAAATCTATGTACCTTAAAGGAGGTTATGAATATTTTATTGGCTATACTTCAGGGTCAGACTAACAACTCAAAATAGGCCAAGCCCGTGTTCAAGGCACCAGGCCACTGAACAGAGTTTCCAGGAGAGAAAGAAGCCAATATTTTCCAAGGAAAAGCTTAGATAAAATCTGGTTCAGTCTATAAACTTGTACCACTTTTGCTGGTGGCCTAGGGCTCATAATTTGAGAACTCTCATTTTATCTTAGTTTAACTACCCATGTTGTAGTACCCTTTAAAAATACTTTTCTGAGAAGGAATATGATCCATTCCAGAGTAGATGGCCTAGGTCAGAAAAGCAGTTAGCTTGGACCACTGTTTTGAGAAATTTGCTTAAAAATTAGATAAACACACTGAATGAAATTTAAGTTTTAATGACCTCTAGGGTCATGCATGCAAAACATCTTTGGGGCCTACTATGTGTCAGGAAGTTAGCTGGAGTAAAATAAAAACTGCAGAGATCCTCTTTGAAGAAGTGATAGGTGAAGGATAAACTCGATGACAAATTATTACAGTTTAGTTCTATAGGGACAGACTTTAGATGTTTCCATAGAGAGCTGGAGATGCACAGCACAGGAAATGACTAATACTGCCTGGGAACTTTAGGAAAGGTAGAAGAGAAGAACTAGGCTTAAGAGCCAGTAGAGTATTAAGCCATTTTCTTGTTTGGCTTTGAGATAGTGTGAAGCATGGAGGAATCATGCACACACACACAGAAGATACAGTCTGGTACCTCCCTGGTCTTTCCCCACCTGCCATGGCTTCTGGAAGAGATGGAAACACCTACCGGACTCCTGGGGTCCCTGATAGCTCAGTTGGTAAAGAATCTGCCTGCAATGCAGGAGACTCATGTTCAATTCCTGGGTTGGGAAGATCTGCTGGAGAAGGGAGAGGCTACCCACTCGAGTATTCTTGGGCTTTCTGGTGGCTCAGCTGGTAAAGAATCTGCCTGTAATGCAGGAGACCTGGGTTCAATCTCTGGGTTGGGAAGGTGCCCTGGAGAAGGGAAAGGCTACCCACTCCAGTATTCTGGCCTGGAGAATCCCATGGACTGTATAGTCCATGGGGTTGCAAAGAATCAAACATGACTGAGTGAATTTCACTTTCACAGGACTCCTGGGAAATTATAATGATCAGGTATACTGTCCAGAGATTCCTGAGGATAGTGAAATATTCCTAGTGAAAGATCAGGTAGAAGAAGTCTTCAGAAGAATTTGAGGTGACAGCCCTAAAGAACAGTGTATTAGTTAAGTAGACAAAAGCAGCCAGTCACTGTGATCTTTTAAAAGATGAATCTTTTACAGATTCACCATAATTGAACTATTCTGTGCTGGACACAAGTTACTTCTGATATGAGCTATTATAATTAATGCCATTAGTTATAGTGATGAACATTTAGTTTAGTCAAAAACTGTTTTGCATGTAAAAAAGGATGCACAGGCTTGCAAGAGGAGTGTGTGTGTGTGTGTGTGTGTGCGGGAATGCATGTCCATGTATAGGAAATAAGAATAAAATCATCTCAGTGGTGGTGCTTTGAAAGAAGTTTCAGAAAACTTGAATACAATATTAATGCTATAGTTTATTCATTTATTTTGATAAATTTTTCACATCACTAAAGGGGAGAGAATATTGTGTTTTCTGAAAGGTTCCTTCAGCAAATCCAAGTGACAGTATAAGTTCGCTTCCTTCAGCTGATAATTATCCATGGCAAAGGAAGTATTAAAGCAACAAAAATGTCCCTGCTCCAAAGGAGCTGGCCATGACATGGGAGATAGTTATAAACACAAGCAAGAGTAAGTGATCAATCTGAGCTCATTTGTTAATTTATCTTTCCCTTCACTTTGAATGGCTGTGGCATTTATCATATGTTCTGCCTAATTTAGCACCTAATAACATAGTTTCTCATTGTCCTCTAATTGTTTGATAAGTGAAAGTCATCTTTTCCCAACCAGACTGTATTCTCCCTAAGGGCAGGGACTTTGTTCTTGTCTACTCTCTTCTCCTCTATCCATGTCCAGTGGAGTGATTAGTAGGCAGCTATTAAGTGTCCTGTGAATACATAGTTGTTGCTGGTCTAAGGGACCATGTAATTAGGCTCAATTGTTTTACTTCTTCAAACCCAGTTTCCCTTTTTGGAAAATGACAAAGTTAAACTTGGAAACTTCTAAGGCCTTTTCTTGCCCTGAGGATCTTAAGTCTTTAATTTGCTTGTATTTTACTGGATGGAATAAAAGTACTATTAATATCCATAATCATATATTATTATTATACATAGAGCTGATATTTTTCTTAACTGTAAAACCAGCACATTACTTAATTCATACAACTATCCATAAAACTATTTCAACACATATTCAATACAAACATGCTGTGGGCCAGGTATTTTAGGAGACGCTGAAGAGTTCCTTACTAAGGAGCAATGTAGACATAGTTCTCACCTTCTGAAAGCCTACAGATGATTAGCAATGAATCAATAAAGATGGATAATTAAACAGTAACTGCAAAATGAGATGAAGACTGTGCTGGGAGTGGGGACTCAGTTATGTCCCCACCCCTTCCTGTCTCATGGGCTTCTCGAAGACTGGTTTGCTAGTGGTACTTGATCCAAGATGACTTGAAGGGTTAGGATGGGTCAACCAGGTGAAGTGGGTGGCAGCAGGACAGTCTGTGAAAAGATCCTACAGTAGGAGAGGGCATGGATACTGAAGGAATTTCAATTAGGTCTGTGGTGAGATTGAAGATTTTGAGTGAGATTTGGAGTTGAGACATGATGTATAGAGATGGGCTCAGCATCACGCTTTTAAAGAATGTTAGAACTTATGTTAAACAAGTGTGAAAGTCACTAGAGGATAGGAGGGATGTGTGTGTGTGTTAGTCACTCAGCTGTGTCTGCCTCTTCACCACCCCATGCATTGTAGCCTGCCAGGCTCCTCTGTCCATGGGATTCTCCAGGCAAGAGTACTGGAGTGGGTTGCCAGTTCCTTCTCCAGATCTTCCCAACCCAGGGACTGAACCCAGGTCTCCCACATTGCAAGCAGATTCTGTAACATTTGAGCCACCAGGGAAGCCAGGTGGGAGGGATGACATGATCATATTTGTATATTTTCAAAAATACTTCAACAGTCCTTTCATGTTTTCTGTTCCCACCATCAAAATATTAACACACATTTCTATCATAATCTAATTTGTATCTGACTTAAACATGAAATGATTATTTAATATTTTATAGATAGAGACTCCTAACCAACTCTGACACATTTTAGTGTTTTTCAGCAGGGATGGACCATAACTGTTCGAAGAAGCATCATTGTGAATTGAAAAAAGTTAGTGCCTCTAATTATCTTTGTAATTAACTTCCTCATGCCCTCAATAATGTTTTTTTTTTTAAAAAAAAAAACACAGTTGCTGATCAGTATGTTCCAGTGCTGAGTTAGGATGAAAGAATAGCCAAGTTCATTGGAAAGTGCACAGTAGCTCCTTAATTGTTAATAGTGAGGTCTTGAGTAATTCATTTGACCTCTCTCTGCTTCTGCCTCCCTTCTGGAAAATGGAGACAATAAATCAGAGTTTTTGTAAGGATTTGAATGCCTTTTTGTAAAATATCTAGCAAATGATCTCACCCACAGTATGGGCTCAATAAATATTGGTTCCTTTTCTCCTTCTTCAAAGGCTCTTTTTCCTTTAGTGGGAAATGGAAACCATTTGGTGTTTCTCTTTAGTTTCTATCAAAAACATAGTAGGAACTACCACATGATGAACATCATGCTTATGAGGAATTAAAGAAGGGAATATGAATTAGCACCTGCCATAAAACTCAGCCTAGTGAGATAGAAAGATGTATTATCTTTAAAAAAATAAGATAATGTTTTTCTTCTCCAATCCTTAGCCTTCCATTGCAGGGCAAAGAATAGCCACCTTTTGCCTTAGCATCACTGGAGGAAGATTTTGATCATGTCCCAGATTAATCAGGCAAGCAGGAGATTTAAAAGGGGCCATAGACATGCCCAGTGAGAGTGTTTTTATGGTTCAATTGAATCTTTTATTCAGGTCAAGTTTATAGGTGCCATAGTTCAATACAAATAAAGCTACCTCTACCAATTCCACATAAAACACATTAGAGGAAGTATATAATTCTGTGTGAAAAAATACATAAATATAAATAAGTAACACCAGGTAGAAACTTAAAAGCATGAATCAACAATATTTATTGAGAACCTACTATATTAGTAATAATAGCATTATGAGGGATATTTGTGTTTTAGAAACAAATAGCCTCTTCATGTTTGATCCACACTGTAAAAGTAATATGGTCATTTTAGAAACAAACATGTAAACAACCTAATCAGTTCAGTTCAGTCACTCAGTCGTGTCCGACTCTTTGCGACTCCTTGGACTGCAGCACACCAGGCTTCCCTGTCCACCACCAACTCCCAGAGCCTGCTCAAACTCATGTCCATTGAGTTGGTGATGCCATCCAACCATCTCATCCTCTGTCGTCCCCTTCTTCTCCTGCCTTCAATCTTTCCCAGCATCAGGGTCTTTTCCAGTGAGTCGGCTCTTCGCATCAGGTGGCCAAAGTACTGGAGCTTCAGCTTCAGCATCAGTCCCTCCATCTATAGAGTGCTTTATTTGTGTTACCTCCCTTAATCCACATATCTATCCTGGGAGAAGACTATTGTGATTATTTCCATTTTATGTGAGGAAACTGAACCACTGAGAGGTAAAGTAACTTGTCAAAAAACAGTCAGCTAAATGTCACTGGACCCAGAGATTGTGATGCTGAGACAGAGAAGGAGAAATATTGTATGACATCAATGAGAGATTGTGATTGTGAGACAGAGAAGGAGAAATATTGTATGACATCACTTATATGTGGAATCTAAAAAGAAATGGTGTAAACTTATTCCCAAAACCAAAACGAACTCACAGATTTAGAGATCAAACTTATGATTTGGATGGGAAGAAGGAGGGGAAGAGATAGTTAGGGAGTTTGGGATGGACAGGTACACTCTGCTATATTTAGAATGGATAACCAACAAGGACTTACTATACAGCACAGGGAACTCTGCTCATTGATATGTGGCAGCCTGGATGGGAGGGGAGTTTTGGGGAGAATGGATACATGTATATGTATGACTAAGTCCCTTTGTTGTCTACTTGTCACAGCATTGTTAATCAGCTATACTCCAATATTTTTTTTTAAAGGTTTTTTTTCTTTTTCTTTTTTTTTTTTACAGTTGACTAATATAATAGCTGGATTTATAACCCAGGCAATTTGGTCCTAGGATCTATATTCATTACCTCTGTGCTACACTGCCTCTGTATGTGATCCTAGCTGACATGTGCAACTCAACATGCCCGATGCTATCTGCCAGGTATTGGGTACATCAGGGCAACAAAGAAGAGAGTATATGAACCGTGACCTCCAAGAATACAAGATGTAATTGAGAGACAAACTCACTGACAAGCAATTATGATACTCCTCAGTAATTGCTGATACATGGTTTATTTTCCCAAATGCTAGTGGTGAGGAGTGGGGATAGTCAGGGTGAAATATATAAACAAGGGACTCAAGTAATATACCTATATTATCGAAAATGGTAACCTATATTATTACAAAATGGTGGCCTCAGTTTTGTTTGACCTTCAGGGTTTTGTTTTTAAATTAGTTGCCAGCATATAAAAATCACATTTTTTTCATAAAAATCCAGGTTTCTAGTTTCTTCTAAAAAACTAGAATATCTGGTAATATTGGACCCATAGTAGACCCTAACAGACTCACCCTGAGTTGAGCAGCTTTAAGCACAGGGGCCCTTCTGTTAACAACAGGACCCAGCAGACATGCCTCACTCGTTCAGGTGACCTGATGGCCCTTGTAGGTATGTCACTTTTGCAACCTGCTTTTGTTAAGGGTGCAAGGTTCCCCAGCGGATCATAATTTATTAGAGTATGTAGTAGCATCACAGATACCTAAATAATGAAGTAGCTTTGTCCTGGTCACACAGAAGCAGAGACAGACTTAGCATTAAGCTGATGAAGCTTTAGCTTTAGTATCCTCTCTTATGCGACTTCCCCCTCTAGGAAAGGTTCTAACAATGTGTTCACATGATTATATATCTCTGAAAACCTTTGGAAATTCAGCTCTTTTAACTACAGTAGGTTAATACTGTCTCTTTCCATTTGTAGTTCCTTTCCTACATACTCCCTTATGTTAGGGGTATTGGAGTGGCTGTGGTCATTAAACATAAAGATTCTCTTCTAAATACTCATTTGGCATCCATGTAGGCATTCTTTTTCCTTAAAGAGAACCCTCTTCATTGTATAACTTCAATCTTCCTTTGCCCGGCATGCTTCATTCTTACCTCTAAAGGCAGTAGTATGCCAGGGTCAGTTTTTATATCTTATGAGAGCTGATGTGACATTATCAAGAATTTTGCAAGGAGGTTGTAAACATAGCCAATAAGAATGAAATTATATTAACTTACAATTAATTGTATTATAAAATATAATGACTGTTCAGAACTCATGAATTACTAATTACTGGATTACATTTTACTATTATCTGTACTCTGAAGGCTATTTAAGTCTCTCTTACCTGTGTGGTAGAAATACTATATAATGGAGTGATTGTACATTTCAACTCTGTACAGTGACATCATGTCGAGAACTTGAACTTGGCTGTGGTAAGAATATTTACACCATAAAAATTGGTAACCTACAAACTGGGTTTTCTTTTCTTCTTGAGAGACTTTTTTCATGTTTACCAGCACACATCTCTCCCATGGTTGTCTACGTATTAATACAGAGACTGCAGTATTGCTGGTACCAAATTCCCTAGGGCTGGATTCCCAAGTGATACACTGGTAAAGAATCATCCTGCCAAGCAGGAGATGTAAGAGAGTCAGGCTTGATCTCTGGGTTGGGAAAATCCCCTAGAGTAGGAAATGGCAACAGTCTCCAGTATTCTTGCCTAGAAAATCTCCTGGACAGAGGAAACTGGTGGGCTACAGTCCATAGGGTCACACAGAGTTGGACACAACTGAGCGCGTAGGCTTGTTCCCTAGGGCAAGCAGCCCAAGTTCCAAGGACACAGATTAGAGCTATTGAAGTGGCACGTGGATGCCTCATTATGCATTTGGGTGCTTAAAAATGTTTTTTCTTCTTCCTGTGTCATAGATAAAGGGAGAAATCCAAGAATCTGCTTCTAAATAGAGGTCTATTTTAAGTGTAGTGGGAGCATAGGAAAAGGTATGCCTAACTCAGCTTAAGAGAGAGATATTACTATTCAGGGAAATAACTTCCCCCAACTCTCTGAATAAGATTAAAAAATTGTACAATGCAAAACAGAAACTAATAAAATAAATAAGATTGACAACCAGTGGTGGATAAGAGCTTCCTTTTATTGAGCTTTGAATGCAGTAGGCATTTTGCTAAGCATTTTACCCATCTTTGATTTCATTTGCTTCTCAGAATAAATAACCCTCTGAGGTTGATGATATTATGCTCATTTTACAAAGGGAACCCAAAACTTAAAGAGGTTAAGCAATTTTCCACAGTAGTAAAATGTTAAAGCTAGGGTTAGAACCTGTGTTAGTGTGACTGTTGCCCCTCTAGCCAGCTCTTAAACACGACGCTTGCTGTCTGTGTGGCAAGTACAATGGACGTGACACAAGAGCACTTTTCAAATAAAATAGTGTCTCACTCGTAGACTCTAAGCTCTGAGACAATTATCACATGTTCAGACTCTTGTGGGACCTTGTATGATATCAAGTGAGAATTTACGCAGGCTTTAACACTTAATATTCTGTGTTGTACAATATTCTCTGGTAGTGTTAGTTGCTCAGTTGTTTCTGACTCTCTGTGACCCTGTGGACGGTAGCCCGCCAGGCTCCTCTGTCCCTGGGATTCTCCAGGCAAGAATACTGGAGTGGGGTGCCATGCCCTCCTCCAGGGGATCTCCCCAACCCAGGGATCAAACCGAAGTCTCTTGCATTGCAGGCAGATTCTTCACCATCTGAGCCACCAGGGAAGCTCCCAATTCTCTGGGTACTATATTGTAAATTAAATATACCACAATACAAATATTCTGTGATTTTAAGCAAATTGATTAATCTTTCTTTGCCTCAGTTTCCTGATCTTTAAAAGAAAGCCTCTTAACATTGTTGTGAGGAATAAATTATATAATGAAGTATCTTGCATTGGGTCTGTTACATTGTAAGAGTTCATTTAACATTATAGCTAACAGATACTGAAGGTTGTCTTCAGTTGATATCAGGCGCTATTCTCACCACTCTTTGTATATTATTACCTAATTTAATCCTATTAGACAAGTACTGTTATTACTTCCTGTTTATATGTGAGAAAATTGAAGGGCAGAGAGAGTAAATAACATCCCAGGGCCTAAAATTTAATTAAGAGTAGGGCTGGTGGAGTAGGAAATGGCAACCCTCTCCAGTATTCTTGCTTGGAAAATTCCATGGACAGAGGAATCTGGCAGGCTACAGTCCATGGGATTGCAAAAGTTGGATATGACTGAGTGACTTTCACTTTCAAAAGAAAGAATGAGAAAAAAAATAAAAACCTCACCAGCTAACAGTCACATATTTGGTTCTGAAGGACAACTATTATTTGATACTGTTTTGATTTCTGGAGAGGATTAGATATTTTAGTACTCATGTATAGGTTTCCTCCTTTCCTTTAGTATTAAAGGACAAAATTGAAAGAGTATTCTATATATCTATGAAAATTAAAGTGCATACCAAAGGCATATTCGATCCCACAAGGGATTGATTTATTAGTACTTGCACAGCCTTGTGAAAAGTGCATAATGTACCAGATCCTTTGGGGGCACATTCAGTCTCACAGAAAACTGTAGCCTTTCAGGGTTAGGAACCACAGTTTCATGAAGAGAAATTCTGTAACTCACATCAAAAATATTTTGGAAAATAATTATGTTCAAAATTTTAAAATAAATCTAAATGTATTCCTTAAAACAAAAAAGAGTAGGGCTGGGATTCATTCTCTGGCTGAGTGGCTCTTAACCACTATGCTACACTAAACATTTACTATTTGATTATTATTATAAATAATACTATTATATCTGGGGTTAGAATACTTTCTATCCAATAATCAGTTACTAAGCACTTACTTGGTATCATCATACTTGGGTTTATAAATATGAAAAGAATACGGTTACTGCTCTGATGCTGATAGGCTAGTGGGAAATTAGGTTTGCAAATGAGCAATTATAATACTGTGAAATGAATTATAGTAGATTAGAAAACATGTAATGTTGTTGGAAACTTTCAGTATGTCCTTCATAGGAGATGACATAAGGTGATATTCAGAAAGAGAAGGCTTGTGTATGGTACAAAAGTGAGAAAACAGGTATTAAAGGAAAAACGTACAAGAAACATAGAGGTATTCATTTATTTCTTTAACATATACTTGTGGTTCTCCTAATATATACCAGGCACATCCTGAGTGCTAGATATAGTGGTAAACAAGACAGAAGCTTTCAAGGGGCTTCTCTAGCAGGAAATAGGGTACCCTGTAAAGGAAGAATGTGCAATTCAAGATAATTGGGCCATGAGACATTTGAGTGGGAGTGGTGGTAGAAGGTGATGCTGGAAAAGTAGGCAAGATCCAAGTCAGCAAGTGCAGAGGGATAGAAAAACTCTTTGACTCGGTACAGTCTGAATCTCCCCTCCCACTCATTCACTACCCAGAAGCTCAAGATTAATAGTGATTAGAAATGAGGGTGCTTTTCTGCAGGGGGCTGCTATTGCTATAGGCACTGCTCCCCGTTTCTGTTTGTACCTTTATTCATATGCTTAAACATTTTCATTGGAGTACATTTGCTTTACAATGGCATGTTAGTTTCTGCTGGACAGTAAAGTGTGAATCAGCCATATGTATACATATATCCCCTCTTTTTGGCATTTCCTTCCAATTTAGGTCTCCACAGAGCATTAAGTGGGGTTCTTTGTGCTATACATTAGATTCTTGTTAGTTATCTGTTTTATACATAGTGTATATATGTTAATCCCAACTCTTATAATTCTACAACTTTAAGAGAATGATTGAGTAGCAAGTGGAGAGGTGGCAGTAACTAACACATCCTTTGAAATACAGACTGCATGGGCAAAGCTAGGCCTGAAATAGGGATTGATCATGACAATATATATTAAAAATTATAATTTATTGATACTGTTGTTAGTACTATTCATTTATTTTCAAAGTTACCAGGGAATGGCAACAATGGGGAAAAATAGATTTTGGTCACTAAGCACAGAAACACTAGAAGAAGACTACAAAATGAAGGACTATCAGCATAGTTTGCCATTCCAGCTGTAGACATTATATAAAATTTTGAATAGCACTCATGTGGACAGATTATGGGTTCCCTCATAGCTCAGTTGGTAAAGAATCCGCCTGCAATGTGAGAGACCCCAGTTCTATTCCTTGGTAGGGAAGATTCACTGGAGAAGGGATAGGCTATAGATTATACAGCCAAAGAAAAGGGACAGATTATACAGCCAAAAAAAAAGCCAGATACACTCTAGATGGCAGGGGCCTAAATGAATAGAAAAATGAAGCAGATGGCACTTATGGAAAATACACTGCCAAATAAGTGAAGGACAATATCCTGAACACTTAAAGGAAGAGTGGACTTCAAAGCTATGGTTTTTCCAGTAGTCCTATATGGATGTGAGAGCTGGACCATAAAGAAAGCTGAGCACTGAAGAATTGATGTGTTTTAACTGTGGTGTTGGAGAAGACTCTTGAGAGTCCCTTGCACAGCAAGGAGATCAAACCAGTCAATCCTAAAGGAAATCAGCCCTGAATATTCATTGGAAGGACTGATGCTGAGGCTGAAGCTCCAATCCTTTGGCTACCTGATGCAAAGAACTGACTCATTGGAAAAGACCTTGATGCTGGGAAAGACTGAAGACAGGAGAAGAAGGGGACGAGAGAGGATGAGATGGTTGGATGGCATCACTGACTTGATGGACATGGGCTTGAATAAGCTCCAAGAGTTGGTCATGGACAGGGAAGCCTGGCATGCTGCAGTCCCTGGGGTCGCAAAGAGTCAGACAGGACTGAGCAACTGAACTGAAATGAACAAGACCTCTAAAAACTGTTTATTCCAGGAATGAAGAGATTATGAAAATTTTATGAAGGCCTTTTAACTATTAGTTTCCAAGCTCTGTTCTGTTAGAGTTCTAAGATTTTTAGACATTTTTAGTGTTTCAGCAAAGATAACTTGAAGATGAAAATACATGTTTAAAATCATTCAAATAAAGTTATGGCATCAAATATATGAAGAAAATTCAGATGACTGGTGAAAAGCTCATTAATAAAAGCAATATCACCTGTGATATTGCTGTTGTCACTGATGAATATATGAATAAGATGAACAGTCTGATACCAAAGTAGGAGTAGAACCAATATCTGGTAACAAAGCCTGAAAAGAATACTCATAAAATGAACTTGAATTAGTCTGAATGCTGAGATCACGTGAAATTTTTGTGATTTAACTAATTGTAAAACTATGGTCTCTACAAGAAATATTATTTTGTAAAACATTTGATATATAGTCAATATAGCAAAAACGTTAAGGTGCTTCAATGTGTTTTTAAGTACCAGCAAATAAGGTGGAATATGTCCAGTGATATCTGTAGTGCTAACGGAAAAACAATGGCAAAAAATAGAAATAATGGCCCTTGTAAAAGCAGTTTAAAAAATGTCAGATATTCAATGTATGTTGTAAAGACAAATACTAAGGTGCTAGCATCTTTCACAATAGTATTGTTTAGTCATAAAAATCATCATTTATCATCATCATCATTGTAAATATCATTTATTTCAGTTTGCTGTCAATCTCTCATTCTCCCTCTCTCTTCCTCTGTATTTTTCAAGCTAGAAATAATTTGTTTTCTGAGTGTACATGAGTAATACATGCTTGTTATATTCAAAAAAAAGAAGATAGAGAAAATAAGGAAGAAAAAGAAAACAATTGATCATGCAGTATCTTTGCTAATGTTTTGGTATTTATAATTCCAGGTATTTTCTAAGCATATACTTCCAAATACTGAAAAACACATCATATTACAATAGACCTTTTCAAATTATGATACCAGTGTATAATTGGATTATAATTTTCAGTGACTAGTATTGCATTGATCAGCTGTACCATAATTTTATCAATCCTCTATTAATAATTATTTCCTTTTCTCTGATTTTTTATATTATAAAAATCAACTGCCAAAACTATCCTTGTGGATATTTATTTTACTATTCATAAGAATAAATTACTGAGCAAAATTGCCAGCTGAGAGGGTCTTTGCAGGATTTCTTGTTTTAATAATAATTATTTCAATATTTTATTGAACACATACATCATCATTTTAAGAGAATAAAAATAAAAGCAGGAAATTAACAAAAACTCCAGTACTTGGTGAAAAATGTTAAACACTTGGAGAGCATCATTCCTCATCCATGATGTCTTTCTATCTACATAGATTTGATAGATGAGTATATATAGAGAGAGGTAGAAACAAGGGAGGGAGGGAGAAACTGGCTGGATATCCAGGAACATGTGAGAATCTGAAAGCAGATGGAAATAAGTCAAAAGATGTAATAAGCAGACAATAATATGCTGTAAGGGGCTCCCAAGGATTAGCAGGCAAACCCGGGACTTGGCATCAGCAGACAGAGTAGAGGGCAAAAGCAAAAAGTGGGTATAAAAATTGGGGAGTTGACTGAAGAACAATTGAAGATACTTTACCTAATCTCTCCTCCTCAACACATACTTCCCTCACCCACACACATATAGAGTGGGAAGGGAAAGGAGAGGGGTAGAGAGACAGAATAGGAATATAAATGAAGGACAAATAGGGAATCACTTAAGAGATCTAAGTTCAGTTCAGTCGCTCAGTTGTGTCCGTAGAGTCGGGCACAACTGAGCGACTGAACTGAATTGAACTGAAGTAGCTTATAGGATTTATTTAGGGGATGGTGAGTTGAACACATTCTTTGGGGGTGAGGGCTAGTGTTTGATGTAAAGAAAGGTACTGAAAGACTTATCTGATGAAATCGAGTAATGTGTTAGTGACTTCATGTTGCTGACACTAATGCAAGTCAGTCTCAACTGTAGCACATGGAGGTTCCTAAGACTAACATTGCTTCTTTCTCAGTATTTTAAAGTAAAGGTGGACAATTTGTATGTCCTATCCAGACACATATGGAGCTCCAAGTTAGAATTTCCATTAAAGGTTCATAACATTTATAATAACATTATAAATTATGAACCTTTTATTTTAAAATACCTATTATTTTGTATGTTTGGCTTCAAATATTGTTTATGTAACAAATTACATTGAAAATTATTTTTCATTCCAGTTTTTCTAGTACTTAATTTCAGCTACTTCATAATCATTCCTTAACTTATTTCTTTCAATCTATTAGTCATGGTGAGCTGATTTTTTTTTTTTTGCGTTTTCATCTGTCTTTGAGTCTAGACTTAAATTTTTTTTTTTAATTTTTATTTCTTTATTTGGCTGCCAGGTCTTAGTTGTGGTATGCAAGATATTTTAATTGTGGTATGCAAACTGTTAGTTGCCACATGTGGAATCTAGTTCCCTGAAGGTGAAAGTCACTCAGTCGTATCCAACCCTTTGCAACCCCGTGGACTATACAGTCCAAGAAATTCTCCAGGCCAGAATAATCGAGTGGGTAGCCATTCCCTTCTCCAGGGGATCTTCCCAACCCAGGGATCGAACCCAGGTCTCCCACATTTCAGGCAGATTCTTTACCAGCTGAGCCATGAGGGAAGCCTATTTCCCTGACCATGGGTCAAACCCAGCTCCCCTGCATTTGGAGCATGGAGTCTTAGCCACTGGACCACCAGGGAAGTCCCAAGATGAGATTTTTAATATGCTTCACTTTCCTTACTTGTTTACATTCTTGGTCTTTGTTAAAAGCATCTTAAGTATGAAGTTATTGGTATATTTTTTACATTACATAAAGTATTTTCTTTCAAGAGTTATCATTGACTTTTAAGTTTCAATTTATAACTGTATTATAAATGATTATATATTTCTGTATTAACTAGCCTTTTCATTTTCAAATACTTTATTCCATGTTTTCCTTCTTCTTGACCTTCTAATTTTTAGTTACTTTTTCATAAGTTGAAAAAAGGACAAAATGTTTTCTTCAGCAATGGCATGAAATAGTCTATGTTGTCTGCCTTTGAATACCTGCAAACATCTTTCTGATGCCCTTACCATAAGTCAAGTTTAGTTGGCTATAAAATTTGAAATCAGAATGTTTTTCCATAAAACATAGTATAAATTACCTTTGTCTTTTACTGTTTGGTGTGACAGATATGCCTGAGGCTGCTGCTGCTGCTAAGTCACTTCAGTCATGTCCGACTCTGTGCGACCCTATAGACGGCAGCCCACCAGGCTCCCCCCATCCCTGGGATTCTCCAGGCAAGAACACTGGAGTGGGTTGCCATTTCCTTCTCCAGTGCATGGAAATGAAAAGTGAAAGTGAAGTCACTCAGTCGTGTCCAACCCTTAGCGACCCCATGGACTGCAGCCTGAGGCTAGCTTGATATATTTCATTATATGTAAATATTTAAAAATAAGTTTGCAAGATATTTTAAAGTATCTCATGGATAATAATATAAATATACTAAAATAATACTAAGAGTTAAGCTCATGGCCCTCATGGATTTCAAAACTCACCTTTCCTGCTTTCACCACTTTTTTAAGGCAGTGGGCTCTCTCTCTCTTTTTTTTTAACCATTTATTTACACATCTTTGAAACCAAGATTCTTAAATCTATCAAGATCACAAATCAGAAATGTTGCTATTGTTGTTATATAAACAAGAGGTTAATTCATAAATGGTAAAATAGCATGTCTGCAGATAACTTTATAAAAGAGATGGGCAAGGCTTCTTAATAATTGCCTTCCAGTAGCACATATTGGTTTCATCCACTAATCATAATTTAAAAATAGATGTCATCAAGTCAGTTTCTTCGTTTCTCATATAGCATATGAGTATGGCTGTGCTATCTTTCTAATGGTTTATGAGGTTATTATTAACACCTTAACTTGCTGAAGAGCAAAACATTTTTCTTTGGCTCAGACTCTATTTAAATGTTCTCTGTATCTGACTAAACAATGTTCAGGAAGGAAATTACCCTGTAATGTACTATATCAGTCTAGAGGTTTTTAATGGACACTTGCGTGGAGTCTATGCAGTACCTTTTATGTCAGAACATCTAAAAAGGTTAATTAAAAACTACTGTTTTAATTACTACTCCCAACCTTTTTAAATGATAGACTTGGCTTCGTGGTAAAAAGACAGAGTGCATGTGAAAGTGATTCACTTTGGAGGCACTGGACGTGGTAGTGGGCCACAGACGGGCTTTGATATCAGAGGATTTGAATTCATAACCAGGGATTGAAAAAATAGCTTCTGGTAAGCACTCATAACTTTGTTGGTTTTTTTAAAATAGGGACAATGAAGCACTTACTTTATGTAACTTGATGTTAATTAGATTAGAATGTATATGGCACAAGGTAGCTTTTTGATAAAAGTTAGTCCTCTCTCACAAAGGAATAGACATCCTATCAGCACCTGTTGTGCTGGAAAGTTCTGTAAATTGATGAAGAAGAACATTTCCCTTTGAAACTGATCTTCATGTAGGTATCTTCCTGTAAAAGCCATGGGTACTAGTGGAAGAGACCAGTTTGCCCTATCCTAGAAGATACTTACCAAAACATCTTCTCTCTAAGGGTAGTTAAATAGCAGAAAAGATGAGTGGTCTTATCCAGGAAGGCTGTTAACTAAATCAGGCACTTTCGTCTGAGCAGTGACAATGTTCTGGACTCCAGACCATTGGTGATGACTTTAGTAGTCTTAATAGCCATACTGGGCTCAGTGACTAAAGCCTGTGGAAATCTTGTGGACGTAGCCACAAAATTGCTGGGTGTCAGATAGTAGTCAGGTAGGATGCAGAGCACCGCAGACTTATGGGATGTGGGGTGGAGAGATCGGTGGATTGACAATAGCAGGGTCTAGGTCGTCTTCTAAACTCAAAGGGTGATGGACAGATAAATCAAGGTCTTTCTTCTTATTCCTTTCTGTTATCTTGTACTGGGGAGAAGAAAACTTGTCAACAGTTAGATGACCATATAAATTCATAGTCTCAGCTCAAGTTGCAAATTGCTTATTGATGGTCTCATGTTTCATACCAGTCATAGCTTCTCAAGGGCTTATGAAATTGTCTGAGATATGGAAAAAAAGAATTACTGGCTCTAAAATAGGAAAAGCCCAGGTCCAGACAGCTTCACAGCTGAATTCTACCAAAAATTTAGAGAAGGGCTAACACCTATCCTACTCAAACTCTCCCAGAAAATTGCAGAGGAGGGTAAACTTCCAAACTCATTCTATGAGGCCACCATCACTCTAATACCAAAACCTGACAAAGATGCCACAAAAAAAAAAAAAAAGAAAACTACAGGCCAATATCACTGATGAACATAGATGCAAAAATCCTTAACAAAATTCTAGCAATCAGAATCCAGCAACACATTAAAAAGATCATACATCATGACCAAGTGGGCTTTATCCCAGGGATGCAAGGATTCTAGTACAGCCACTATGGAGAACAGTGTGGAGATTCCTTAAATAACTGGAAATAGAACTGCCATATGACCCAGCAATCCCACTTCTGGGCATACACACCGAGGAAACCAGAATTGAAAGAGACACGTGTACCACAGTGTTCATCGCAGCACTGTTTATAATAGCACTGTTTATAATGGAAGCAACCTAGATGTCCATCAGCAGGCGAATGGATAAGAAAGCTGTGGTACATATACACAATGGAGTATTACTCAGCCATTAAAAAGAATACATTTGAATCAGTTCTAATGAGGTGGATGAAACTGGAACCTATTATACAGAGTGAAGTAAGCCAGAAAGAAAAACACCAATAGAGTATAATAATGCATATATATGGAATTTAGAAAGATAGTAACAATAACCCTGTATGCGAGACAGCAAAAGAGACACAGATGTATAGAACAGTCTTTTGGACTCTGTGGGAGAGGGCAAGGGTGGGATGATTTGGGAGAATGGAATTGAATCATGAATGTTATCATATGTGAAATGAATCGCCAGTCCAGGTTTGATGCATGATACAGGATGCTCGGGGCTGGTGCACTGGGATGACCCAGAGGGATGGTACAGGAAGGGAGGTGGGAGGGGCATTCAGGATGGGGAACACATGTACACCTGTGGTGGATTCATATCAATGTATGGCAAAACCAATACAATATTGTAAAGTAATTAGCCTCCAATTAAAATAAATAAATTTATATTAAAATAAATATTTTCTTAAGAAAAAGAATCTAAAAAATAAATAAATAAATAAAATAGGAAAAGAAAAGCCCTCATTTTGCTAGAGTTCTCGAGTGTGCAGCGTGATTTCTGAGATGTCATATCCAATTATAAATTAAATAAATTATGCAAAGACATACAATTTCAAAACCTAAACTGCAAAAAGTCTTTAAATATTATATAGCAAAACATTTATATTAATTGTGGATATGAGTACATTCTAAGACATTTGGTTTAATGTGAGATGGAAACTCTAAAATAAGATGCTTTAGAGCCTACCTAGAGTTTTGTTACTCTATTGCTGAGTGATTTCTATGTCCTTTGTAACTGAAGACTCTAATAGCTTAAGATGTTTTACTGTTTCTTTGTTTAAAAAACAAAACAAACAAACAAACACAAACACCTCTACAGCCCGAATACTACGGAGCTGAGTTGTTTCTGTCAGTGAATGTATTAAGGAAAACTTGAGTATATTTCTTAAGATTTCAGGTTCCATGTTCAGCAGCATTTGCAGCATCTAAAAATAGTTCCCATTTCCTGAAATCTGAAAGACTACAAATAATCAATACCTTGAAATGAAATAATCACAAGGGAGTCAGCAGTTAACATGACCACCAGAGTCCTTCGTTATAAAAATAAGCCTAGTTTGGTGGTGCATTAGGCTTTAAGCTTGCCATTTGCCTAATTTATCATTGTGTTTGTGATTGTGTTAATTTGATGGGGAGTCTGACATCTTGTCCAGGTTTTGCAATATTTATGTTGATCCATCTTTATAAGTTGAAAAACTCCACTAATTATATTGCAGAATTTGTCTCTTTATCCTTGTTTTCCCTTGGCAGCCAGAAGATATTCAGCAGTTTGTTCAGCTGTTCCATTACTGATCCCATGTTTCTTAATCTCAGTATTTAATCCAATTGTCAAAATTCAGCTCTGGCTATAAATCACTGTTGTCAGGACTCCCTTCAAAGCTTGTGTGGATAATGTTATTCATTCTTACTTCCTGTCGACTATGCCTCATAGTCACTGGCTAAGCCTTGCTCAGGACAACAGTAGCTACTCTAGGTATTTCCAGCAGGAAGAGGTTTAATATTGGAAATTAGAGGCTCACGCAACCGTTGGATCTTGTGGTAAGAAAAGTCAGGAGGGTAGATTTCAGGAAATCTGCTTTCTCCGGATGTCTATGCTTCTAGATGCAGTTTCCAGAGAAAAATAATGCTTTTTGTCTTGTACTGTCCAAGGCTTCTGCAGATGCCTTTCATTGACTAGATGAAACTCTGCTGGCAGTGGGGTCTGGGAAATGTAGCTTCCACGTTTTATGCCCCTATCATAAAAAGGGAGAGTTAAAGAGAGATGGGAGTTGGTCCTAAATTCAACAAACAACATCTAGTTTGCAAGTATATCAATAATGTTTTTGCTCAGTCATTCAAAATATATTTGGGAAGCAACTAAATAAGCCTGTGTTTATCAAGCTGGACAGCATCAGAAGTACTGGTGATTTTTATAATCTCTTTTTATTGTTAATCTTTCAGTCCTATAAATACAATAAGCAAATATGTACTATATTCTATATTTGATAAAACCAAAATCTTCAAACTCAGTGGGTCTGCTTTTGCCCTTTGCTGTATCTTAGTTCTTCATGGTTTACTTGTTTTACTCATATATTTCCTTTTGATTGTGAGCTCATGTTTTGGGGGAATTTGACACCTATTTCTATAGTACGTTGTTCCAATGAGAATTTATATTTTCTTTTGCCAGGAACCTAGAGACTCTGTCATACTAGGATTATATTAGTCTAGTTTTTCATCATAGATTTTTTGAGTCATACAGATAGTTTAAATTAAGACCCCAAGCCCACGTGATACCAACAAGTGGTTAAGCATTTGGGGGTTTTGTTTGTCCCCCCTATTCTATGCAAAGTTGTGACTAATACAGAGAATATCACTTTTTAGCTAATTTTCTCACTAAAGGTGTGCCCCTTAAGGAACTGTATATATATATGAGGGATCTTTGATGTAAATCCCTAGCCTTCTTGGATCCCAGGCTTTATTTACTATTCCCACACATATAACCAT
The DNA here is from genome assembly GCF_014754425.2 of Oryx dammah. NCBI lineage: Eukaryota > Metazoa > Chordata > Mammalia > Artiodactyla > Bovidae > Oryx > Oryx dammah. The sequence continues at coordinate 111,604,954 of NW_024070207.1, forward strand.
TAAAACTCAGGGTTTAAGTCACTATCCACAGGAGCTTGTTATGTTAGACTTGGGGGTCTATGTTTTGTTCAGCAGATTTTTTTCTTTTATGCTTTGAATGGGAGTTTTATTTCTTTCATTTTCCCCCAGTATTTCCTTGGTATCTTTTTTTTCCCATTAAGACTCAAGCTTCATGTGTCTGAATAAATATTCCTTTGTCTAAGAGGCCTTTTGTGAGCTCATCATACAAAATGCCCTCTCCCCGTTCTTTCTTTTACATGTTAATTCACTTTATCATACTTCAGGTAGATTGTCATTATCTGGTTCATGTTTTTTTTTTTTTTTCTTTTTTCCCTTTGATATAGTCGGCGTTTCCCAACCTAGAATATAAGTTCTATTGGTGCAGGGACCCTTTCTGCCTTGTTCACCCTTGTAGTCCTAGTACCCATCTCAGTGGTGACTTCACAGTGGGTGCTCAGATCCCCTAGAATACCTTCTGCTGTTTTTCTGGGTGCCTGCTACTCCAGGCTTTGTTTCCAACACCTGCATAATGTCTGAACCTTTGGCTACTGGAGCTGCTTTGCTGCACACACAGGGCTGTAACAGCCTGGGATTTGATATAGCCACTCTGGGTGGATTTCAGCCAAAGACTCTGAGATTAATGCAAGTGTAACTTACACTTCACCCTGAAGCTCACATCTTGCTTGAGTGCTCACCTTTCCATCTCTGGTTTCTACCACTTGCTCACTAGTCTTTTCTGGAAGCAATAGCATTGAAACATGTATATTACCATATGTGAAACAGATCACTAGTCCAGGTTCGATGCATGAGACAGGGCACTCAGGGCTGGTGCACTGGGATGACTCTGAGGGATGGGATGGGAGGGAGGTGGGAGGGGGAGTTCGGGATGAGGAACACATGTACACCCATGGCTGATTCATGTGAATGTATGGCAAAAACCACTACAATATTGTAAGGTAATTAGCCTTCAATTAAAATAAATAAATTAATTTACAAATAAAAAACTCACTTGGAAATCCTCATTTCAAGATCTGCCTCTTACATCTGCCAACCTTAGGCTGTTCAATAAATATTTATTGAATCAATTAATAAATTTTTCTGTCATCACACTCTTCTTATACTGTTATTCCAACTCATTTTATCTCTTGTTTTAAAGACTATTTTTTATTTTATTAAAGTCACAAGAGAATTCATTATATAGTATACTTATTATAAAAGCAAGTATTTTTCTGCTTCCCAAGTGTTCATCTCTAGTATAGAATATTCTTGTGTCCTATACTGGGAGATTTTGTTAGCTTGTTTACCTGTCATTGAATGGAAGACATTCAGTCCATGCCATTAATTGCCATTTAATATTGTTGATGGATCATCACTGGTTGCCCTCCATGTTCATCTGGTTGCCATTCCAAACTACCCTTCTGGTCTAAATTAGAAGGCATCTGTATATTCAAAACTTCTTGAGTTCTTCAATGCTAACAGTCATTATTTCATGTTGGTATGAAATAATAACTAGAAGTGCACCTGATCCTTAGGTAGTGACATATGAGGTATATGTAGGTAGAAGGGGGTAGATTTCTTATTAATTTCATGGAATCTAAGGTTCATTTTTTATCTTCTATTAGACACTTTTCTCTCCCTGAAGAGAAAACAGTTTCAATTCATTATCACAGTTCAGTGTTCAAGTTACTGAAAGTACATTCTCCTGCTCTGTTTCCCTCTGTTTCAATCACCCATACTCCATACTTGCAGAATTATCTTCTTTAAATAAAATCCTATTACTTCCTCCCCTAAAGCCCTTGTTAGATCTAGATTTCTCGATAGGCTAAATCCTGTATCTTTTATTCTAGTTTGTTTTAAAATTATTCCTCAGGTCCCTTCTTTAGCCCCTGCTTCTCCTCCTCTAACATTTATTCTAAGCTCTAATTTGATTAAACTTTGACCTTCCTCTGATTATGCTTTGCTTTTTCTTTTTTTAATTAAACTTTTATTTTGACATAATAGTAGAGTTGCAAACAGTTGTAAGAAATAAATGAGGAGATCCACCTATTCCTCTGTATTATTTTCTCTTAGTGGTAACACCTTGAAAAACTCTAGTATGGTATCACAACCAGAACTTTTTTTTAACATATACATGCATCTATTCTTTTTCAAATTCTTTTCCCAGTTAGACTGTTACATAATATTAAGCAGAGTTCTCTGTGCTATACAGTAGGCCCATATTGGTTATCCATTTTAAATGTAGTGTGTACATGTCCATCCCAAACTCCCTAACTATCCTCTACCCCACCCTCCCCTCTGGTAACCATAAGTTCTTTCTGTAAGTCTGTAAGCCTATTTTTGTTTGTAAATAAGTTCATTTGTATCATTTTTTAAAGATTTCACATAAAAGTGATACCATATGATGTTTCTATTTATTTGACATACTTCACTCAATATGATAATCTCTAGGTCCATCCGTGTAACTGTAAATGACATTTTTTCATTGATTTTCATGGCTGAGTAATATTCCACTGTGTGTGTGTGTGTGTGTGTGTGTGTGTGTGTGTGTGAGATACACATATACATCTTCCTTATCCATTCTTCTCTCAGTGGACATGGTGCTTCCATGCCTTAGTTTTTGTAAATAGTGTTGCAGTGAACATTAGGGTGCATGTATCTTTTCAACTTATAGTTTTGTCCAGATATATGCCCAGGAGTGGGATTGCTGGGTCATATGGTCTATGTTTAGTTTTTAAAGGAACCTCCATGCTGTTCTCCATAGTGGCTATACCAATTTACATTCCTGCCAGTGGTGTAGGTGGTTCCCTTTTCTCCATACCCTCTCCAGCATTTATCATTTGCAGATTTTTTGATAATGGCCATTCTGACTGGTGTGAGGTGATGTCTCATCCTAGTTTTGATTTTGCATTTCTCTAATAATTATATATGCTTTGCTCTTTTGACTCCATTCCTTTATACATGTTGTTCCCTCTGCCTGGAAGATGATTCCCTAGCTTTTTTACTTGGAATAATCTTCATCATAGTCCAAGTTTCAGTTCAAATTCCAGTTCAGTAACATTATACCCATCCTATACTTTCTACTTGGCTCTTTCTACTGATGGCTTAGTGGTGAAGAATCTGCCTGTCAAAGCAGGAGACCTGGGTTCGACCCCTAGTTCAGGAAAATCCCCTGGAGAAGGGAATGGCTACCCACTTCAGTATTCTTGCCTGGGAAATCCCATGGACAGAAAGGTCTGGTGTGCTGCAATCCATGGGGTCACAATGAATCAGACACCACTGAGCAACTGAACAACAACACATGTTCTACCCATATCACACAGTTAGTTCATTCCCTTCAACTAGCTCCATAAGGACACTCTGTGCATACCATTTGTGGAGGCTGTGCTTTTTGCTTAGATTCTCATTTAGGATTGAATGACTCTATCTGTGGAGAGTCTATTCAATCTATTTAGGACTGAAATTCCCCTATCTGTGGAGAACGCTGCCATGGACAGCCTTCAGCCCTCACCTCTCTTTGGGAATTTCCCTTATCGGCAAAGAGCTGCCCCATCGAAACTCTTGCCCTCTTTTCAGGGACAGACAGTATCCAGTGACTTATTGATACTCAGGTTATAAAGATCCACTCTCTTGTCCCAGCTTGGGTTTCCCAGGTGGTGCTAATGGTAAAGAACCAGCCTGCCTATGAAGGAGACATAAGAGACTCAGGTTCAATCCCTGGTTCAGGAAGATCCCTTGGAGGAGGGCATGGCAACCCACTCCAGTAGTCTTGCCTAGAGAATCCCATGGACAGAGGAGCCTGGTGGGCTACAGTCCACGGGGTTGCAGAGTCGGGCATGACTGAAGTGACTGAGCACGTGCACTTGTCCCAAAGTAGAACAACTCTGAAAGGCCACGTCATCTTTAGAGTTCCCCCTGGGGTCAGCTGAGGACATTTTTGAGACTGCATGACAGACCAGCCTTTGTTGTGTCTGACTCTTTGTGACCCCATGGACTGTAAGTATGCCAGGCTTCCCTATCCTCCACTATCTCCTGGAGTTGCTCAAATTCATGTCCATTGAATCGGTGATGCTATCTAACCATCTCATCCTCTGTTGTCCCCTTCTCCTTTTGCCCTCGATCTTTCCCAGCATCAGGGTCTTTTCCAGTGAGTTGGCTCTTCACATCAGGTGGCCAAAGTATTGGAGCATTAGCTTCAGCATCAGTCCTTCCAGTGAATATTCAGGGTTGATTTCCTTTAGAACTGACTGATCTCCCTGCTGTCCAGGGGACTCTCAAGAGTCTTCTCCAGCACCACAGACTGACAGCATCAATTCATCATTGTGAAGCCAGCCTTTCTCTGTGTTAAATGCCTCTTCCTTCCCTTCCTCCATAGGTGTTGATCCATAGAACACTCCCTTAAAAGAAATCCTTCCTAATTAAGCTTCTCAGAGCCAGCATCACATGGAAACTACCCTGCAATATCACTATTAAGGTTTATTAAATGTAATTTTTATTCTCCCCCATTGGTTTCTTTGCTTAACTGTGAAGTTCTTTAGGATGGCACCCCGATACCCATTTTTTATTTCCTAAACATTTAGCATAGGCCCTGACACTGAGTTAATGATCAATAAGTATTTCCTAAATGAATGGAAGAATATTCTTTTATTCTAATTGGGTAAGAAAGTAAATTTGGTCTATTTTTCTCTTTATCATTTCTACGGGCTTATATGCTATCATTAGCTTACGAAATGTTCTTATACCCAGTATTAGTTTTATAGCAGTGTGTACAATATATCACAAAGATTCTGCTTTCCCCTCAAATATAATTAACTGGATAACATTGAATTTATTCATCTAAGATTAAAATAAATGATCCACATAGGAATAAAATTTCAAAATCCATATGAACAAAGAAGTTAATTTTTTCCTCTGGAATAAAATCTTCCAGTGATGAAGTGATTTCTTTCTGAAGTTAGGCTTCTTATTTCCTTCTGAAGGTAGGCTTATATTTAAATGAAAACTATTTGTTTGTATAAACTAATGATACAGATGACTTGAATTACTTACAAAGGCTTATTCTTTCTATAAGTTATAAATTTCCATTAGAACTTCTTGAAGGGTTACACTGAGATTTATTTTATACTTGAAAGGGCCTTAACATTTACATACCTTCAGTATATATGAGAACATATACATTCTTCTCTATTGATCGAGATGAATTTTAGACAGGGTATGTTATTGAAAGGTATCTAGCTAGGACTCAGATGGCATGCATTTGATCATTTCTTTTCTCTTAGTTCCTGTTTTCTTTTCTGAAAAATAAGCATAGTCATACGGATTTTCTTATTTATTCTATGCCTGGGTTTTCCACCTCAGCACTACTGATGTTTTGGACTGTATAATTCTTTCCTGGTGGGGGAAAGAACTGTCTTGTGTCTATGGTGGGATGTCCAGTAGCATCCCTGGCTTTTATCCACTAGATGTGAGCAGCATTCCCAGACTTGTGACAACCAAACATGTTTCCAGATTTTGCTGAGGGTCTCCTGGGGGATAGATTGTTCCTGACTGAGAACCACTTCTTGATTGAGGTGATCTTTCAACTTCAACCTAACGGGAACTATTCTCTCTAAAGTCATCAGTGCAATTTCAGTTGCCGTTTTAATGATACTTCCTTGGGTCTTTTTCTCTTAATGCCTCTGATTTATCTCAGAGGATATTTTGAAGTAGTTTCAGTTTGTGGCAATCACATAGGGGGCTGCAATTCTAAAAGATAAATGTGGGTTAGTCTGTGAATTGGCAACTTTCTTATAGAAAAATGCCATGTTCTCCTCCTCTGGAGGGAAGTGGCAGGGATTATGTTAAATTTGGGGCTTAAAATGTGAGTATTTGGCATGTAAAGTGCACCCTAGATCAGATAGAACATTCTCTGCATCAGAACAATCTGTCTATACAAATTTTTCTCTTTTTTTGTAAGTTACCTAAATACTATCTTCCTAACTAGGTGACATAGGTGCTCCAAAAATGATTAGAGGCCTGCATTAGTTTCCTATCACTGCTATAGAAATTACCGCACTTTTATGGACTTTAAACAAGAGAAAAATCCATTCTTACAGTCTGGACGTCAGATGTCTAAAATCAATCTCACTGAGCTAAACAGAAGGTGTCAGCAGGGCTGCTTCCTTCTGGAGGCTCCCCAGGAGAATCTTTTTCCTTGACTTTCGCAGCTTCTAGAGCCCGCGTGCTTTCCTTGGCTCATGGCTTCTTCCTCTCAATGGCATTACTCCAGTCTGTGCTTCCATCAGCACGTCTTCTCTATCACTTTAACTCTCCTGCTTTCCTGTCTTAAGGACCCTTGTGGTCACATTTGATTCACCTGGAAAATCTAGGACATGTTCCTCAGATCAAAACCCTTTCCTTAGTCTCATCTGTGAAGTTCCATTGTTCATGTAAGATACCATATTCATAGGTACCAGCGATTAGGACATGGCCATCTTTGGGCGAACATTATTCAACTTACCACAATGCCGAGCTCCTCTGACTGGACCTCATACACCAAGTGGAGAGAAACCCACTTCTGATGAAACAACTTTGGGAAGTATGATTTGTGCTTTTGATAGACAAGAATGGTCACAAAGAGAGTGAAGAAAAAGATGCCCCAGTCAGAGCTGTGGAGTTACTGTAAGGTATAGCTTGCATCACATGATGGTTTGAATCTCAACCTAAACCCCAGATATTTCCCCCTTGAAACAAGCCAAGGAGACAATGTACTGAAGTCTTGGCACTGAAAAGTCATGGTTCTAAATGGATCAAGAATGTGACATCGGTCATTCTACACATTTGTCACACTTTGTGACCAGAGGACGGAGAACAGGAGAGGGATCTTTGGGACCACTTCTGTGATTTTTTTTTTTTTTTTTGGTTATCCTTTCAATCAGGCATAAATTCTCTATATATCCTCGTCACTCTCAGAGGACTTAATAATTACTTTGGTAACTGATTTACTCTCTGAGATCAACTACAAGTCTGTATGTCTCTACACCTCCAGGCATGGATTATGTGTATGTATGTATGTGTGAGACGGTTTGCGTATGTGCCTGTGTATTCTGCTAGCTCCTTAAAATTCATCCTATGTCAAACTAACTCCAGACTTAACTGTTTCTGTCTGAGACAGCATCTGTCAGTCAGCCTAAAAACCACTACATTTAACTCCTTATTTTTTATGACTAATAAATCTCTAAGAACACTTTATTTTCATTATAGTTTCTCAAGCATCTGTTCAAGCCGTTAGTCTTCTCACCACTTTTGCCTGCATTACCACAGTCATCTACAAGATATTTTACCAAAAAGCTCATTTCTTTCCTGTTCTCCTATGTACTATTTTACTGGATTAACACACCTATATCATCCTATTTAAATCCATCACTATTATTCCCTTATAATATGGAATCCAAATTCCAAAACCTCTCGTTTTAAACTCTCAAACTGAATTACAACTCCCTTTTCCAAAGACTGCCTTTCATAAGTCAAATCAAGTCCTTGCCTCAATGGATGTGTTCTACTCACTGTCTTTTGTATGAATCGTCTATGCCATGGCGGCAAATTAAAGGGTTGGATTTTTAAGTCACACTCTCTAGAACTAGAGATTTTACCCTGTTTCAAGCTAATAATTCTAAGGACATGGGGAATTGCTAGACACAGGTGAAGCATGGAATCATAGATTGCCAATGCAACTGCCAAGTTCTTCTTTTCTATATTGGTGTTGGCTCTGGATCAGATTTTACATGTGAGTTGTCTGAGTAATCCATAGGAGGTATCAGTTACACAGAGTGAGTTTTTGTTTTTTTAAGTCATAAACATCTCCATTAAACACTATGGTATTTACATAGTTAATGCTGACTTTTTCCAGTATGCTATGCCTCATAAATTTAAAAAAAATCCAGGTTTATTTACTATAAGCAACTTAGACCAGGTATATCCTAATAAAAACTTCCCACAGAAAAGAATTCCCCGTTATTTCTCCTCTATTCAGTACTACCATGAGGTCTTATTAGAAGAACATTTACCAGAAGGTTTCAATGGCCCCTTCTTTTTTGTCCCTTTACTCCTGAAGGTGTTCTGAGACCAGACCCTCACCATCTCCTTTCTATCTACCAATTCTGACACTTACTTCCTCTGTCTATAAAGTCTCTCTGCCAGTTTTACTGCCAATAAAATCCCAACCTCAGTCCTAATTGCTCTATGATGGCCCATTTATTCTAATTCCTGGTAAGTTCTCTGAGTTTTGAATTACGATTCAAACCTTTGTTGTCTTCATCTTGTCATTTAGCATTGGAAACACTGTGAAATTAATTTCATCCAAACCCTGTAAATGTGCAGTTTTCATTCTTATACAAAATCATTATGACATTGGCAATTCAAGCAACTTGCTTAAGATCACAAAATGTAGAGGAGCTGTTATTCAAACCTGAGTCTGAGTTACACTTAGCTTTAAATTTCCTTTTGGGCAAAAATGTAAAATGGATAAAATCTGTCTCTGAAACCCATCCATGAACCCTGCTATCAATCCTGCTAATAACTTTAAAACTATTAAAAGATAGGTGCTTAAAACATGGCCGTATCTAGGGATGTTATTATTTTAAAAAATTAGTAATTTATGAAGACCATCATTTAAGTTTTGGCTCTCTGCCTTGTTATACAGCAGGACAACAGGAATGAAAGGAATAACACTCAGACTATGTTTTCCTTCTTCATTCTTCCTCTACCCTCTCTCCTCACATTAAAAAGCTGAACAAAAAGAATCTTACTTTAACACTTTGGTTTCTCAAAACTTTAAGATGTGTTTTTCTTGTTATTAAATTATAAACAGCTGACACCATGATGAACATGATTGGAGCACACCAATAATTCCCACATTTTTTAATGTACCATCCAATTCTACAGAGACTAGAAACTAAACACTATTTCCTAGACAACTATGAGTTAACTCCCTTCAACTAGATTCATTCATTAAGAGATTTAGAATGCAGACTTTAGGCAGAGGTCAAATTCCACATGCTCCTTCTCCTGGCCTGCAGAGGTGGTAAAGCCAAGAGTATCTAGAAAAAGCTATGACAGTCAAAATCAGGGTTTCAGAATTAAATAACCAATTTTGTGGTTATGCAGAGGCATTTGTCCAGAGGCAACCTCCTAATCCTTGGATCACATCTATGGTGGCAGGTTTTTAAACCCAAGAATTTAAGTAATGGCCCCTGATTTCTGGTCCTTTCTGGCTTTCAGTGGTTCCGTATCACCTAAGTCCCTGATTTAAGTCTTTTCTTTCTTAGAATAACTACAATGATTTGTGTTTCCTGCTAGGAGTCCTGACTTATATAAACACAACTTATAAATACTTCACAGCAACAGTTTTTTTCCTCCTGTTGTCCCTGCAGTTTACAGGGTAAATCTTACACCAGTGAATTATTTACACTGGATAACTGCAACTATATAGTTATAAATTGTTAGTATTGTCAAAGATGGTATTAAATAGAGTTTTTCTTTAAATCATGAGCTAAAAAGTGCTCTTACCATCTAGCTTTCAGTGGAAAAGTTTGTTCTAAGAAGAATTTCTTCTGATGTTTTTATCTCTATTCCCTCTTTTGGCATTACTGTTTGCCAACCTTAAACTGAATTTAAGTGAGTGGGGCAGTGGACTTGAGAGTCAAAGAACAGAGATCAGATGATTGCCTTGAGGTCTACAGCCCAGCTCCTAACCACTCGTGTGACCTCAGATGAGTCAGTCCCTCATTCTCAGGCTGTTTTTGTATCTGAAAAATGAGGACGCTGATACTCTTCCCACATGAGACACAGAATCCCACGTGACTTTATACTTACTGGTTACGTTGGCATGTGATTCCTGAATACCCGTGAGCATTTGCCCTGATCGATTTTCAGTCAATTTAGTTTTTGAAATAATTTTATTTATTTTTGGTTGTGCTGAGTCTTCATTGCTTCTCAGGCTTTTTGCTAGTTGTGAGTGGGACCTACTCTCTAGTTGGGGTGTGTGGGCTTCTCCTTGCTCCAGAACAAGAAAAATCAGCATGGAGTCAGATATTAAAGAAACTTGCCTTACAGCTAGAATCGTCAGTCTGGAATCAGCTCTTGAATAGGCCGAACCATGTATTGGTTAAGAAAATGAACTCTGGGGTCAGGCTGCCTGAATTGGAACTTTAGTACCACAATGTATAAACTGTGTGACCTTGGGCCGGTCACTTAACCTTTCTATGATTCAGTCTGTTCACCTGTAATATGGGAATACAAATGATACCTATCTCATAGGGTGGTTTTGCTGCTGCTGCTAAGTCACTTCAGTCATGTCCGACTCTGTGCGACCCCATAGACGGCAGCTCTATGGGGACTAGGCTCCCACATCTCTGGGATTCTCCAGGCAAGAACACTGGAGTGGGTTGCCATTTCCTTCTCCAATGCATGAAAGTGAAAAGTGAAAGTGAAGTTGCTCAGTCGTGTTCTACTCTTAGGGACCCCATGGACTGCAGCCTAACAGGTTCCTCCATCCATGGGATTTTCCAGGCAAGAGTACTGGAGTGGGGTGCCATTGCCTTCTCCAAGGGTGGTTTTGAGTATTTGTTAAATTAGCACTTGTGAAAAATATAAAAATTCTTGGCACACAATAAATACACACTATGTTAACATCTTAACTTACTTTGTTAAGAGATATTTGCCTTCTATTTTTCTGTGCCATGACCTCTCCTGTGGCTAAAAGTGAGCCCTCTATAATATACTTTTATTCAAGCTTCTCATGAACTTGCTCAAATGATTTCAGCTAGCAATCCTTTTCTAGTTTTAATTAATTGTATGCATTCATTTCCCACAGGTATATGTTGCTTTCCTCTTGGCCAATTGCTAGATCAATTGTGTTAATTCTTTGTAAAAAGGTCTGATAAATTTAAGGTAATACTTTCTCATTTTGAGATTCAGAACTCAGTGGAACACTTAAATGATTTTATAAATGTTTACTTCACTTACAGAAGAATCCTATGTGTCAATCTCCTTTTCATTGCATTGTGCAGCTCCCTTGAACAAATTAATCTTCCAGTAATCTGCAGCCTTACTCTCCTTGACCTTGGTATCAGTGCAGCCCAGACTGAGAAATCATTAGGCAATTCCTCTAAATACCTGGTGAGAGGGTAAAAGGAAGGCTTATAGTGGTCCTCAGAAATTCAGGGGGTGGGGGTTTGAAGGGACTGGGGAGCAACTAACCCTAGATATTCTCAGTACCCTAGGGACTCTTTTGGAATCTAATCTCTTTGAGCCCCCACTGAGAGGTTAGAGGTTTATCTCCCTGTCTACTTCTGTCTCTTCCTTTCTAGAGCCTAGAAGGGGACAAAGGACTCTATCCTGGCTTACTAATCAGAGCCTAATTTTCTTTAGAAAATGAGATTTATTTCACAGAACTGAGTTCTTAGCTCCACATCTTCCTCTTATATCTTAGATAAATTGCCCTAGATGCAACCTTACTTCTCAAGAGATTCTATTATATCTAAGTTCATGCCATTAGCCCATTCTTCCAGATTATATTACCCATTTAATTTCAATATCTGACTAAAATTATACTAGATTCTCAGCCCTGTGAGTTGCATTGAGTGTTGAATCTTACATTTTGCTTTAGGCTTACATTTCAGTTAAGGCTTGTTGATATTCCTGTTTGGATTATAATTATCCATTACTTGGGGGTTACTATTTTTGTCAAGGACTTCCCTGCATGCCAACTAATGCATTCCCTGTAGTTTGGTACTTCTCTGCGAGCATGCTATGGACTGGCTGCAGTATGTTGGAGCTCCCTTGTGAAACTTTCATAGACACTATATTCTTGGTGTCTGTCTATAGCCTTTGGCATTGTTTCTAGAAATGTATCTGAGTTGGACAAAATTTAACATTCAAGGGATCTGATTTACTGAAACTTAGCTGACTGGCCCCTGTAGAACTAGATCAATTAAATGTTTGCACAATTCCTGTATATTCACACCTATATAAGCCAGACCTTTTCATTGGGATGACTGGAATGTATATAGCAGTAAATTCCACCCTTAATTTCATATATAGCATCTTCTCCTATTTTCAGAGGGTCAAATGAAAGCTTAGTCACTATAGTAATCTGTGAATTTGAGTCATTTTGTCTACTTAACTGTATTATTATGCAGTATTTGATATTGTCTGAGTACCTTATGATAATTTCTTTGAATAGTTATTTCTTACAATGATCCTATGATATAGAGCTTTACTGTCATATCATCTTCCCTCTGTTTTCTTTTGGGAGAAGTAAAAAGAAGCCAGTTTATAACTTGTCAAACGTTACCAAGTGAGTCAGTGGTAAAATGCGATTTGAAATCCCTGTGTCTTTGTCCCTGATCAGCTATTATTTCTGTTCTACCCAGATAACTGTACCATTTCCCTATTTATAGTTTAGTCTGTCATTTCTTACTTCAACAAAATCCAATTAAATCGTTCAGTGTTTTATCTCCCTTCTCCCATACTAATTATTTCTTTTTTATTTATGTAACTTTATCATGGGCATTAGGTGAAGACTTATCTAATAGCAGAAGGATGCATTGAATTACTTCTTTATACCTTTTGAACACTTCATTTTATTTTATCTAGCAAAATTAGATTTTAAAATATGTAATATATGGTGATAACAAGCTAAATGATCAAGTTGTTACTTTCCATTATATATATATATATATATATTTGGTTGTATAAATATTAAGTAATTATTGTGATGGTGTGTGTATACAGTTATAAAACCAGAGATCGTGACTTCTAAGCAGGAACGAAGTATGGTATAATTGATGATAGACCTTTGGATTAAAGTTATGTCTGTCTCATACCAATTATATGACATTAAGCAATAACCTCAGATATGCAGATGACACCACCCTTATGGCAGAAAGTGAAGAGGAACTAAAGAGCCTCTTGATGAAAGTGAAAGAGGAGAGTGAAAAAGTTGGCTTAAAGCTCAACATTCAGAAAACTAAGATCATGGCATCCAGTCTCATCACTTCATGGCAAATAGATGGGGAAACAGTGGAAACAGTGGCTGACTTTATTTTTCTGGCCTCCCAAATCACTGCAGATGGTGATTACAGCCATGAAATTAAAAGACGCTTACTCCTTGGAAAGAAAGTTATGACCAACCTAGACAGCATATTAAAAAGCAGAGACATTACTTTGCCAACAAAGGTCCATCTAGTCAAGGCTATGGTTTTTCCAGTGGTCATGTATGGATGTGAGAGTTGGACTATAAAGAAAGCTGAGTGCAGAATTGATGCTTTTGAACTGTGGTATTGGAGAAGACTCTTGAGAGTCCCTTGGACCGCAAGGAGATCCAACCAGTCCATCCTAAGGGAAATCAGTCCTGGGTGTTCATTGGAAGGACTGATGTTGAAGCTGAAACTCCAATACTTTGGCCACCTGATGTGAAGAGCTGACTCATTGGAAAAGACGTTGATACTGGGAAAGATACAGGGCAGAAGGAGAAGGGGACAGCAGAGGATGAGATGGTTGGATGGCATCACCGACTCAATGGACATGGGTTTGGGTGGACTCCGGGAGTTGGTGATGGACAGGGAGGCCTGGCGTGCTGTGGTTCATGGGGTCACAAAGAGTCGGACACGACTGAGTGACTGAACTGAACTGAAGCAATAGTTTGGAGAAGGAAATGGCAACCCACTCCAGTATTCCTGCCTGGAGAATCCTATGGACAGAGGAGCCTGGCTGCAGTCCATAGGGTTGCAACGAGTCAGACATGACTGAGCTACTGACACAAGTAGTAGTTTATCCTCTTTAGCCTGTATTCCTCTTCCACAACATAGAGATAATAGTTATCTTATTCATTTCTGTGATGATAAACCAAAGAAACATATGTTAAAAGTACTCGTCTACTACATAGGCCTTTAACAAACATCAATCTCCATCAGTCTCATCTTCTAATTGCTCCTATAGACCCAAACTGCCAGTTTGGGACTGACTTACTACTCATGATAGGTGACCAGCAAACTTTGTTTATTGGCATCATATTTGCATAATCAGGAGGAATAAGCTTTATTGCAGAGTCTTCTTTAACAAAATTTATTTCCCTGAATCAAATATTTATAGTTATTGAACAGGTTTGTGTGTTTACATTTTTAGGGTTCACATAATCATTACAGTGGCTTGGTCACTTGCAAATGTTGAACGTCTTAATTTTTTTTTCAAGAGAAAAATATGCACAAAGCAATTTATTATTAACAACAGATACTTCAAAAATTTTATTAAAGGACATTTTGGGGGAAATAGTCATTTATAATTTATCAGTTATGATCCATTTAGTTAAATAGAAACCACACTAGGTATTCAGCAGAAGGAATTTAACATAAGGAATTGGTATACAGGTATTGGAGTGCTGAAAGAGCAAAAAGAAGACAGGTGACCCAAAGATAATAACTGCAAGAGACATCTACTACCTCTAAGTCTGAGAGTATTCAAGGGAAGAAATTAAGGGTAACCAGAACCTAGGACCTGGGAGGAGGAGACTGGCTGAATTGGAACTCAGACTTAGGTTACCATCCAGCAAATTCCGGTAAACTAGGATCTCTCTTTTAAAATTTTTGTTGGAGTACAGTTGATTCCCAGGTGAGCCAGTGGTAAAGAACCTGTCTACCAATCCAGAAGATTCAGGAGATGCGAGTTCAATCCCCGGGTCAGGAAGACCCCTGCAGAAGGAAATGGCAACCCACTCCAGTATTCTTGCCTGGAGACTCTCAATCTCATGGACAGAGGAGCCAGGCAGGCTACATACAGTCCATAGGTTCACAAAGAGTCAGACATGCCTGAGAGACTCAGCACACATGCACATAGTTGCTTTACAGTGTTGCGTTGCTTTCTGCTGTACAGCAAAATGAATCAGATGTACATATACATATGTCCCCTCGGTTTTGGATTTTCTTCCCATTTAGGTCACCACAGAGCACTGCATAGAGTTCCCTGTGCTATACAGTAGGTGATCATTAGTTACCTATTTTATACAAAGGTGTGTGTGTGTGTGTGTGTGTGTGTGTATATATACACATTGGATATATATATCCCAATCTTCCAGTTCATCCAGCTCTTCTTTTACCCCCTTGGTGTCCATTTATTCTCTGCATCTGTGTCTTTATTTCTGCTTCACAAATAGGTTATACATATATGTGTTAATATATGATATTTGTTTTTCTCTTTCTGACTTATTTCACTCAGTATGACAGCCTGTAGGTCCATTCATACCTCTGCAAATGGCACGATTCTGTTCCTTTTTATGGCTGAGTAATATTCCATCATATATATTTGTCACATCTTCTTTAAACATTCCTCTGTTGTAGACCTTTAGGTTGCTTCCATGTCCTGGATATTGCAAATAGTGCTTCAGTGAATGCTGAGGTACATGCATCTTTTGGAATTATGGTTTTCTCTGGGCATATGCCCAGGAGTGGTATTGTTGGATCACATCAATTCAGTTCAGTCACTCAGTTGTGTTTGACTCTTTGTGACCCCATGGACTGCAGCACAACAGGCTTCCCTGTCCATCACCATCTCCCAGAGCTTGCTCAAACTCATGTCCATCGAGTCTGTGATGCCATCCAACCGTATAGTAGCTCTATTTTTAGTTTTTTAAGGAACCTCCATACTGTTCTCCTTAGCAGCCATGCCAATTTACATTCCCATCTAGTAACTTAGGATTTTAGAGGAGGGAGTGTACATCACACTTCTGAGGGGGTAGGGACATTTGGCTGCTTGTGGTATCTCTGAGTAGGCACAATGAGACTGGTGTTATGGGAATGCTGAAAAGAAAGTCAACTGAAAGGAACTGCTGATGCTGGACCTGAAACAAAACCACAGTCTTTACCCCAGCTTTCCAGTCTCATTCTAGTGTCTTCTCTTAGTTGAATCTAACAGGAAGCCAACTGGCAAAGGAGTCTGGAAAATAACAGTTTTCAGAGTTCAGCCCTTGCATTTGTAGAATACAAAATGCTCCATTTGCAACTGACAGACAAAATATAAATAACTGGAATATATAGCTAAAAAAATGACAGCAACTGCAAAAATTCCTTTGAGTTTCAGATATCCTTTCTGAAGTCCATTCAAATCATCAGTATATGATGAATAAGCTGCATTTCTTACATGAATTGAGGCTTTTAATAATGACAGAAAATGGATTGTTACTTAATTCTTACACTGACCCCCATGAAACCAAATCCGATTCTAGTGGTCACTCTCTCTTCCCCTTCCCAAATGAACTGTGTTGCAGTATTACTCTGCCTCTGAATGAGCAGATTGAGTTTTCTTTGTGAAGCATGTGTTTAATAAAGTCCAGCTAAAAGAACAGCTGCAGATGGGTGTCTTGAAACTCCCAGAGAAATTGTTGAACAAGCAAGCTTCCCTGTGAGCAGGGAAGTTCTCAGATTATGAGGACTCTCATTTATTTACTGAATAAGAATGATGTTGAGGCATGCAAATATTTCCTTTGAGAACTGTGTAACAGAATCTTAGGCCATTTTCCTGATGTCTACTCCACTGGATAATCTAGTGTTCTGTTGGGCAGCTAGACTGAATGGAGTATAAAATTATTTCCGGTATGCAAACCTGACGAGTAATACTGCAATGATTTCCTTATTCCAGGGAGTATATATATGGATTTCAATTAAAAAAAAAAAAGAACCTAAAAGAGTTTAGTAAATTTCTGCTTTTCTGAGTTAGTGAAACAAATATTGAGAGTAACTAAAGGAGCTTGGTAAAAGGAACCTGACCTGAGGTAACTTAAGGTGATTGGCTATTATCAATTGGTTAATATTTTAGCAGTTGTGCATGTATTTGGGGAAAGTAATTGGAAAGTTAGCCTTCCTGTTATTTCTATAGGGTTAAACCCAAATTCTTTTTCACTTTGTCTTGATGAAAAAGAGGATAATGTAAGAACTAGATAATTGAATGCTTGAGTTGATTTGCAGGTGTTTTAAATGGCTATGTTCAAAGTACATTGGACAATGAACCGTATGAGTATTTTTGTGATGGAAATATATTTAGACATCCCAGAGTATTCCTACCTTCTCTTCTAGTCTTTTAAATATATATAACTCAAAGGGAAGCACAGGAGATATGATGACCACTTCTCAGTTGTTAAAAACTGGGGATGAATGGCTAACACTGGATGTCAAGCCAGTGTCTAAAATCACCTTGATAATTTAGAATGATAAGAGTTAATCAGAATGAATTTTAGTGGGGTAAATACAAAAGAGAAATGTGGGGGATAATATTTAATCATGGAACTTTTGCAGAATAACTGACTCTGAGAACAAAATGTTTTGATGATGGAATGTGTCTACTCATAAAGTCAGTTCCATTTTGGCTACCTTGTGCTGGTGTCCAAATCAAGGGTGAGAAGAGTCTTGCAGCTCTTTACATGTGAAGTAGCAGGGGAGACGTATTCTCTCTTTGTGATGATCATCCATACTCTAATCAATCCATTTATACCCAATTTTTACTGTATCTCCCAAAGGTACCCTTCTGAGGTATCCTGTCAGTCATATGTAAGTATCTAACTGTTGGTCCGGACAAGTGAGCTAGGAACACATTTGTTGGTCTCATTTTACTGTTCTTAAATCAAACTACTTTTGGGGAGGTAACTACAGAATATTCCAGAAGGCTGCCAGACAACAAGTTCCACCTGCATTAAAACATCTGTAAGAGTTCTGTGAAATGTTGGATGTCCCATATTTATGAGAGTGTGTGCACTGGATCACATCTGCATTTCCTTCTCTCTGTCAACAACAGTAGTAGCAATGACTATCATGACTGTGACTATGTGTTGTTGATTATTTGCTAAGTACACACAATAACCATAAACTTGAGTCAACTAAGGCTCAGAGACATGAGCTGTATGCCTAAGGTCACCCAACCAGTCAGAGGTGGAATTAGAGCTGACATTCAGGCCATCACACTCCTTAGAAGCAGCTCTGTTTATAGTTTGGAAAGACCTATACACTCGATATGGAGGAAGTAGTTCCTAGTACAGGTCTGCCTTACTTAATACAGTGATGTAACACTTTGCTTTCCTGAGCCTCGACTTTCTCATCTGTAAATTGGGTTGTCTGGATGAAATGGTGAGTAAGGTCTTTTGCAGATTTAGTCCTCTAAATCTGCAGTTCTTTGAAAATGCGGACGTCCTTTCTCCTTAACTCAGTGGAAGGGAAGTATTGACTGGAACCCGTCTATAAAAAGAGTTACTTCTAGGAGAAAAGTTTGTTGCCATTCTTAAAGGCAAAAAGTAATAAGAACAAATGAAATTGATTCCTTGATACAGTTTTAAGGAAACATGTCAAACATTAAATGTATAAATTAAAGTATTTCTCCTTTCTCAAAATTATCCTAAGAGATTTGGCCTTGTAATCTTACAGATATGTCAGAGGATGTCAGATGGGATTGTTTTTAGTTTCTCAGAGTTTTGGCTAAATCTTAGAAGCAAAAAAGAATAGGTTATAAGTGCTCACACTTTCTATAAAGAGCTGTTAGCTGAAAACATTTCAGCAAACTCACATTTGGTATGAAAAGAAATTGGAAGGGGGCATGAGGGGAGCTTTTTTGGGGTGCTAGAGTTTTGGATGCTAGGTTTATGACTATGTTAGCTGTAAAAACTCACTGAAACTGTAGACTTGTGAGTTGAGTACTTTTCTGTGTTTATGTTGCATGTCAATCAATTTTTTTAACCAAAAAAAATACATCAGAAAGTTTAAGCTACAACAACTGTAATCACCTCCAGGATATATTAATATGAGAGAAGATTACATATTTTTTAATGTTTTTGAATAAAATCATTAAGGTAGAGAGTTGTCAATCAAATATAAAGTGCTTAAAACTTTGATGACTCTCCCCTCCTCTTTGATGACCCCTAGTTGAGTCTTTCATCTTCTGTATCCTCTGTTATATATAGTACCAATTAAGAGACTAAAACTCACACCAAGATCATTTCAGTCTAGAGTTTTTGTCAGGGAAACCAAATTGCGAAGTGAAATGGCAAAACTAAATTATACTACTATATGCTAGACTCTGAACATTCACTCCCTAGAGAATCTGCATTCTAAAATAAGTCTATTGGGAAAAGCAATGCAGGAAAACAGAAAGAAATCCTTAGATGATGGCATCTGAGGCACCACAATGGTAGATATTAAACACTCTGCTTTCCTACAGATCAACATTTTCTATACTCAGTAGAGTTGTAATATGTTAATAGACCCAAAGCCCCATTTTTTTTCTTGAAAATATTGATGTATTAATTAATATGCATGTGTGCTAAGTTGCTTCAGTCATGTCCCATTCTTTGCGACCCTATAGACTGTAGCCCACCAGACCCCTCTGTCCATTGGAGTATAAATAGTTGAGAAGATAAAAACAAGGAATTATGACCATTGTCAAAAATGTTTTGGATAGATTTTACAGGGACTTAATCACCCAACAAACTTCCCATTGAGGGCTTATAATGTCCAGTAACTAGGGACAATGTTGTGAACAAAACATAAGGGACTCAGTCCCTACTCTCATAGAATTTAGATTTGCCAAGGGAGACCATTAAAAAATTGTCACCCAAATTGTTATAAGCCTGATTAATGCTGTAAAGCAACGTTGTAGCATAGTCTACCTTCTGCAGATGCAGAGCCCATAAGTACTGAGGACAGACTGTCTTATAAGGGCTACAGATTTTGATACCCATAGGAGTCCTGGAACTAATTCCCCACATAAACTGAGGGATGATGACTCGATTTCTTTGAGGAAATAGTATATAAAAGACACTGGATGTTATAACCTTAGATTCTGATTTTTTAAGTAAATTACAAAGAAAAAATGCCACACAAGTGAAGCTTTACTGTTATACTCAGTGTTCTTTATTTTGTGTGTGTGTGTGTGTGTATGTGTGTGTATCAGAGAGGTATGTTAGACTGATAGCATCACATATGTTACTGTATATCTGATAATATGAAGAAAATTTATTCTTTTTAAAATGCATTTATATTTACGTTATTGTGAAAAAATTTTTAAATTTAAATTTATTTATTTTAATCAGAGGCGAATTACTTAGCAATGTTGTATTGATTTTGCCATACATCAACATGAATCTGCCACAGGTGTACACGTGTTCTCCATCCTGAACCCCCTCCCAATATTGTGAAAATTATGTTGTATAGCCGCAAGATATTTATTCGGATCAGTTGTCCTTAATTTACAGAGAGGTTGCAATTTGGCAAGAATCAATAGTTTGGCCAATTAACTGGCTTGATTTCTGAATGAGTCAGTGGAAATTATTCAATGATGAACTCCTAGCTTGGCTGCATGTTTATTTACTATTGAAATAAATGCATGGGTGCAAAATTCTTCTCCACAAATAGAGAAGTTTTACATTATTCTGTTTTCAACCTCAGGAAAAACAAAATCCTAAAAGAAGTACTTTTTAATCATTGTATTTTCAAAATTCTCCAGAGATACACTCCATAGGATATTTATCTAAAACTACAGATTTCATAGAAATAAAGATTGTTAAAGATTAATATGAAGATGGGCCCAAAGATACAAATTTGATAAATAAGAACTAAACATGTACATATTTTCTATTTAGATATGTCTTGACTTAATCAAAGTATAAGTTGACCCAGAGATAATTTTAACAAAACCATAATACATATTGTAGGGAAAAGTGTCCTAGGTTATGAAGTTTATACAGAACACTGAAAGCTTTCCAAAGGTGTAAGTACCTGAGTTTCTAAATGATTAGAAAGAACTTCTTATATACAATGAAACTTTTTCTGATAAACTGTACTGCTTAAGGAACTGTTTTCATGTGGTTTTTAAAATTTCATTGTTATTGTTTGTTCCATAGGTCTTCACTGCAGAACACAGATTTTTAATTACTAAATTATTGCTTAATAATTCTACTTTGGCTTAACTGAATGATAAAAATATTTGTAATTTCTCTTTTATAAAGGCAATGCTTTAAAACACTATGGAATTGATTCAGTGATAGATGAGCCAAAGATAGTTCCACATGTGTTTGGAAACTTGATATATGACAAAGAATCATTTTAACACAATGGAACAAGGATGTGCCATTCATTAAATGATAAAGAGAGGCAGTTATCTATATGTGAAAAGAAGTACATAAAAGTAGACAACTACTTCCTCCATATACAAAAATCAATTCCAGATCGATTGAGATCTTAAATGGGGAAGAAAATGTTTTAATTTTTAAAAAATAAAAGAGAAATCTTTATGACTTTTGGATAGGGAAGGACTTAAGATATAAAAAGCATAAACTATATAGGAAAATATTGGTAATTAAGTCTATATGAGGGATTCCCTGGTGGTTCAGATGGTAAAGGATCTACCTGCAATGCAGGAGACCAGGATTCTCCTGGTCTTCCCTGGAGGAAAGAAAATGTATGGGTTGGGAAATGGGTTGGGAAAATCCCCTGGAGGAGGACATGGCAACTCACTACAGTGTTCTTGCCTGGAGAATCCCCATGGGCTGTAGCCCACCAGGTTCCTCAGCCCATGGGGTAGCAAAGAGTTGGACACAACTGAGTGACTAAGCACAGGTCTATATGAAATTCAAGAATTTCCCTTCATCAAAAGATACAAAAAGAGAGTAAAAGGCAAGCTATAAAAGGCAAGTGGGAAATGAATGATATTTGCAACACTGATTACTAAAAGGAAACCTGTAGAGTTCAGAGTATATAAAGCCTATCAGAAATCAATAAGAAAAAGACACTGACCCTAAAAAAAATGAGCAAATGACATGGTCTATATTTTCATGGAAGAAGAAATAACAAATGGCCATTGAAACATATGAAAATGTTAAGATAAAATTACACATTAGCTTGAATGAGTATAATTAATGACAGTACTAAGTAAAGATATAAAATAGAAGGAAAAAAATTTTTTTATTACCTTGAAAAATATTTTGGCAGTACCTAGTAAATTTCAAAATGTACATTTCCCATGACCCAGTGGCTCCACTCCTAGATATATTCCCTAAAAACTCTCATACATATACAAGAGATATACAAAAGAATGCTCTGAAGATTAGTCTTTGCAGTAACAAAAGAACCATGAACAGTGCAAGTTTCTATCAAAAATAGAATAAATGACATCTGATATACAATGGCTATTATTCAACACTGAAAACCAAAATGGTGTAAAGATACAGGCATCTGTATAGATGAATCTTAGTAACATATCAAAATGAAAAAGTTCACAGTAGAATAAATTAGTATGATTCCATTCATTTAAATTTTAAAACAAGAGAAACCTAAGAGAATGCCGCTAAAATTATTTTTAGTTCATGTTCATTTTATAACATTGCAGTGTTGTCAATCTAAATACGTGCAAGGATATGTTTAACATAAAATTAAGTACAATGATTATCTCTGATGGAGGGGGATTTGGGATTGGCGAGGGACAAGAAAAGACTCCAAACTAATGTCTACTTCTTAATCAGGGTGGTATGAGTATACGGGTGTTCAGTTAAAAAAATTTTTTTGTTCATATCCTGTGAGCTGTTCATTTATTAGCATACTATTTTGTATAAATGGTATGTTTCAAAATACAAATATGTTATTAGAAAAGGAAAGAATGAATGGGAGCAAGAGCAGACCAAAAGGCAGAAAGACTGGTTGGGCTGGAGCCTGCTGCAAGGGGAGAAATGATGACAACATGAGTCACAAAAAAAAGTTATTTTCAAGAAACTGGATGCATAAATACTGCTTATCATGGTCTCTCATTCACTTTCTCTTTTTGAAATATTTTTTAAAAAAGCTGTATCAGGGTATAATTGACATATAAAACATAAGACATATTTAATATATACAATTTGATGAGTTTGGTGATATCCATACACCCATACTTACGTCCGTACACCGTCTTCCCTGGTGGCTCAGATGGTAAAGCGTCTGCCTGCAATGTGGGAGACCCGGGTTCGATCCCTGGGTTGGGAATATCCCTTGGAGAAGGAAATGGCAACCCACTCCAGTACTCTTGCCTGGAAAATTTCATGGACCGAGGAGCCTGGTAGGCTACAGTCCATGGGGTTGCAAAGAGTCAGACATGACTGAGCAACTGAACTGAACTGAACTGACCCATGAAACCATCACCATAATCAATATAATAAACATATCCATCACTTCAAAAAGATTCCTCCTGATTTCTGTCCCTCTTTTTGTGGTAAGGATATTTACATAGAGATCTACCCTCTTAACAAATTTTTCAGTGTACAATACTGAATTGTAGGCCTTATTTTGTATAGCAGATTTCTTAACTCATTTATCTTACTGAAACTTTATACTCATTAAACAACTTCCCATTTCTCCCTCGCCCTAGCCCATGATCGCTACTGTTTTACCCTCTATTTCTATGAATTTGACTGTTTTAGATGCTTCATAAGTGGAATCCTGAAGTACTTCTACTTCAGTAACTGGCTTATTTCACTTAGCATGATGTCATCCAGTTTCATTTATGTTGTCATACACTGCAGGATTACCTTCTTTTGTTAAGGCTGAATGATATTCCTTTGGATGTCCATACCATGTTCTCTTCATCCATTCATCTATCGGTAGACATTTAGGTTACTTCCATATCTTGGCTATTGTGAATAATGTGGCAGTGAACAGGGGCGTTTGGATGTCTCTCCCATATCCTGATTTTAATCATTTTGGATTTATGCCCATAACTGGAATTGCTGGATCATATATTAGTTCTTTTCTTACATTTGGTGGTGAACCTCTGTGCTGTTTTCCATAGTGATGGCACCATCTCTATCAACTAAAACGCTTTTTTGCTCATCACAAATGAAGCTACTATGAACACTCTAGTACCTGGATTTAGGGGGCATATATTTCAGTTGTAAATATAGTTAGATATGCCTGCCATCCACTTGTATAAACACTATCAGTTTCACCAAGTAGTTTATTTACATACCCTCTTACCAAGAGTTTATAGAAATCCTACTTGTTCCATGTCTTCATAATATTTTATATTGTCAGTGTTTTAAAATATTTGTCATTCTCTTGCTTATGTAATAATATTTTATGGTGTTTTTAATTTGTGTTTCTCTAATAGGATGGAACACTTTTCCATATATTTATTGGCTTTCTCATAGCTTAGTTGGTAAAGAATCTGCTTGCAATGCAGGAGACCCCAGTTTGATTTCTGGATTGGGAAGATTCCTTGGAGAAGGGAAAGGCTACCCACTCCAGTATTCTGGCCTGGAGAATTCCATGGACTATACAGTCCATGGAGTCGCAAAGAGTCGGACACAACTGAGCGACTTTCACTTCACTTTCACATTGGATGTTTAGATGTCACTTTTCATGCCTGTTTAAATACTTGCCCAATTTGCTATTAGGTGGTGTGTCTTTTCCTTCTTTTGTAGATGTACAAAATTGACAATACTTTTAGTAGAATGTTGGGGAACAATCATTATAAAATTTAGCAAGACAGAAAAAAGAGTCAGGGGAAAAGGAAAAATGATCTTTTAAGGAATTTTGAGGGTCTTCTTTAGAAGAGTAGTAATCTGCCAGTATAAAGTAGAATTCTGTTTGAAATAAAAATATAAAATTATTTTCTAGATTCACCTGCTGCTCTAGTATTACACAGAATTATGGTACATTTTCTAAATCTTCCCTGACAAGTGAGAGAAACTCATCTCTAGTCAATCTATCATTTGCTGTTGCTCTGTTGTGTGGATATTTACTGTCTGTCAGCTCCTAAATAGTAGAGAGAGATATGGATGAGGGTGCGGAAGAGAACAGTTCACATTTAGCACTCTCTTCTGCACATGGTTGCTGATCTGAGAAATCACAGAAGCCACAACATAGCAGAATTTCAACCTTACTCAAATTGCCTTTTTAAAGTGAAGTTTTTCTCTGTAGTGGAAACATTTCTGTGTGAAATTGAATAGGAGAATGTGAAGGAACATCTCCCCCCCCCCTCATAAATATTAGTTTGTTCATGATAAAGGATGAATGCTAATTTTCATTTCTTTCTCTTAGAATAACATCTGCTTTTACAATAGGAAATACTATTTAATCAGTAGATATAATGTCAGTCTTCCCATTTTATAAAGATGCATCTTCTCCCTTCACTAAATATTCTATTTGGTTCTTGAGAGTCTTGCTTGATTATGTTACATCTTACAGAGACTTTGCAGAATTCCAAAAATGCATTTCATAGTCCAAATGTTTGCTTTTCACCAGCACTGAATTTTAACATGCTATCCATTTGTACCTCTATTCTTCGTCAACTTGATTTTCACTTACTTCTTTTTACAAGGTCCTCCTACTCATTCTGACCTGAGATACAAATAACTTTTATACTTGGGACATACAGCAAGCGATCTCCCTTCCTGAAATGGATCAGGAAAAAAAAAAAAAAAGAAGGGAAGGAAGGAAGAAAATAGGCATTGAAATCTGTAGGAAAATCACATCCTTTACTTTAAATATTGCCTGTTGAAAATCTTATAGATGTGATCTTCCAAGGCTAATAATTCCTTTTGGGGAAGAATATTCTAGGCCAAATATTTAAAATAAGATATTAATATTAAATCTATTGAGACTCTTTGGCATACAAAGACTTTGGTTGTTTTATCAAAATAATCTGTGGAATGCCTCAGTGTCTTCCTGAGAAAAAGAGGAAGCATGGCCAGCTATCAAGTTATCGTCTTGTAGCTCTTCACCTGCCATTCCATGCTTTACTTTCTTAGCCAGAGCTGGGACTCTGCAAAAACACATTTCTGTGTTGCCAGCTGCTCTCTGATCGCATCTCCCTATAGGGGAGGGAGACTGATGGCCTCTGTTTGCCTACAAGGCTGGGTCAGGGGGAAGGAACTTCGGTCCATTTGCTATTTTTCTGTCAACATCAGTGCGACAACTCTTCTTTACCCTAACAGCATTAGTGCCTACCTATAGGAGCAGCTGAAACTCGAGTGCTGTTTTTTTCAGTGCTCAAGTAGAGCCAGCTTCATCCTACCATTGTTACAGACATCAACACCAACTGAGCTCTCTGAGCATCCACCACTAAGTAACTGTTTTCACAGTTTCAGGCTCTTCTCTTTGTTCCTCCAGTCCTATGGATGGCAGTTTCTGAACTTACCTCTGCCATATGTTAGAATTTTCTGTCAGTTACCTAGTTAATGATTTTATACCTAGTTAACATTTCTTTATCTTAGATAATATTTATATTCTCTCAGTTCAAAATAGCTGTTGTGCTTTCTGTCTCCTGACTGGACACACACAGACACACATGTACAATATGTATATTTTATATATAATAAATATATGTGACATATAATATGTATATAGCACATATGTAATATATATGATACATATGTAGCATACCTAAATGATATAAATTATTACTTTACCTTTTTTCTTGCTTTGTATACAGTCAAAAATTAGGGGAAAATACCATGAACCATATCAGTATACACACATATGCTTTTGAATGAGTCAGAGTTAGGTCTATTTGCTTATGTTGAAAGAGCTTGTGAGACAGATTTCTGAAATGCAATGAGTGACCTTTTTTTTTTTTCAATGAGTGATTTTGTACTCAAAGTAGATTGATCACAGAGGACTGTATTATGTGAAGGTAATGATGATAATGCTACTGATAATTTTATTAGATATCTGCTAATAACAGCTGTATTTTCCTTGAAGATTTCTTTGGAGCCATAGAGCTGCTTTGGAAAGATTTTATTACCTGGAGAATTCTAAAAGAAAGATAACAAATTCTTCAGAAGTTGCATTGAGTGGAGTGGACATGTTGACTATTAATCATGATGATTTTTGACATAAACTTAGAGGAGAGAAAAGAATGTTTGAAGGGTGGGAAATGGTTCCATCTATTTAGGGAGATAGATAGGCTTGACTCACGCTGTCATTTATGTGAATATGTGCTATAAAGGGCCCAATTTTGATGCTAGTCAAAAGCATCTGACAAGAGTAATTACCCATCACCAGTTCTCTTGGACATTGCATGTACTTTAGTTCTAGTGAGTGTGGCTAGTAGAGGGGACAGAGTTCCCATATTAAAAAAAGGTATGTTATCCACAGGAACAGAAATAAATGTAACCTAAAATTGATGTAAGTGGAGAAGTTTTTAGTTAATAATCAACAACTGTGTTTTCATAAACCTTGAAACTACTAAGTGCTAGGTATGGATTCTACTTTCTGGGAGAAATAGAAATATAACTACGAAAAGGGCACTTAGAACTAGTGTGATCAATGTAGCAGTCACACTAGATATACAGCTGATCACTGAAATGGAGAGTGATGTGCCCAGGTGAAGTAGATTAACAGGAATCACCTGCACTAGGTTTTGAAGTATTGTTAATTTTGCTAGGTGAACAGGGGGATGAAAGAAAATCCCAGAAAAAAAGGAAATAGTATGTGCCAAGGCACCAAAATGCAAAGTAGCTTGACATGTTAGAAAAACTGTAAGCAGCGCAGTGTCCTTAGAGGGTAACATGTGAAGGACAATAAACAGAAAATCAAGTACAGTGTATAACCTTTTACTCAGGGCCTGGAATCTACTCAAGGGTGACTTAAGGAACATTGAGAGGGAGGGCTAGCCATCAACCATAGTCACTATTTTCTTCCCTTTCCACTCTATTTGTTTCCCAATACATTTGTGCCTGTGGTCATAGGACATGGGTAGGCATCATGTATTTGAGACCAGAAGGAAACATCAGTAAAGCATGTTTGAACTTATTCTGTTCACATTGTTTTGTAACATATTCAAAAAGATAAAAAGTAAAAAATCATTGAAGCAAATTGGGCAAGGAAAAAAAAAAAAGAAAAATCATATGCTCTAGGCTTGCTTCAGCAAGAGATCCATCTATGCAGGTTCATCACCCTTATGGAGATCAAGGAACAAATGACAGCTGCAAATTTTCTGTAGTGCCAAGCCATGCACTTAGCAAAACATAGCTCTCAGAGGATGAATGACACTATATGCCTGGCATCATGTCCCCCTCTTTTTTTAACCCCACTTCTAATACCAGAGAAACAGTAGGATGTGAGAGCTTATGGAAGGAAGACATACAAAGAAAGCCAGTTTATGGTACAAATGAACTTATCCACAAAACAGAAATAGTCACAGATGTAGCAAACAAACTTATGGTTACCAAGGGGGTAAGAGGAGGGGGATAAATTGGAAGATTGGGATTCACATATACACACTATGTGTGCATGTTAAGTTGCTTTAGTCATGTCTGACTCTGTGCGACCCCATGGACTGTAGCCCGCCAGGCTCCTCTGTCCGTGGGCTTCTCCAGGCAAGAATACTGGAGTGGGTTGCCATGGACAGAAGAAACTGGCAGGCTACAGTCCATAGGGTCACACAGAGTTGAACCCAACTGAAGTGACTTAGCACACACACATATATAAAATAGATAACTAATAAGGACCTGCTGTATAGCACAGGGAACTCTACTCAATACTCTGCAATGATCTATATGGGAAAAGAATCTAAAAAGAGAGTAGATGTATGTATATGTAGAGCTGATTCATTTTGTTGTATACCTGAAACTAATACAACATTGTAAATCAATTATATAACCCAATAAATTTTTTTAAAATAACTAAGCACACAAGCACACACACACAGCTAGTTGGTTTCTGGCAGGAACTTTGCTTCACTAAGGCCAGCAGGATATAGAGAGATAGGACCCTAGCTAGAGTAATTATAGGAAGTGTGTGATTAGAGATGTTTGGTACCAGAAGTGGCAAATTTTCAAAACACGGTCTAATGTTTCAAATGAGCAAGTGTTTTCTCATGTGTAGAAGAAAAAGTATCATTAAAATGTGCACTTGATTGATAACCTCCATGGAATTTTTATGAAGGTTACATGAAATAATACATTTAAAGTCAGCACAGTGCCTAGCCCAAAGCAAGTGCTCCTCATGCTTAATAGGTACCATCTTATTCTTCATTCTACTTTTTTTTTTGCTGTTTTTAATATTTTAGGAGTTGAGACTCACAGTAAGACATAGTATCAATAGGTACAGAAAATTTCTAATTGATAAATATTTTGTATATTTGATGATATTGATTTATAAAACCTAAGTAATAATGCAATTAAACAATCTATATGTTAACCTTGAGGTTGTATTTAATTTGATACATGTATATATTTGAAATGTTTACCACATTGAGGTAAGTTAACACCTCTGTCATCTCACTCAATGACCATTTTGTTTTTGTTGTTATGGTGAAATCATTAAAGCTCTACTCTCTTAACATCTTTCAAGTATACAGTACAATGCCATCAACTACAGTCACCATAATGTATCTTAGATCCTGGAAACTTATTCATCTTATAATTGAAATCAACATGTCATTTTCCCCACCCCTCAGCCCCTGGTAACCACCCTTCTACTCCTTGTTTCTGTGGGTTCTGTTTTTAGATTCCATATAAAATTGAGATCATGTAGTATTTGTTTTTCTCTGTACAACTTATTTCACACAGCATAAGACTCCTAAGGTCCATCTATATTGTCCCAACTAGCAGGATTTCATGCTTCTTTATTCTCTGTGTGTGTATGAGTGAGTGACATTTTCTTTCACCCTATCATGAACTCTTGATTGCTTCCCTATCTTGGTTATTGTGAATAATGCTACAGTGGACATGAAAGTGCAGATACCTGAGACAGTGATTTCATCTTCTCAGATATATATTCAGGAATGGGATTTCTGGATCATATAGAAGTTCTATTTTTATTTGTTTGAAGAAATTTTGTATGGTTTTCTATAGTGGCTTTATATTTCCACCAAAAGTGCACCAGGCTTCCCTTTTCTCCACATCCTTGCCAGCGGTTTATCTCTCGTCTTTTTGACAATAGATTCCCAACAAGTGTAAGGTGCTATCTCATTGTGGTTTTGATTTACATTTCCCTGATGGTTAGTATACTCAATATTACTAATATTGAGTACCTTTGCATGTACTTGTTGGCTATTTGTATGTCTTGCTTGGAAAAATGCCTGTTCATCTTCTTATCATTTTATTTATTTATATTTTATTTTTTATTCTGGATTTATTTATTATTATTATTTTTTTTTACTTTACAATACTGTATTGGTTTTGCTTAATTTTTTTTTTTTTTGCTCTTGAGTTGTATGAGTTCCTTATATATCTTGGATACTAACCCCTTACCAGAGAGATGGTTTGCCAACATTTTCTTCCCTTCTGTAGGTTACCTTCTTGTGTTGTTGATTGTTTCTATTTCTGTGTGCAAAAACTTTGTAGTTTCTGTAGTTCTGCTTGTTTTCCTTTTCTGCTTGTGGTTTTGTTGTCATATCCAAGAAGTGATCATCAAGACCAATGTCAAGGAGCTCTTCCCTTGTGATATCTTTTAGAAGTTTCATAGTTTCAGGTCTTACATTAAAGTTCTTAGCGTATTTTCAGTTAATTTTTATGAATGATGTAGGATGGTGATCTAATTTCATTCTTCTCCGTGTGAATATCCAGTTCCATCAACACCATTTATTGAACTGACCATCCTCTCCCCATTGAATATTCTTGGCTGTCTTGTCAAATATTAGTTGACTACATATGCATAGTTTATTTCTAAGTTCTTGATTCTCTTCCATTGGTGTGTGTGTCTGTTTTTAGGCCAGTACCCTACTGTTTTGTGATATGGTTTGAAATCAGGAAGTGTGCCACCATCTTTCTTCTTTCTCAAGGTTGTTTTTTGACTATTCACTTTTTTTGTGGTTTAATATGAATTTTAGGATTATATTTTCTAGTTATTTTTAAAATGCCATTGGGATTTTGATACAGGTTGCACTGAATATATAAATGGCATTCAGTAGTATGGACATTGAAAAATATTAACTCTTCCAATCCATAAACATGGAATATTATTCCATTTATTTCTGTCTTCAATTTCTTTCCTCAGTGTTTTATGATTTCCAGTATAGATACTTCTCTTCCTTGATTGAAGTTAATGGAATATGTAGATGAGAACAGAGAAGTAAAAATAAGTATCCTTTTTAGGTAAAATAAATACAATAGATAGTACTTATTTTTAAATAATTTAAAATGCTAGCAGAGCATGATACAGTATTTTGTGTAAGGTATCCTTCTCCTTAGAATTCATTCATTAAAATGGCAATTTTTAAAACATCTTGTCTTGGAGAATATTTGATATGAGGGAAATGAAGCTCATTTAAAGAAACTTGGGTTAAAAGTGAGTGTTCCTCAAGGATACAGGGATTCTCCTGGAATCTGATTATTAAAATTATAGCATATCATCCCATGTTAAAACATATCACCCGAACTTAAAATCAGATGTTGTCATTTGTCTTTGTTTTAGGTTTCAATAAACTTGGAAGTCATCTTCTTAAGGTATGATTTCTAAATTAAACATTTGTTAATACTTACAGTGGGCTTCCCTGGTGGCTCAATGGTAAAGAATCTGCCTGCCAATGCAGGGGACGCAGGTTCAATCCCTGGGTTGGGAAGATCCCCTGGCGAAGGGAATGGAAACCCACTCCAGTATCCTTGCTTGGGAAATCCCATGGACAGAGGAGCCTGGCGGGCTACATCCATGGGGTCACAGAAGAGTCAAACCTGACTTAGCAACTAAAGAACAGCAACAACAAAACACATGAGTAGTGCAGTGCTGTTGAAGCTGTACCATTGGCAAGTGTGAAATACATCATTACTTGACTGAGCACACACTATGTCAGCGGACATCCTTAACAGCCATCTTATTTAGTAAGATTGCCCATTTATGCTTAGGGAGAGGATCGTCATCTTGAATTCTCACACAACTTAGGACCTTCCTAGGAGAGACTGCATTTAGTCATCAGTTTGCACTAACTGATAACTAACACTGGTACTTATTTGAGGTCTTTATCATGTATGCTAAAATGTGTAAAGTATCCCTTGCACGCCAACGTAGGCTTAATGGCTCTGTGACAGGAAACCCTACCATTTTCATTTTTATTTAAATATCTTTAATTCTCGTCTCTGATGGCTTCCTCTGTCACCTCATGAGTAAGTAGGGCTGATACTGGCTGCAGCAAAATCATACTCCCCATTTATCATGCTAATTGCAGTTTAATGAGGAGAGGCCTGAGGCTAGAAGACTTGTCTACCTAGATTCCTACTGGAGTGGAGATTATTATGGTAATTAATACAGCCTTTGATAATTAAATTGCTCTACCAGATAGGTACTGTATTTATCATAAAGATTCACTGTAGTAAAACTTTTTGAGGGTACTCAAAAACAGTTTTGAAAATTCAGTTCTACAAAGGTATTTTTTGTTTTGTTTTGTTTTGTTTTTTTCCCCTTCTGAGAAATTATAGTTTGGATCCCACTTTCAGATATTTCTCCTCAGAGCAAGACTACATAATTTGCAGAACTCAGTTCATAATCAAAGTACTGGGTCTCTTTTTCATGAAGAACAAAGACTGTGCTATAAAGGCACTAAAATGTAGACTTTTTCTTTCCTCCATATATCCTCTTTGCTCCTATGCATGCTCCCTTGTCCCATTGAAGTATACATACAAAACACAAGTTCAAAGATAAGATTAAGAATTTCAAGATGGTGAAAACAAGAGCCCAAGTGTATGGGTCTGTATGACTGCTCAGACTGATTACACTCCCATGAAATTAGCCCTACCTCAGAGAGCAGAAATGTACGAAAGAAACCATTTTTCCTTTTGCATTTTACTTTATATTGAAGTATAGTTGATTAACATTGTGTTAGTTTTAGGTACATAGCATAGTAAATTTGGTATTTTTGCAGATTACACTCCATTATAGATTATTACAAGGTAATGAGTATAATTCCCTGCACTATACAATATATCCTTGTTACTTATCTATTTTATATATGGCAGTTCATATCTACTAATTCAATCCCCCTGAATTGTCCTTCCATGCTTTCCTCTCCCCTTTGGTAACCACAGATTTGTTTTCTGTGTCTTTAAGTCTGTTTCTGTTTTGCATATACATTTATTTGTGTTATTTTTTTTTCGATTCCGCATATAAGTGGAGTCATGCAATATTTGTCTTTGTCTGACTTATTTCACTAAGCATAATATTTTCTAGGTCCATCCACATTGCTACAAATGGCAGTATTTCATTCTTGATGCTGAATAATATTCCATATATATATGTACCACATCTCCTGATCCAATCATCTGTTGGTGGGCACTTAGGTTGTTTCCATGTCTTGGTTTCCATGCTGCTATGCGCATTGGGATGCATAGATCTCTTCAAATTAGTGTCTTTGTTTGTTTTGGGTATATATGCAGGAGTTGAATTGCTGGATCATGTGGTAGTTCTCTTTTCAGTTTGTTGAAGAACCTCCATACTGTTTTTCACAGTGATTGCACCGATTTGCAGTCCCAAAAACAGTGCAGGAGGGTTCCCTTTTCTTCAGATGCTGTCCAACATTTGTTATTTGTAGACTTTTTGGTGATTGCCATTCTGACAGGTGTGAGGTAATATCTCATTACAGTTTTGATTTGTGGTTCTCTACTAATTTTTACATAGTAGCCATGAAATTAAAAGACGCTTACTCCTTGGGAGAAAAGTTATGACCAACCTAGATAGTATATTCAAAAGCAGAGACGTTACTTTGCTGAAAAAGGTCCGTCTAGTCAAGGCTACGGTTTTTCCTGTGGTCATGTATGGATGTGAGAGTTGGACTGTGAAGAAGGCTGAGCGCTGAAGAATTGATGCTTTTGAACTGTGGTGTTGGAGAAGACTCTTGAGGGTCCCCTGGACTGCAAGGAGATCCAACCAGTCCATTCTGAAGGAGATCAGCCCTGGGATTTCTTTAGAAAGAATGATGCTAAAGCTGAAACTCCAGTACTTAGGCCACCTCATGCGAAGAGCTGACTCATTGGAAAAGACTCTGATGCTGGGAGGGATTAGGGTCAGGAGGAGAAGGGGACGACCAAGGATGAGATGGCTGGATGGCATCACCAACTCGATGGACGTGAGTCTGAGTGAACTCCGGCAGTTGGTGATGGACAGGGAGGCCTGGCATGCTATGATTCATGGGGTCGCAAAGAGTCGGACACGACTGAGCGACTGAACTGAACTGAACTGAGACAGAACTAATCATGTGCTAGACTTTGTAATACAATAAAGTATGAAAAAGAACTGCAGTCAAATTTGGACCAGAAGATAACTGGAGCTCAGACTAGGGAAAACTTGAGGAAGGTAACATGGACAATGAAAAATGGACCAACAGTGAGGACTCCTGTCTCTTTGAGGAAGATGGCTATGTTTCCTGCTACGACTGGAAGGAATTCTAGGACATGATCACACCAAAGCCTTACGTGGGAACAAAAGAGCTAAAATAAGAGAATGATGAATAGTTTAAACTTACTTTAGCCTTACCTATAGTTACAGGTAGTTGCTGCATTAACATAAACATGCCTGCATATTCTAACTGAATAAGAGTAAACTTTTCCAAACTTTTCATTTTCCCCTTCCTACAAGTTTTTCAGCTATTGCAGGAATCAGTTGGAATAAAAGTATTCCAAAATGTATTGAAGAAAGTGGAGGAGTTTCTGTTGTGGAGAGTTTCATTTTCTCTTTCTTTACTTACTTTGATGACTTGCTTGTTTGTTTCCCAATCTTTGGATGAATTTGATGGGACCTAGCACATTACCCTACACAAAATGGTGGTCAATAAATGCTTATGGAAACAGAAGTAATTTACCCTTTACAGTGACTGAATAGTAAGCCTCTTAGGAATATGTTTCCAGGAACTGAACATTCATTAAAATCAGAGTACTAATAACTCTCTATTGTCATAGTAAAGTAGAAGTTGGATATGGATATTTTTCAAAGGTGGAACACCAGTACTACTATTCTGCTTTAATTTCCTGATGTAGATTATGATTTAGGTGAGAAAGTAATGCCTTCTTGTCACAGAAACCTTTGTAAGAATAATAATAGTAATAATCACACAGAATCCCCTGTGAATGTCCTAATCCTCACAGTTTCCTGTAGAACATCACTCAAATTTAAGTCAGCTATTTGTTTAATTCTGTGTAGTAAGGTTATAAAGATGAACACAAACACTATTTTGAATAATTTTTTGATGGCTTTCTGGGAAGAGGGCCTTTATTTA
Organism: Oryx dammah; assembly: GCF_014754425.2. Lineage (NCBI taxonomy): Eukaryota > Metazoa > Chordata > Mammalia > Artiodactyla > Bovidae > Oryx > Oryx dammah. The sequence goes on from NW_024070207.1 coordinate 111,640,138, forward strand.
TTTATTCAGCCTGAACAGTACTAGGTCTTGGAAATACAATGCTGAATGAGATGGGGATCCTCTCTCTCTTCATGGAGTAAGTAGATTGGTAGACTTCTAGAATAATGCCCCTCACTGTTAATTTCAGTCAGGTCCACAGTCCTAAGCCTTAGGAAAGCTCATGCATTTGAAGGTAAAACTGAACCAAAACTAAGCTTAGAGCAACTAGACATATTCTGAGCCAATTTCCAACAATTAATTATCTTAAGTGGTTACCCCATTAGTTAAAAGGAAGAGGAGATAACAGGGAAAGAAATACTGATAAATTTCTAAGTTGGACTAAGTTTGGTAAGTATAAAAAATGAAGTGTAGTTAATAAAGCATAAAGCAGATTTCCTCTTAACTCATAGTTATTATACATCATCATTAGAGAGGGGACTTGCTGCTCCTTGTACTAGATTAATAGCCTAGGCATTCATCTCTTTGACCTCAGCTGAAGTAGCACTAGGCAACAGAAGCAGAAAATGGAGTAAAAAGAAGTACTATCTAGTATTTCATCTGGGCAGGAAAATTAAAAAAAGGAAACACTTAAATTGTAGAGGGGAATGTGAAAAGAAAGGATGGTACTCTTTTCTTTCCCTTGACAGTCCTACCCTTTGAGAACCTGCTGGCAGCTCCTGGGTCTCTAGGCTTAGTCATTCCTCTTTTCAATTACAGGAACATCCTATTTAATAAAGGGATGGTGTAGGGAGAGCAGTTGGGTGAGAGAGAAGCAAAAGAGAAGGGGAATATTTTTCACATGGAGAAAATGTCACATTGGTCAGGAAACAGGGAATGAAAGACAAGGCAATTTTTCCCTGCCCCTGTTATTTTCACTTTAAACATTGTGAAAGGAACCAATAATTTAAGAGGTTTAAAGAATAATGGAGAGCACACCTTGAAATACATAACGATTATCTGGAGATTTTAGAATCCATTACAGGACACATAAATAAATGGGCACATTTAAGTATATTTGAATAAATTATCTGAAGTATATGTTTAAAATAATACACATTCTTAGTAGTGTTGTCAGAGAGAAAAAAAGTGGATCTAATGTACCATGGGCTTTTCATATAATTCTCCCAGAATCTCAGCCACTATTTATGGCTTTAGTACAATATATGTGTGAGAAACACAAGTGCATCTCAGATTATTAGGACTTTCATATGGTCATGAAATACTGAACATGATCATCCAGGAATTTGTAAGAAGAATCTTCTAGATATGTCTCCATTATTTTATTCAAATACTTGAAAGTGAATGTTGCTTCTGACTCTATTGTCATGTATCAAGATAAAAAAGAAACAATACTGTTTATGTTTTCATACTTAATCAGATGACTCTTTTAGAAGCTCTTTCCCTGAAATGAAATAGAAAACTATCAGATGCAACTCATGATCTTGATATATAAACAGAATTGTTTTCAGTAATTTACTAGATTTCTTAATATGGGTAAGCCAGGAGTGAAAGTTAGATCTGATAGCTCGTCCTGGACCACTGGATTCTCTATTTGACTGTGCTGGGTCTTAGTTGTGGCATGTGGGATCTTCCACCTTTGTTGGGCTCCGTGAACTTTTAGTTGTGGCATGTGGAGCCTAGTTCCCTGACCAGGGGTTGAACCTGAATGCCCTACATGGGAAGTACAGTCTTATCTAGTGGACCACCGGTGAAGTCCCTGGATTCTCTATTCTTTTGTGATAAAACATTAAGGGCTGAAAGTTGTTAATCTCACGATAATACAACATAAAGCTACTTGAATTTTCATGTCATGATCTTCCACTCTAGTCTCTTCAGAGGTTTTCTTTTTTGATTCCATGTCTGATGTTAGAGATTTATTATTTGCATGCACTGAAAATATTTTTGAATGTTTCCAGTTCTGAAAAAGTGCTTAATCCTGATTGGGTCATGGGCCTGTATGTGGGCATTTTTGTCAGTTCACATCTAAAATTCCTATCTCTCTTCTTAAACTAGCCAGTTATCAACCTGGATCATATCAACCTGGCTCATGGCTTTATTTTTTGAAGTAAAAGTCATGAAGCAATTTGAAAATGTGGTCCCAAATACTCAATAGGATTAAAGTTATTAATAAAGCAAAGTATAATATCAATATTTCTTTATTTGTGTAACAAAAGTGTTCCCAAAGAGTTGTGCTTATTTTTTAATTGAGTTGTATTGTAATTGGACTAGAAAAATTGGAAATGTGATTCTTTTAATTGGATGACTTAAATTCTGATGAATAAAAATTGATGGTATAAGTTTTACTTAGGTATGTGTGCATGCATGTGTGCACATGTGTGAACTGGGTCAAAATAAGATTCTCGGAAACCCTATTCCTGAAAAGCTTTATGGTTGCTACCTCTATATATAATTCAAAACAAAAACAATATTAAATGATAGAAAATTCTGATTTTTGTTATGATGATTATAACTAAGGCTTTCTTTGAAATATAATTTGACATTTTTTCAGCAAATATCTTCTTAGGGCCTTTCCTTCCTGATGTCCTAAGCACATAGCACTGTGTGCATGTGGGTACCTGCATCAAGATTGCTCAGCTTTAATAAGATTAACCACATATTGACAAATCTCTGCCTCAACTCTAAGCAGAGCTTCAGAGCTTCCAAGCTACTTGATTTTATAAGTGTTTGTTTTTAACCTAATTTATCCTCTTAGTCTCAGTGGGAAGGAGAAAATTTCAGTGAAATATATGCTCAGTTTCTTGTTTGGTCTCTAATGAAATTTGTACTGGAAAAGGCTGAATGTTTTGGAAAATTTTAGCATTAAAAAGAAATACTTGACTCCAGTTATTTTTTAAACTGGAATAAAATATCTCTAGTGAAAAAATTCCAAATCATAGCATTGAAGAACTTTCCAGTAATAATCCCAAAAGACAAATTAAAGTGCTTTGTTTCTTGGGTAATTATTGTTTTTGGATAATCTCAAAGAACCTAGGATGGGGAGAATATTATGAGTTTCTCCATTAAATTTGTTCTCACTGCACATTAATGCCTAGTGTTTTATAGGCTTGCAGTTGTCTTTCTGGGGAAGTTTATACAGTTTCCAGCTGATGTGGTGGTGAGCAGAAGCTAATGAACTAAACTCAATGCTCACCAACATGACTGCATTTGTTTGATTTACTCTTCTGTTCAGTTGTTTTCTCTGCCTTGCATTTTGGCTTCCAGGGCCAATAAGAGTCAATTTTGAACACTGCCTGTGGTAGATCTTTAGCTTAAGGTTATTAGAAAATACAGCTTCAACCTGGAGCTAGCTACTGGAGCAAAGGGCAGGAAAGAGGATGAAGTCGACAGCTATAGATCAAAGCCCAAGTCCAGAAAAGAAACTATAATCCTGAACATCTGGGGGAATCACAGCAAGTTAAGACTGAAAGTGGCAGCACAGACTAGGGAGGAGTCTTGGATTAGAGCAGAGAAGCAAATGCTCTAAGGGCAGAAACAAAGTAGGACCAGCCAGAGGTACCATATAGAATTGAAGAGGGAAAAGCAGGGAGACAAAGAGACTTTAATAGCATAGACCAATATTAGAAATGAGCCTTTAAGAATAATAACAGTATTAGAATAATATCAACAGTAGTTGCAACCAAGAATAATACCAAAATAAAAATAATACCAAAGTTATAAGTATAATAAAAATACTATAAGAATAATGACAGTACTATAAGAGTAATATCAACATTAGAGATGAGCCTTTAAGAATGCTTGGTGTGATACAGTCAACTAACTCTGTCCCAAAAGCCAGAGGAAAACTGGCAGCAGGGATGAGAGAGAGGGAGGGAAAGTGGGCAGGAAAAAGAGAGTGATGCATTTGTTGTTGTTCAGTTGCTAAGTCATGTCCAACTCGTTGCAACCCCATAGACTGCAGAACACCAGGCTCCTCTGTCTTCCTCTGTCCCCCAGAGTTTGCTCAAATTCATGTCCATTGAGTCGGTCATACTATCTAACCATCTCATCCTCTGCCACCTCCTTTGGCCTTTGATCTTTCCCAGCATTACCTTTGATCTTTTCCAGTGTATTACCTAAGATAAATTTAAGAATGATTGGCTTTGTGGCATTTGAACAATTCTGGAATACTTTTATTTCTTTGTATTTCTAATTCTATTACCCTATTTCAAGAATAAGCTGGGTCCAGAGACAGGAGACCAGACTGCTGGTCAAGGAACCAGTACCTCTTTGCTTTATAATTATGGTCATATCTGGGTCTTGATTTGTTCTCTTATAAAATGGGTTTTGGATGAGACTGAAACGTGCATGCACATGTGTGTGTGTGATAAAGAAAGCTGGAAGATTTAAATATATGTGCCATCTAAAAATGATATGGATGAGTTTATTTATAAAACAGAAATAGACTCACATTGATAGAAAACAAATTTATGTTCACCAAAGTGGAAAAGCAGGGAGGGATAAATTAGGAGTTTGGGATTAGCAGATACAAACTAGTATTATAAAGTAGATAAACAGCAAGGCCCTATGATATAGCACAGGTAACTATATTATTCAGTATCTTGTAATAAACTATAATGTAAAGTTATCTGGAAAAGGATATATGTATACATATATATATACATATTTTCATGTATATATCATATGAATATTATATATGTATGTGTATACATATAGATAAATGACAATTACTTTTCTATGTAGCAGAATCTAACACATTATAAATCAACTGCTTCAATTAAAAAATCGAAAAAAAAGTGCATGAGTTGATTTGATACACTTACTATATTGCAAAATGACTAACACCATAGCCTTAGCTAACATTCATATCACATAATTGTCATTTCTTTTTCTGTGATGAGAATATTTGTGATCTGTACTTTTTTTTTTGCATCTTTCTAGTATACAATGCAGTATTAATTATGATCACCATGAGGTATTAGATCGCCAGAACTCATTCATCTTATAACTAGAAGCCTGTCCCCTTTAACCAACATCTCCCCCTTTCCCCACCTCCATACCCTGGTAACCACCATTTCCTCAGTTTTTATTATTTTAGATTTCACATATGATATTGTGCAGTGTTTGTTTTCTCTGTCTGACTTATTTCACTTAGCAGGATGCCCTCAAGGTTCACCAAAAAATCTTTGAAAACTAGGCAGTGAATTCAGCAAAGTTGCAGGATACAAAATCAACATACAGAAAACAGTTACATTTCTTTACATTAGCAATGAAATATCTAAAAAAAGAAATAAAAAATTGTATTCACAATAACATAAAAAATAATAAAACACTTAGGAATAAATACAACAAAGTAAAAGATTTGTGTACTGAAAACTACAAGACTTTGATGAAAGAAATCGAAGGCACAAACAAATGGAAAGATATTCCAGGTTCATTGATCAGAGGAATTGATATTGAAATGTCCATACTACCCAAATCCATCTGTAGATTCAATGCAATACCTATTAAAATCTCAATGGCATTCTTTTACAGAAATAGTAAAAAAAAAAAAAAATCCTGAAATTTGTCTGGAATCACAAAAGACCCCTAATTGTCACAACATTTCAGAAAGAACAAAACTGGAGGCATCATACTTCCTGATTTCAAGCTATACTGCAAAGCTCTAGTAATCAAAATAGTATGGTACTGGCCTAAAAATAGGCATATATAGTGATGGAACAGAACTGAGAGCCCAGAAGTAAACTTTTGCTCTCTGATTGTAGTTGATATTTAGATATTTCATTGCTAATGTAAAGAGATGTAGCTGTTTTCTGTATGTTGATTTTGTACCTGCAACTTTGCTGAATTCACTGCCTAGTTTTCAAAGATTTTTTTGGTGAACCTTGAGGGCATTCTGCTAAGTGAAATAAGTCAGACAGAGAAAACAAACACTGTACAATATCATATTTGAAATCTAAAATTCTGAAATCATAAAAACAGAAGGAATGCTGGTTACCAGGGCATGGTGGTGGGGAAATGGGGAGATGTTGGTTAAAGCTACATAAGATGTATTTGTTTCATGGTATGAAAGTTATGGGGTTTGTAGAAGCTGAAGGCTGATATTGTGTGTCATTAAAGAGAAGTAACCTTTGAAGGAAGTAGATGTAGAGAAGTTGTGGCAGATTCATGTTGATGTATGGCAAAACCAATACAATATTGTAAAGTAAAGTAAAATAAAATATAAGAAAAAAAAAACAAACATCAGAAATCTCACATGAACTTCTAATTAAATCAAATTCTACTCATAGTAGTTCAGTTCAGTTGCTTAGTCGTGACTGACTCTTTGCGACCCCATGAACCACGACACACCAGGCCTCCCTGTCCATCACCAACTCGTGGAGTCCACCCAAACCCATGTCCATTGAGTCGGTGATGCCATCCGACCATCTCATCCTCTGTCGTCCCCTTCTCTTCCTGCCCTCAATCTTTCCCAGCATCAGGGTATTTTCCAATGAGTCAGCTCTTCACATCAGGTGGCCAAAGTATTGGAGTTTCACCTTCAACATCAGTCCTTCCAATGACCACCAAGGACTGATCTCCTTTAGGATGGACTGATTGGATCTCCTTGCAGACCAAGGGACTCTCAATAGTCTTCTCCAACTCATAGTGGAAATCTCTGAAAATGCCAAGAAGGTAGAGATGCTGTGGGCTGAGCTTATGTGCTATATGTGCTTGATGGATACTTAGCAAAGGTAACATTGTCTTTGGAATTAAATGTATTTCACTTTGTAGAAAGGAGGGCTTCAAGGAGTATTGCAAACTATTAAAAGGAAAGGCTTTATCAGAGCCTACATTTAATAATAATGATTCCTTGTGTTTAGTACGAATGAGGTGCAGCAGGGAGCTCTGGTAAAATAAAGTTGTCATGGTAACTGATAACACTTTTTCCCTACTGGAACTCAAGATAGTCTAAGATGCTACACAAGGCCATGTTTCCTTAGAGACTTTTCCCAAGTAAAAAAAATTATAAACGGGGATATAAAGGGAAGATTTGACATTTGGATGAACTCTGTTCTACCCATGAAGATAAACACACTTAGCTGAACCAGGTAGGTGAAAGCGGTGCCTCTCATTTATATATATACTTGACCCATCAGAGATGGACAGATTATTGTTTAACAATCAAAGTCTGATAAAGTACTGCTCTGAAAAAAATTCAGGTTAAGTTTAAGATAAAAATTGTTTGTTGATGGTGTTTAACATTTAGCATGAAGAAGGATTTTTTATTTTTATTTTTTGACTTGGCTTGTGGACTGAAAACAGAAAAGCAATATTTAAACGCTCTTTGAAAGGCATTTGAACTTTCTGAACCAAAGTTTTCTTCCTCTGAAATTAGTAGTTTGAACAAAACCTCTAGTTTTCACACATTTCCCTTGCTAAAAGCCTACAAGAAACTTAACCTGCCAGGAGATAAAATTGCAGAGTCCCAGGACGGAGCCTAAGCGCGAGGCTTAGACAGAGCTACTGGGCTTCCTTTTCTCTCTATAATAGTCCTTAAGACATTTTATAGAAAATAACTGACAGGCATATGTGTTTCAAAGCTTCTGCCTTTTAAATAGTCACACATAAAATCACTTAATTGCCCTTAACGGGAACTATTCTCCATCTGCTAGCAGCTTTCCAAACGACTCTGAAGGAGGCAGGAGGCACCAGCTATATCAGAGTAATCAACTGTAGGATTGAAGGCTTGACGTTTGACATAAGACAATTATGCCTTGTAGTTTCTGGAAAGGAATAGCCAGATTTTAGAGATCTTGCTTTACAGATCTTTCCCTGTGATGTGAAAACAAATTTTGTGAAAATCTATACATATTTCTACTCTACAATCTGATACAATTTTTGTGAAGTAAAATTAAATGTTGATTATGAAAGCCTTTTGGAAAGCTATAGAGCTATGTCAAATATAAATTGGTGTCTAGAATATAATATGTTGGCTTAAAATAAGACCTTAAGTCTAGCTTTGGGCAACACTATAAGAATGTATTGAACAAATTTAAGATTCTCCTGCAATTGTGTGTAATTAAATTACATTTGAAGACATCTTAAGATATTATTTACATATGTGTCCTACTTTATTATCCAAGCCGGGACATTTTTGAGAATGAAAGAAAATTATATATAGAAATTAAATATAAGTAGCAGGCATTGACTGATCTACAGCATATATAAACAGGGATGTGCATGCTAAGTCACTTCAGTCATGTCTGACCCTTTTGAGACCCCATGGACCATAGCCTGCCAAGATCCGCTGTCCATGGGATTCTCCAAGCAAGAATACTGGAGTGGGTTGCCTGTGCCCTCCTCCAGGGGATCTTCCTGACCCAAGGATCAAACCCACATCTCCCTCATCTCCTGCACTGCCAGGCAGGTTCTTTACCACTAGTGCCACCTGGGAAGCCCATAAACAGGAACAGTCTTAGGAAAGTCAGACATATGGTCACCCTAATGATAGTATATGTAATGGCGGCAGATCAACTGGTCCTAGTCTTATAACAACAATGTTATATAAACTTGAGTAATTTCTCTAAATAGTCACTCTGGTCTTCAGTTTTAAAAGTTTTTGGAACTTTGAGACCAAACAGTTAATCCTTCAGTTATTTGAAAATGTTTTCTAGATGCTCATGAAATTCTCATTACTTAAGAGCTATACAATGAGGCATTTACCATAGATCCAACTGGTATTCCATTGAATCTTAATTAGCTAAAACTAACTCATCGTCCTGTTATATCATGAATACATTGTCTGACTTCAAGATACTGGTACTCTGTTCTCCATTTTGGGTCTTCATGACTTAGTATGATCTCCTTAAATTTATAGAAGATTTAATTGGTATTATTTCATGTGTCCCTTCTAGAAAGTTTTCTTAATCTTGCTGCTTGTTAATGTTGTGCTTAGAAGGAAATTTCAAGAGTAGATGTGTATTTACTTCATTGTTTCCAATGTCATCATTTTCTAGTATGGGTCATTGCTTTGAAAAATTATGTTTGACTCTTGTTTTAAAATACCATATCAAAACATACTACTCTTGGAAAAAACCTTTTCCATTTGCCTTCTGTCTGTCTCTCTATCCAGCTTTATTAAATGACCAAGTCGCTAGTTAAGAATAAATGTTTATAGCAATGGCAAAATGATTGAGTAGTAGCAAAAGTCAGTGGTTCTCCAACCTATTTGCACATTAGAATCTTTTGGAGGAATTATAAAAGCCTAATGTGCAGGCCATATCTCAGACCAGCTATATCAGAACTTTTCTGAGTGAGACCCAAACATCAGTGTTTTCAAGTTCCCAAGTGATTCCAATTAAGCAGAGATGGCTGAGAACCACTTTAAGTATTCCATAGAATGTACTAACTCTTAAGAAAATATTGCTGGGACTCAAGCTGGTTTTAGAAAAGGCAGAGGAACCAGAGATCAAATTGCCAACATCTGCTGGATCATGGAAAAAGCAAGAGAGTTCCAGAAAATCATCTATTTCTGCTTTATTGACTATGCCAAAGCCTTTGACTGTATGGATCACATCAAACTGTGGAAAATTCTTCAAGATATGGGAATACCAGACCACCTGACCTGCCTCTTGAGAAATCTGTATGCAGGCCAGGAAGCAACAATCAGAACTGGACATGGAACAACAGACTGGTCCCAAATAGGAAAAGGAGTACGTCAAGGCTGTATATTGTCACCCTGCTTATTTAACTTATATGCAGAGTACATCATGAGAAACGCTGGACTGGAAGAAACACAAGCTGGAATCAAGATTGCTGGGAGAAATATCAATAACCTCAGATATGCAGATGACACCACTCTTATGACAGAAAGTGAAGAGGAACTCAAAAGCCTCCTGATGAAAGTAAAAGAGGAGAGTGAAAAAGTTGGCTTAAAGCTCAACATTCAGAAAACGAAGATCATGGCATCCGGTCCCATCACTTCATGGGAAACAGATGGGGAAACAGTGGAAACAGTGTCAGACTTTATTTTGGGTGGCTCCAAAATCACTGCAGATGGTGACTGCAGCCATGAAATTAAAAGACACTTACTCCTTGGAAGAAAAGTTATGACCAACCTAGATAGCATATTCAAAAGCAGAGACATTACTTTGCTGAAAAAGGTCCGTCTTGTCAAGGCTATGGTTTTTCCTGTGGTCATGTATGGATGTGAGATTTGGACTGTGAAGAAGGCTGAGCACCGAAGAATTGATGCATTTGAACTGTGGAGTTGGAGAAGACTCTTGAGAGTCCCTTGGACTGCAAGGAGATCCAACCAGTCCATTCTGAAGGACATCAACCCTGGGATTTCTTTGGAAGGAATGATGCTAAAGCTGAAGCTCCAGTACTTTGGCCACCTCATGCAAAGAGTTGACTCATTGGAAAAGACTCTGATGCTGGGAGGGATTGGGGGCAGGAGGAGAAGGGGTCGACAGAGGATGAGACGGCTGGATGGCATCACCAACTCGATGAGTTTGAGTGAACTCTGGGAGATGGTGATGGACAGGGAGGCCTGGCATGCTGCGATTCATGGGGTCGCAGAGTCGGACACGACTGAGCAACTGAACTGAACTGAACTGAAGGGACTCAGTTGTGGAAGGAGAATGTGTGTACACATGTAGGTAGGTGTTTGTGTGGGAGAAGGTGTGTGTGTGTATATATGTGTGTGTGTGTGTGTGTGTGTATGGTATCTTTGTGTAATTGGAGGATTTGACAGTAATAAAATTAGGAGTTTTGAGGGAAAATCTGTGTGATTAAAAAAAAGGAGGTAGCATAATGATACATCAAAATGGAGAAACTAAAGAAAATGAATGTGTTTTTTTGTAATATATATTTCATCTGGAAAGGAAGCTTGGAAATCACCAAAAAAACTACTGAAAAAAACTAAAGATAGTGCCCCCCAAGACCACAATATCATATTATACTTCCTATTAGTCTTATTTTTATATATTTGTTAGCATGGCTATGTGTGCTAAGTGGCTTCAGTCATGTCTGACTCTTTGCAAGCCTGCCAGGCACCTCTGTCCATGGGTTTCTCCAGCCAAGGATACTAGACTGGGTTGCCACTTCCTCCTACAAGGAATTTTTCCGACCCAGGGATCAATCTCAAGTCTCTTATGTCTCCTGCATTGGCATGCGGGTCCTTACCACTAGTGCAATCTGGGTAGCCCTAGCATGGCTATAATCAGGTTTAATTGCTTTTAGCTTACTGGTGATGAACTCTGTCTAGGGGAAACTACTAGAGTAATACCTTCTGTCCATTTCCATAGTATGGTAGGATGGTTGTGTTGCCATTTTACACCTTTCTATAGTCTCACCTTTTGGTCGTACCTACCTACACACTGGGTTTGGGCTTGACACATGACTTAATTTATTCATTGAAACAGTAGCAAACTTGATGTAAGCAGTCTTGAGAAGTGATTTGCACACTTTGGCGTCCTTTTATGTTCCTCTCTCTCTATCACAAGAGCCCGCCTAGTACAGCCCCCTGAAATATTAGGAGAGATATGTGGAGTAAGCTGTGTCATCTCAGCCAAAGTCATCTTAGCTCAGCTAGACCTCATTTAGCCTGCCAGCTGACCAAAGACATGTGAGCAAGCCCCAGCAAGATCAGCTGAGTCTGGATCAGATCGCCAGAACCACCCAGCCAGACCATAGACTCCTGAGAAATAATAAATATTATTTTTGAGTTTTTAAAAAAACTTATTTTGTATTGGGATATAGCCAACTAACAATGTTCTGATAGTTTCAGGTGAACAGCGAAGGGAGACTCAGTCATACATACACATGTATCTGTTCTCCCCCAAACTTCCCTCCCCTGGAAGCTGCCATATAACATTTTGAGCAGAGTTCCATGTGCTATACTGTAGGTCCTTGCTGGTTATCCATTCTAAATATAGCAGTGTGTATATGTCCATCCCTAACTCCCTAACTATCCCTTCCACCATCCTTTTCCCTGCCCATTGAGTTCTGAAATAGCTTGTTTTTATTTTCAATGTACAAAGTTTGATATGTTTATTAAATCAAGTTTCTTAAAAATCACTATACATTTATTCTTTTTTGACTTGATTTTTTTTCCTAGTTAAAGCTATTTTTTTTAGTGTTTTTTGCCATACATTGACATGAATCAGCCATGGGTGTACATGTGTTCCCCATCCTGACACCCCCCTCCCACATCCCTCTCCATCCCATCCCTCTGGGTCATCCCAGTGCACCACCCCTGAACACTCTATCTCATGCATTGAGCCTGGACTGGCAGTCTGTTTCACATATGATAATACACATGTTTCAATGCTATTCTCTCAGATCATTGAACCCTCGCTCTCTCCCATAGAGTCCAATAGACTGTTCTATACATCTGTGTCTCCTTCACTGTCCCACATATAGGGTTATTGTTACCATCTTTCTAAATTCCATATATATGTGTTAGTATACTATATTGGTGTTTTTCTTTCTAACTTACTTCACTCTGTATAATAGGCTCCAGTTTCATCCACCTCATTAGAACCGATTCAAATGTATTCTTTTTAATGGCTGAGTAATATTCCATTGTGTATATGTACCACTGCTTTCTTATCCATTCGTCTGCTGATGGATATCTAGGTTGCCTTCATGTCCTGGCTATTATAAACAGTGCTGCGATGAACATTGGGGTACATGTGTCTCTTTCAATTCTGGTTTTCTCGGTGTGTATGCCCAGCAGTGGGATTGGTGGGTCATATGGCAGTTCTATTTCCAGTTTTTTAAGGAATCTCCACACTATTCTCCATAGTGGCTGTACTAGTTTGCATTCCCACCAACAGTGCAAGAGGGTTCCCTTTTCTCCACACCTTCTCCAGCATTTATTGCTTGTGGACTTTTGGATAGCAGCCATTCTGACCGGCATGAAATGGTACCTCATTGTGGCTTTGATTTGCATTTCTCTAATAATGAGTGATGTTGAGCATCTTTTTTCTTTCTTTCTTTATTTTTTATTTTACATTACAATTCTCTATTGGCATCTTTTTATGTGTTTGTTAGCCATCTGTATGTCCTCCTTGGAGAAATGTCTGTTTAGTTCTTTGGCCCATCTTTTGATTGGGTTGTTTAGTTTTCTGGAATTGAGCTGCAGGAGTTGCTTGTATATTTTTGAGATTAATTCCTAGTCAGTTGCTTCATTTGCTATTATTTTCTCCCATTCTGAAGGCTGTATTTTTACCTTGCTTATAGTTTCCTTTGTTTTGCAAAAGCTTTTAAGATTAATTAGGTCACATTTGTTTATTTTTGCTTTTATTTCCAATATTCTGGGAGGTGGGTCATAGAGGATCCTGCTGTGATTTATGTCAGAGAGTGTTTTTCCTGTTTCCCTTTAGGAGTTTTATAGTTTCTGATCTTACATTTAGATATTTAATCCATTTTGAGTTTATTTTTGTGTATGGTGTTAGAAAGTGTTCTAGTTTCATTCTTTTACAAGTGGTTGACCAGTTTTCCCAGCATCACTTGTTAAAGAGATTGTCTTTTCTCCATTGTATATTCTTGCCTCCTTTGTCAAAGATAAGGTGTCCATAGGTGCGTGGATTTATCTCTGGGCTTTCTGTTTTGTTCCATTGATCTATATTTCTATCTTTGTGCCAGTACCATACTGTTTTGATGACTGTAGCTTTGTAGTAGAGTCTGAAGTCAGGCAGGGTGATTCCTCTAGTTCCATCCTTCTTTCTTAAGACTGCTTTGGGTATTTGAGATTTTTTTGTATTTCCATACAAATTGTGAAGGTGTTTGTTCTAGTTCTCTGAACAATACCATTGGTAGCTTGATAGGGATTACATTGAATCCATAGATTGCTTTGGATAGTATACTCATTTTCACTATATTGAGCCTTCCTATCCATAAACATGGTATATTTCTCCATCTATTTGTGTCTTCTTTGATTTCTTTCATCAGTGTTTTATAGTTTTCTGTATATAGGTCTTTTGTTTCATTAGGTAGATTTATTCCTAAGTATTTTATTCTTTTCGTTGCAATGGTGAATGGAATTGTTTCCTTAATTTCTCCTTCTGTTTTCTCATTGTTAGTGTATAGGAATGCAAGGGGTTTCTGTGTGTTAATTTTATATCCTGCAACTTTACTATGTTGGTTGATTAGCTCTAGTAATTTTCTGGTGGATTTTTAGGGTTTTCTATGTAGAGGATCATGTCATCTGCAAACAGTGAGAGTTTTACTTCTTCTTTTCCCACTTGGATTCCTTTTATTTCTTTTTCTGCTCTGATTGCTATGGCCAAAACTTCCAAAACTATATTGAATAGTAGTAGTGAGAGTGGGCACCCTTGTCTTATTCCTGACTTTAGGGGAAATGCTTTCAATTTTTCACCTTTGAGGATAATTGCTGTGGTTTTGTCATATATAGCTTTTATTGTGTTGAGGTATGTTCCTTCTATGCCTGCTTTCTGGAGAGTTTTTATCATAAATGGATGTTGAATTTTGTCAAAGGCTTTCCCTGCATCTATTGAGATAATCATATGGTTTTTGTCTTTCAATTTGTTAATGTGGTATATTACACTGATTGATTTGCAGATATTGAAGAATCCTTGCATCCCTGGGATAAAGCCCACTTGGTCATGCTGTATGATCTTTTTAATATGTTGTTGGATTCTGTTTTTTTTTTTTTTAATTTTTAATTTTTTTTTAAATTTATTTATTTATTTTTAATTTTTACTTTACAATTCTGTATTGGTTTTGGCATAGATTGACATTTGCTAGAATTTTGTTCAGGATTTTTGCATCTATGTTCATCAGTGATATTGGCCTGGAGTTTTCTTTTTTTGTGGAATCTTTGTCAGGTTTTGGTATTAGGGTGATGGTGGTCTCATAGAATGAGTTTGGAAGTTTACCTTCCTGTGCAATTTTCTGGAAGAGTTCGAGTAAAATGGATGTTAGCTCTTCTCTAAATTTTTGGTAGAATTCAGCTGTGAAGCCATCTGGTCCTGGGCTTTTGTTTGCTGGAAGATTTCTGATTACAGTTTCAATTTCCATGCCTGTGTTGGGTCTGTTGAGATTTTCTATTTCTTCCTGGTTTAGTTTTGGAAAGTTATACTTTTCTAGGAATTTGTCCTTTTCTTCCAAGTTGTCCAATATTTATGGCATATAGTTGCTGGTAGTAGTCTCTTATGATCCTTTGTATTTCTGTGTTGTCTGTTGTAAGTTTCTCCATTTTCATTTCTAATTTTATTGATTTGATCCTTCTCCCTTTGTTTCTTGATGAGTCTGGCTAATGGTTTGTCAATTTTATTTATCTTCTCAAAGAACCAGCTTTTAGCTTTGTTGATTTTTGCTATGGTCTCTTTTGTTTCTTTTGAATTTATTTCTGCCCTAATTTTTAAAATTTATTTCCTTCTACTAACCCTGGGTTTTTCATTTCTTCCTTTTCTAGTTGCTTTAGTTGTAGAGTTGGGTTATTTATTTTACTTTTTTCTTGTTTCTTGAGGTAAGCCTGTATTGCTATGAATGTTCCCCTTAGCACTGCTTTTACAGTGTCCCATAGATTTTGGGTTGTTGTGTTTTCATTTTCATTCATTTCTATGTATATTTTGACTTCTTTTTTGATTTCTTCTGTGATTTGTTGGTTATTCAGAAGTGAGTTGTTAAGCGTCCATATATTGGAATTTTTAATAGTTTTTTTCCTGTAATTGGCATCTAATCTTACTGCATTGTGGTCAGAAAAGATGCTTGTAATGATTTCAGTTTTTTTGAATTTACCAAGGCTAGATTTATGGTCCAGGATGTGATCTATCCTGGAGAAGGCTCCGTGTGCTCTTGAGAAAAAGGTGAAATTCATTATTTTAGGGTGAAATTTCCTATAGATATCAGTTAGGTCTAACTGGTCCATTGTATCATTTAAAGTTTGTGTTTTCTTAATTTTCTGTTTAGTTGATCTATCCATAGGTGTGAGTGGGGTATTAAAGCTCCCACTATTATTGTGTTGTTGCTAATTTACCTTTTCATGCTTGTTAGCATTTGCCTTACATATTGTGGTGCTCCTATGTTGGGTGCATATATATTTATAATTGTTATATCTTCTTCTTGGATTGATCCTTTGATCATTATGTAATGTCCTTCTTTGTCTCTTTTCACAGCCTTTACTTTAAAGTCTATTTTATCTGATGTGAGTATTGCTACTCCTGCTTTTTTTTTTTTTTTTTTTGGTCTCCATTTGTGTGAAATATCTTTTTCCAGCCTTCACTTTCAGTCTGTATGTGTCCCTTGTTTTGAGGTGGGTCTCTTGTAGACAGCATATATAGGGGTCTTGTTTTTTTTTTATCCATTCAGCCAGTCTTTGTTTTTTGGTTGGGGCATTCAACCCATTTTCATTTAAGGTGATTATTGATAAGTATGATCCTGTTTCCATTTACTTTGTTGTTTTGGGTTCGAGTTTATACACCCTTTCTGTGTTTCCTGTCTAAAGAAGATCCTTTAGCATTTGTTGGAGAGCTGGTTTGGTGGTGTTGAATTCTCTGAGCTTTTGCTTGTCTGTAAAGAATTGATGCTTTTGAACTGTGGTGTTGGAGAAGACTCTTGAGAGTCCCTTGGACTGCAAGGAGATCCAACCAGTCCATTCTGAAGGAGATCAACCCTGGGATTTCTTTGGAAGGAATGATGCTAAAGCTGAAGCTCCAGTACTTTGGCCACCTCATGTGAAGAGTTGACTCATTGGAAAAGACTCTGATGCTGGGAGGGATTAGGGGCAGGAGGAGAAGGGGACGACCGAGGATGAGATGGCTGGATGGCATCATGGACTCAATGGACGTGAGTCTGAGTGAACTCCGGGAGATGGTGATGGACAGGGAGGCCTGGCATGCTGCGATTCATGGGGTCGCAAAGAGTCGGACACGACTGAGCGACTGAACTGAATTGAACTGAAAGCTTTTGATTTCTCCTTCATATTTGAATGAGATCCTTGCTGGCTACAGTAATCTGGGTTGTAGGTTTTTCTCTTTCATCACTTTAAGTATGTCCTGCCATTCCCTTCTGGCCTGAAGAGTTTCTATTGAAAGATCAGCTGTTATCCTTATGGGAATCCCCTTGTGTGCTATTTATTGTTTTTCCCTTGCTGCTTTTAGTTTTGTTCTTTGTGCTTGATCTTTGTTAATTTGATTAATATGTGTCTTGGGGCATTTCACCTTGTGTTTCTCCTATTTGGGACTCTCTGGGTTTCTTGGACTTGGGTAGCTATTTCCTTCCACATTTTAGGGAAGTTTTCAACTATTATCTCCTCAAGTATTTTCTCATGGCCTTTCTTTTTGACTTCTTCTGGGACTTCTATGATTTGAATGTTGGGGTGTTTAACATTGTCCCAGAGGTCCCTGAGATTGTCCTCATTTCTTTTAATTCTTTCTTCTTTTTTCCTCTCTGCTTCATTTATTTCTACCATTCTATCTTCTACCTCACTTATCCTATCTTCTGCCTTCATTATTCTTCTGTTGGTTCCCTCCAGCATGTTTTTATATCATTTATTGCATTATTCATTATATATTAACTCTTTTTTATTTCTTCTAGGTCCTTGTTAAACCTTTCTTGCATCTTCTCAATCCTTATCCAGGCTATTTATCTGTAATTCCATTTTGTTTTCAAGATTTTAGATCATTTTTACTATCATTGTTCTGAATTCTTTTTCAGGTAGATAGGGATATCTTCTCCTCTTTTGTTTGGTTTGGTGGGCATTTATCATGTGAAGAAGGCTGAGCACTGAAGAATTGATGCTTTTGAACTGTGGTGTTGGAGAAGACTCTTGAGGGTCCCTTGGACTGCAAGGAGATCCAACCAGTCCATTCTGAAGGAGATCAACCCTGGGATTTCTTTGGAAGGAATGATGCTAAAGCTGAAGCTCCAGTACTTTGGCCACCTCATGCGAAGAGTTGACTCATTGGAAAAGACTCTGATGCTGGGAGAGATTGGGGGCAGGAGGAGAAGGGGACGACCCAGGATGAGATGGCTGGATGGCATCACAGACTCGATGGACGTGAGTCTGAGTGAACTCCGGGAGATGGTGATGAGCAGGGAGGCCTGGCATGCTGCGATTCATGGGGTCGCAAAGAGTCGGACACGACTGAGCGACTGAACTGAACTGAACTGAACTATCATGTTCCATTACCTGATGAGTATTTGTTTGCCTTTTCACCTTGTTTAGATTGCTGTGTTTGAGGTGGCCTTTCTGTATTCTGGCAGTTTGTGGTTCCTCTTTATTGTGGAGGTTCCTCCCTGTGGGTGGGGTTGAACCAGTGGCTTGTTAAGGTTTCCTGGTTAGGGAAGCTTGCATCGGTATTCTGATGGGTGGAGCTGGATTTCTTCTCTCTGGGGTGCAATAAAGTGTAGTGAATTTTGAGATGTCAGTGGGTTTGATGTGACTTTGGGCAGCCTGTATATTGAAGCTCAGGGCTATGTTCTTGCATTGCTGGAGAATTTGCATGGTATGTCTTGCTCTGAAACTTGTTGGCTCTTGGGTGGTGCTTGGTTTCAGTGTAGGTACAGGGGCTTTTGGACGATCTCTTATCGATTAATGTTCCCTGGATTCAGGAGTTCTCCGGTATTCTCACGTTTTGGGCTTAAGCCTCCTCCCTCTGTTTTTCAGTCTTATTCTTACAGTAGTCTCAAGACTTCTCCATCCATACAGCAACAATGATAAAACATCTAAGTTAATGATGAAAAGATTCTCTACAGCGAGAGACATGCAGAGAGGTTCACAGAGTTATGTGGAGAAGAGAAGAGGGAGGAGGGAGATAGAGGTAACCAGGAGGAGAAGAGGGGGATTCAAAAGGGGAGAGAGCAGTCTAGGCAGTAATCAATTCCCTATGTGCTCTTCACAATCTGGAACCCTCAGAGAGGTTCACGAAGTTACATAGAGAAGAGAAGTAGAAGGAAGGAGATAGAGGTGACCAGGAGGAGAAAGGGGGAATCAAAAGGCAAGAGACAGATCTAGGCAGTAATCAGTTCCCTAAGTGTTTTCTCCACAGCCCGGAACACACACACAGATTCACAGGGTTGGTTAGAGAAGAGAAGGGGGAGGGAGGAGATGAGGTGACCTGGGGGAGAAAAAGGAGAGTCAAAAGAGGGAGAAAGCAGTCAAGCCAGTAATCACATTCCTAAGTGAAAATGCGTACTGAAGATTGGATTCTTAAAGGTACAAATTTGATAACAAATACCAAAAAGCAAAGATTAAAAGTCTAAAGTAGAGGTTACACTCTCAAAAATACAGTATTAAAAAAACAAAACAAAATCCCCCAAATTATAAAAATATATATGAAATTTGCTTTAAAAATAGGGTCTTTTTTGCAAGGTAATAGTAGGTTATAAAGATGAAAATTTAAGGAGTAATAGAGGACTTAAAATTTAAAAATTAAAAAAAAAGATAATAGTAAAAATATATCTAGAAATTTCTCTGGAGCTGTTGTGGGCAGTGTGAGGTCAGTTCAGTTTCAGATAGTTCCTTGTTCCAGTTTATGCTTCTCAATATCTATAGGCCCCTTGGAGAAGGCAATAGCACCCCACTCCAGTACTCTTGCCTGGAAAATCCCATGGATGGAGGAGCCTGGTAGGCTGCAGTCCATGGGGTCGCGAAGAGTTGGGCATGACTAAGCGACTTCACTTTCACTTTTCTCTTTCATGCACTGGAGAAGGAAATGGCAACCCACTCCGGTGTTCTTGCCTGGAGAATCCCAGGGACGGGGGAGCCTGGTGGGCTGTCGTCTATCGGGTCACACAGAGTTGGACACGACTGAAGTGACTTAGCAGCAGCTTCCTATGTAGTCAGTGCTAACTACAGGGTTTTAATCTGTTGCACCTGTCACTTCCAAAGTGGTTCCCTCTGTTTATTTTGGCTTCTTCTGTTTGCTGGCCTCTTCAGTGTCTAATTTCTGCCCTGACACAAGGGGGCCAAGGTGGTCTCTCACTTAGGCTCACTTGTTCAGTCGTGCTGTTGGGAGGGAGAAACACTGCAAACAAATGTCACTGGCATGTGTGGGGAATGCTTGCAGTGTCTTGGCCACACTGGGTTTGTGCCTGCTCATGGCATGTGTGCTTTTCCAGTCTACACTGCTCAGGCTTTAGGTTGCTCTGCAGTGGAACTCTCTGAAGCGGGCCCTGGGTTGCATGCACTTCCCAGGTCTAAGCCATTCAGGTTCAGGTGCTTAGGTACTCCACAAAGGTGCAGACTCAGTTGGGCATGCATTTTATGCCTTTCCCACGTTCAAGCAGCTCTGGCAACCCGGGTGCTTGGCGAATGCACTCTCCCCAGGTAGGCGGTGTGTCTTATCACCTCCCCGGTCCCAGCCGCTGGATTTTCTGGGTGGCAGTGGGTGCGCCCTCTCAGGTATGCCATGTGTCTCTTCTGAGGAGCTGATCTCTGGCTGCAACCCTCCCGGTGTATGTCAACCATCCAGAATCCCAGGAAGTCTTGGTTAGCAACTGGAAGCCTGCTTGCAGTTTGGTAGAGAATGCCTCTGGGGCTGAGTTTGCCCCTTTCTGGCTCTGGCTGCATCAGGCCCAGTTCCCTGACTCCAGCGGGGGATGGGCCTGTCTGCTTCTGGCTAGCTCTCCTCTGATATTCGCTCAGTCCTTCGTTCTGTGAGCAGGCCTGGCGGTTCCTTAGGTTAAGGCTTTTTGCGGGATAGTTCTCTCTCCCTTCCCCGCCCCGCCCCCTCCGCTATCCTACGGTTTGTGTTGCTATCACATTAGCTCCCTCAGATAGGCAATGCAGCCCGCACCTCCCTGTTCAGCCCCCCACTTGCTGGTGGCAGATGCGAGCATCTGGGCTACTTCTCTGCTGGGAGTTGCCATTAGGTATGTAATCTGTGGCGTTTATTTATTCATTTTTCCTCCTGGTTATGTTGCCCTCTAAGATTCCAAAACTCCCCACAGACCCTCTGGTGAGAGGGCTTCCTGGTGTTTGAAAATTTCTCCTCTTTTAAGATTCCCTCCCCAGGACAGGTCTCCATCCCTAACTCTTTTGTCTTTTTTTATCTTTTATATTTTGTCCTACCTCCTTTCGAAGACAATGGGCTGCCTTTCTTGGTGCCTGGTGTCCTCTGCCAGAGTTCAGAGGTTGTTTTGTGGAATTTGCTCAGCGTTCAAATGATCTTTTGATGAATTTGTTGGGGAGAAAGTGGTCTCCCTGTCCTATTCCTCTGCCACCTTAGGACCATCCTGAAATAGTTTATTATGCAGCATTAATGTGGTGATAGATGACTGATACAAAAGCCCTCTCAGTGTATTTAGTTACATAATTATGATTAAGTAATCAGTATCATGGAAAAGGCAATGGCAACCCACTCTAGTACTCTCGCCTGGAAAATCCCATGGACGGAGGAGCCTGGTGGACTGCAGTCCATGGGGTCTCGAAGAGTCGGACACGACTGAGCGACTTCACTTTCACTTTTCCTTTCATGCATTGGAGAAGAAAATGGCCACCCACTCCAGTGTTCTTGCCTGAAAAGTCCCAGGGACGGGGGAGCCTGGTGGGCTGCCGTCTATGGGGTCGCACAGAGTCGGACACGACTGAAGCGACTTAGCAGTAGCAGTAGCAGCAATAATCAGTGTCATTAATGTATTGCATGTTTATTTACTTAAGATTCTCCTCCTGTCTCTTGCTATGAGCTTATACTTGTGAATTCCATGATAGTAGCAGTCCTGAATATTCTGCTTGCCCCTAAAAAATAAGTCTTTTGGGTTTACTGGAGACAGTGATCAATATGTTTTAAAGATGCTATCTTTATTTGCCACTTGAGAGCAGTCAGTGAAGTGGCTGTACATGTTCTTACAGGCCATTTAAGAACTTACAAGTCCCTCAGCTATTCTATTCTAAGTGTTCCTAAAAGCTCCCTTATAATCATCCTCCACTCTATCCCATAATAGGTACTAGCAGAAGCATGCTCCATATCTAGTATCTCCAAGAGAAAGGGAAAAGTTGCGTAAGACAGCAGGAAGAGGGGTTATATGCATATAATTGTAGTTGTTCCCTTCTTTCTAAAGTTTTCAAGCAATTTATATTTAGCTCCTGAGTATAGTTCTATTTTAGTTTGCAATCAATCACATACTCCAATCCCCCCTGAAGCTCACTCTTCTCTAGTAGCCATGACGCTGACAATATTCAAAGTAAATGTTTCTCTCCTGTGGTGTCTTCTGTCTACTTGACCATTTTATAATCACATAGTCCCACAGTGAGGTCTACCAGGGCTATTCTACCAAAACATCCCAATATCTGGGAGATTTGCACGAATAATATTGTAGGAAGCTATGGTAATGTCATCACTTTTTTTTTAACAAAGGCCATAGATATTTTATGTTATGAATGCTGTTTTTTGTTGTCATCACACATTCATTCATTATTCATTCATTCAATAAAGATTTATTGAGTTCTGGGTAAGTACCAGGTTTTGTTTTAGTTACAGCAGAACAATCTAAGCCCAATCTTACTCTTTTGTAGTTAATCTGTGTTATACAACCTGGTTAATTATTAGCTTTTTTTCAGTATCTTTAAAGTCAAACATTTTTGTCAGTCAGTATGTCTGAAGTTGGAATTCTTGAAATCACTTTTGCCTGGTATATGGTGAGCCCTTTTAATTTGCTTTGTGCATTTTTTTCTCTTAATCATTTTTTAAAAATTATGATTTTGATCATTGCTTCTATTCTACTTCCCGTTTTCCTGAAAAAGACTTTAATTATTAAATTGGCTCTTCAGTCTGTATTTTATACATTATCAGCTAGTTTATACTTGTTTTCCTTTTCTCTGCTTTCTGTGAGAACTTCCCAAATGTATCCACTAATTAAGTTAGTGTCCACTTCAGTAATTTGATATTCAAGATGAAGTACATTCTTTATGATCTCCAATGGGGTATAATTTTATGTTGCTTTTAATTTTACTCCAGTTTTTTCTTGTCTCATCCAATTTCCTTTGTATATAGTTTTCCTATCTTTTATCCTCTGCCTGCACTGTTATTCGATTGAGTTGGTATTTTCTTGTAATCCTTTGAGAATTTCAACTTTGCCTTTCCTGAACGTTACAGATGGTGTGCCTTTCCGTAATATTTCATAGGTGGTATGTTGGTTTGTATTTCTGTTTGCTTCTCTTCACATAACTAAGGAAAGATCCTGAGATGATGTTTGTGAATTGACAAGGTATAATATATGAATGTATTTGGGCTTCCCAGGTGGCTCACTGGTTAAGAATCCACCTGCCAATACAGGAAACACTGGTTCAATCCCTGGGTCAAAAAGATCCCCTTGAGAAAGAAATTGCAACCCATTCCACTATTCTTGTCTGGGAAATCCCATGGACAGAGGAGCCTGGTGGGCTACAGTCCAGGGGATTGCAAAGAGTTGGACACGACTGAGCATTCATGCACTACACTATTATGAATGCCTTTGTCCTTTTCATACCAGAAGCTAGAAGACTAGTTGATGTCTACAGACCAGTTCTCAGCACTTATAATATTATTTTCTAACGTGTTATTGGACTGATTTGGAATATTCTATCCTCATTATCTGGGGAAATTAATACATAATTTAAAGAATACTATCATTCCCTTTGTATACTCCTTTTGGACTCTCATTTAATACTCTCTTTGGTGTTTTACATGTAAATACCCTATGTTTTAGAATTCAGTATGCTTTTGAAAGCTTGCTATCCACGTTCGGTCCTGTAACCTTCTGGAAATTTTAATCTCTAACTGATTGTAGCAAGATAGTGTACTAGTTGATGGAAGAGATGGAGACAGAAAGAAGTCAGTAGAAAGATGGATGCCCAGCCCTCTAATTGATATAGACTTTAAGCTTCTGAATGAAGAATTCAGAGGAACAGTGGGTCTCCAACTAACTTTTAGAAGAGCTAGGCATAGTATACCAGGAACAGTGTTTTCAATCTCTTTCCATGAGCCTTGTCTTAGTCGAAATTCCTCTGATGTTCTGCAAACAGATCGATAGGCTAGTGTTTCGAGTTATTTTTTTAAATATATCATCCAAGTTACTTTCATTGCAGATTAAGTGAAACTGAAATAGAGGCTTATAACCAGATTCTATTTATTTTAAACTAGAAACCCTACTATGTTGGAGGAAGGGGATAAGGAAAAAGAATAGATTAGAAGCCAAACTTTTCAGAATATTGTTTCTTTATAGAGTTGACTTTAAAACTATATAAATGTTTTATATAAGTAAAATAAAAAATTAACTTTTAAGAGTCTCTTCCTTTTCTTTCAATGTAGTCCTTCCATTTCCTTGTTCACTCATTTGCATCTTTTACTCAGGTCCATCACATGGAGGTGACCCATGGCTTGCCCAATCCAGGATATCCTAGGCCATTTCTCCTCATATCTAGCATGGTTGTCACTCTTTATGCGATTTCTCTACTTTCCTGATTATTCCATGGGCTGCTGCACCTTATCCATGTTTTTTTTCAATACCTCTTTGAGGTTGGAAGATGAAAGAGAGAATGCAGAACAGAGAAAGAAGAGCTGTCTTAGTTTTGTTTCTTTTGGTTGAGATAGTATTAGTTTCATGGCCTCAGCTGGAGATGATAGAAGCTGTTGAGGTTTAGATAACTTTGGAAAATTATGAACTATCAATTCATTCTTTTTCAGAGAGATTTTAAAAAATGGTTTATTTATTTATTTTTGGCTGTGCTGAATCTTGGTTGCTGTATGCAAGCTTTCTCTAGTTGTAGAGAGTGGGGGCTAGTCTGTTTTGCAGTGCACAGGCTTTCTCATTGCAGTGGCTTCTCATTGAGGAGCATGGGCTTTAGTGTGTGAGGGCTTTAGTGTGTGAGGGCTTTAGTAGTTGCTGCATGTGGGCTCAGTAGTTGTAGCTCATGGGCTCTAGGGTGCTGGCTCAGTAGTTGTGGCACACAGGCTTAGTTGCCCCATGGCACATGGGATCTTCCTGGACCAGTGTTCCTTGCATTGAAAGGTGGACTCTTTAAACACTGAACCATCAGGGAAACCCCTCAAGGGATATATCTATAAAGAGGCATTTTAAATTAAAAAAATTTTTTGATAGTTTAATGTGTATTTTTAAAATATTGGCTATATTCCTCATGTTGTAGAGTATATCCCTATAGCTTATTTTATATACTAGTTTGTACCTCTTAATCTCCCACCCTTATATTGCACCTTCTCCCTTCTTTACCCTCATTGGTTTGTTCTCTACTTCGGTAAGTTTGATTCCTTTTTGTTCACTAAGCTATTGTATTTTTTTTATATTTCGCATGTAAGTGATTTTATACCATATTTGTCTTTGTCTGACTTATTTCACTTAACGTAATGCCCTCCAAGTCCATCCATGTTGCTGCCAGTGCCAAAATTTTTTTTTATGACTGTGCAGTATTTCAATGTGTGTGTGTGTGTGTGTGTGTGTGTGTGTGTGTACTACATCTTCTTTATGTACTCATTTGTTTATGGACATTTATATTGCTTCCATATCTTAGCAAATGTAACTAATGCTGTTATGAACATTGGAGTCCATGTATCTTTTCAAATTAGTGTTTCTGGGTTTTTTTGATATATACTCATAAGTGGAATTGCTGTGTCATATTGTAGTTCTATTTTTATTTTTTGAGAAACCTGCATACTATTTTCCATAGTGGCTGCACCAATTTGCATTCCCACCAACAGTGTTGGAGAGTTCCCTTTGCTCAACACCCTCTCCAATGTTTTATTTATAGACTTTTTGATGATGGCTATTCTGACAGGTGAGGTGATATCTCATTGTGGCTTTGTTTTGCATTTCCCATATGATTAATGATGTTGAGCTAATAGTCAAGAGTAAATGCATGCTATTCAGAATTCTTAAATTATAATACATTTGTTATAAGCATTAAAGTTAAGCAATATTTTAAAACATTCTTTATATTCCACATGGTACTGAGGTCTGTCAGAAATACTGAATAAGAGAGCCTATATTCTTATGATAAGAAGTACTAGTTAAGAAGATAATGTTATGCTTCAAGCAACAAATTAGGGTCCAAAATACATGGCATAGGCTCAGTATAAGAACAAATGATGGGATTTATTAATGAATTAAATATGATATTAATTAAGTCTTAAAAGTTCAGTGCAATTTAGTACAGCAAAGTGAATGAGTGACTATAGCAGAATGATCCTGGAAATGAGAATATTACCTTCACCTCTATTTATTTTATTTTATTTTGACAATTTGATTTTTAAAGCCACAGCCACAATTTTAAGTGGGGAGCCATATACATTGAACTTTACAAGGGTTATGTAAATAGTTTGAAGATAAATACTTGTGTGTGTGTGTGTGTGTGTAATGCTTTATTTTTTGAGAAGTTTTAGATTTAAAGGAAACTTAAGCTCAAAGTACACAGTTCCCACACCTTCTTCTTTCCTCCCCTACACAGTTTTCCCTCTTATTAATGTCCTGCATTAGTGTGGTACTTTTGTGACAGTTGATGAACTAACATTAATACATAATTCTTAACCAAGTCCATAGTTTACATTAGAGTTCACTCTGTGTTGTACATACTCTAGATTTTGACAGGTATTTAATGATATTTGTCTACTATTATAGTAACATATGGAACAGTTTCACTACCCTAAAAAAAACCCCTATGCTCCACCTTCCTTCCTTCTCAAATGCTTAGAAACCACTGATCTTTTTACTGTCTCCATAGTTTTGCCTTTTCTAGAAGGCCATATCATGGGAATAAAACAGTATATATAGCTTTCTCAGATTGACTTCTTCACTTGCTAATTTTCATTTAAATTTCCTCTGTGTCTTTTTGTCCTTGGTATCTCATTTCTGTTTAGCACTGAATAACATTCCATTGTACGGATGTACCACAATTTGTATATCCATTCACCTGTTGAAAGATATCTTGGTTGTTTCCAAGTTTTGGCACTTATTAATAAAGGTCCTATAAACATTTGTGTGCAGACCTTGTGAGGACCTATATTCTTAATTCATTTGTGTACGTACCAAGGAGCATGATCGATGGATCCTGTGGTAAAAGTATGCTTAGTTTTGTAAGAAACAGTTCAAGTGTCTTCCATCATGTCTGTATCCTTTTTATTCCCACTAGCAGTGGATGAGAATTATTGCTCCCCATTCTTGTGAGCCTTTAATATTGTCAGTGTTTCCCACTTCAGGCGTTCTAATAGGTGTGTGGTGTTATCTTACTGCTGTTTTAATTTGCAATTCCCTGGTGACATTTGATGTTGAGTATCTGTCATATGTATATTTTCTGTCACCAATTTTCCTTGGTGATGTGTCTTTTTAAATCTTTTGCCCATTTGTAATTAGATTGTTTTCTTATTGCTGAGTGTTAAAAGTTCTTTGCATACTTTGGATACTAGTCCTTTATGAGATGTTTTACAAAATTTGTCTTGCAGCTCGTGGCTTACCCTACATTCTCTTATCAGTGTCTTTAAACGAGCAGAAGTTTTTTCATTTTAATGAAGCCCATCTTATCATTTTTTCTTTAAGATCACACTGTTGGAGTTGCATTTAAAAAGTTATTGTCAAACCCAAGGTCACCTAGATTTTCACCTGTGCTATATTCTGAAACTTCTATAGTTTTGCATTTTATATTTTGGTTTAGGGTCCATTTGAATGAATTTTTGTCAAGCAATCTTTTTGACTATGTTAATGAGGGATATTGGTTTGTAGTTTTTTTGGTGATGTCTTTTTCTGGCTTTGATATCAGATTACTACTGGCCTCATAGAATGGATTATAAAGTTATTCCCTCCTTCTCTATCTACTGAAAGAGCTTGCAAAAATTTGGATTTTTTTTCATTAAATACTTGATGTAATTCGCCAATCAAGTCATTTCTACCTGGCCTTTTTTGTGGGATTAAAACAAAATAGTTTTGCAATAGTTGATGTACGATAAACTGAAATATTTAAATCCTATAATTTAATAAGTTTTCACATATATTTAAACCATATCACAATAATAAACATATACATCACCTCCAAAATATAATTGTCTTCATGATTCTGTCCATTGCTCTCTGACCCCAGATCTCCTAGAATCCACTGATCTTCTCTCTGTCACTATAGATTAGTTTCCTATTTTTTTTAAACTGTATACAAATTGAATCATACATCATCTTTCATTTGGAAATGTTATTTGTTTGTTTTTGGCTATGTTAGGTCTTCATTGCTGCCTGTGGGGTTTTCTCTAGTTGTGGCAAGTAGGGACTGCTCTTTAGTTGTGCTGTGCTGGCTTCTCATTGCCATGGCTTCTCTTGCTGTGAAGCATGGGCTCTAGGGCACACAGGCTTCAGTAGTCGCAGCATGTGGGCTCGGTAGTTGTGGCCCCCAGGCTCTGGAGCACAGGCTCAGCAGTTGTATCACATGGGCTTAGTTGCCTCACGGCATGTTTGATCTTCACAAATCAGAGATCAAACCCTTGTCTCCTGCATTGGCAGGAAGACTCTTTATCACTGAGCCATCAAGGAAGCCCCATACATTTTATTTCTTTTTTGGCACGATTTATTTCACTCAGCACATTTACATTGAGGTTTATCTCTGTTATAGCATGTATTAGTAGCTCATTGGTTTTTTTTACTGCTGAGAAGGGTTCTATTGTATGACTCTAGCAGAGTTTTGTTTTGTTTTAATCCATTCATCTGTTGATGTACAGTTCGGATCGCCTTCCTGTTTTTGGCCATTATAAATAAAACTGTTATAAATAGTCACACACAAGTATTTGTATGGACATATGCTTTTGTTTCTCTTGGAGGCCAAATCATGTAGTAGGTGAATGCCAAACTATAACTCTTTACCAAAGTAACCACACCATATTACATCCCAACCATCAGTGGATGAGAATTACAGTTGTTCCAAATCCTTGCTAATACTAGCTATTGTCAGTCTTTTTAATTTTAGACTTCCTCGTTGGTCTGTATGGTTTCTCAGTTCTCTTCAGTCGCTCAGTCATGTCCGACTCTTTGCAACCCCATGGACTGCAGCACGCCAGGATTCCCTGTCCTTCACGAATTCCTGGAGCATGCTCACTCATGTCCATCAGGTTGGTGACGCCATCCAACCATCTCATCCTCTGATGTTCCCTTCTCTTCCTGCTTGTAATCGTTCCCAGCATCAGGGGCTTTTCCAGTGTGTCAGTTCGACGCATCAAGTGGCCAAATATTGGAGTTTCAGCTTCAGCATTGGTCCTTCCAATGACTATTCAGGACTGATGTCCTTTAGGATTGATTGGTGTGATCTCCTTGCAGTCCAAGGGACTCTCAAGAGTCTTCTCCAACACCACAGTTCAAAAGCATCAGCTCTTTGGTGCTCAGCTTTCTTTATAGTCCAAATTTCACATCCATATATGACCACTGGAAAAACCATAGCTTTGACTAGATGGACCTATGTTGACAAAGTAATGTCTCTGCTTTTTAATATGCTGTCTAGGTTGGTCATAACTTTTCTTCCAAGGAGCAAGCGTCTTTTAATTTCATGGCTGCAGTAACCATCTGCAGTGATTTTAGAGCCCCCCCAAAATGAAGTCTATCACTGTTTCCTTGATTCACCATCTATTTGCCATGAAGTGATGGGACCAGATGCCATGATCTTTGTTTTCTGAATGTTGAGCTTTAAACCAACTTTTTCACTCTCTTTTTTCTTTCTTTTTTTTTAATTTATTTTTTATTTTACTTTACAATTCTGTATTGGTTTTGCCATACATTGACATGAATCCACCACGGGTGTACATGCGTTCCCAAACATGAACCCCCCTCCCATCCCCTTCCCACAACATCTCTCTGGGTCATCCCCGTGTACCAGCCCCAAGCATGCCATATCCTGCATCGGACATAGACTGGTGATTCGATTCTTACATGATATTATACATGTTTCAATGCCATTCTCCCAAATCATCTCACCCTCTCCCTCTCCCTCTGAGTCCAAAAGTCCGCTATACACATATGTGTCTTTTTTGCTGTCCTGCATACAGGGTCATCATTGCCATCTTTCTAAATTCCATATATATGTGTTAGTATACTGTATTGGTGTTTTTCTTTCTGGCTCACTTCACTCTGTATAATCAGCTCCAGTTTCATCCATCTCATCAGAACTGATTCAAATGTATTCTTTTTAATGGCTGAGTAATACTCCATTGTGTATATGTACCACAGCTTTCTTATCCATTCATCTGCTGATGGACATCTAGGTTGTTTCCATGTCCTGGCTATTATAAATAGTGCTGCTATGAACATCGGGGTACATGTGTCTCTTTCAATTCTGGTTTCCTCAGTGTATATGCCCAGCTATGGGATTGCTGGGTCATAAAGATCTAAATGTAAGACCAGAAACTATAAAACTCCTAGCGGAGAACATAGGCAAAACACTCTCCGACATAAACCACAGCAGGATCCTCTATGATACATCTCCCAGAATTCTGGAAATAAAAGCAAAAATAAACAAATGGGACCTAATTAAAATTAAAAGCTTCTGCACAACAAAGGAAAATATAAGCAAAGTGAAAAGACAGCCTTCTGAATGGGAGAAAATAATAGCAAATGAAGCAACTGACAAACAACTAATCTCAAAAATATACAAGCAACTCCTGCAGCTCAATTCCAGAAAAATAAACAGCCCAATCAAAAAATGGGCCAAAGAACTAAATAGACATTTCTCCAAAGAAGACATACGGATGGCTAACAAACACATGAAAAGATGCTCAACATCACTCATTATTAGAGAAATGCAAATCAAAACCACAGCGAGGTACCACTTCACACCAGTCAGAATGTCTGCGATACAAAAATCTGCAAGCAATAAATGCTGGAGAGGGTGTGGAGAGAAGGGAACCCTCCTACACTGTTGGTGGGAATGCAAACTAGTACAGCCACTATGGAGAACAGTGTGGAGATTCCTTAAAAAATTGCAAATAGAACTGTCTTTTTTCACTTTCATCAAGAGGCTCTTTAGTTCCTCTTCACTTTCTGCCATAAGGGTGGTGTCATCTGCATATCTGAGGTTATTGATATTTCTCTTGGCAATCTTGATTCCAGCTTGTGCTTCATCCAGCCCAGCGTTTCTCATGATGTACTCTGCATAGAAGTTAAATAAGCAGGGTGACAAGATACAGCCTTGACGTACTCCTTTTCCTATTTGGAACCAGTCTGTTGTTTCATGTCCAGTTCTAACTGTTGCTTCTTGGCCTGCATACAGATTTCTCAGGAGGCAGGTCAGGTGGTCTGGTATTCCTATTCCTTTAAGAATTTTCCACAGTTTATAGTGATCCACATAGTCAAAGGCTTTGGCATAGTCAATAAAACAGAAGTAGATGTTTTTCTGGAACTCTTGCTTTTTTGATGATCCAGCGGATGTTGGCAATTTGATCTCTAGTTCCTCTGCCTTTTCTAAATCCAGCTTGAACATCTGGAAGTTCATGGTTCATGTACTGTTGAAGCCTGGCTTGGAGAATTTTGAGAATTGCTTTGCTAGCATGTGAATGGTTTCTCACTTTGATTCTAATTCTTATTTGCGTCATGACTAATGACTGTTGAGGGTAATTTCATGTGATTAGTTACCATCCCTGTCTTTTTTGATGAAGTTTTTGTTAATTCTTTGCCTGTTCTTTCATTATTGTTGTTAGTATTGAATTAGATTTGCCAAACCTTTGTTTAGAAATATTGCATTTATGTCCATGAGGAATATTGGTCCTAAGTTTCTTTCCTTATAATAGTTTGGCTTGTTTTGGTAGTAGCATAATGTTGGTGTTAGTGGGTGAACTCGAAAAGATTCCCTCCTCTTCAATTTCTGGAATAGTTTGTACAGAATTGGTATCATTCGTTCCTTAACTGTTTGGATATTCACCACTGAAGCCATCTGATTCTGAAGTTATCTTTGTTGAAAGGATTTTAGCTACACTATCATTTTTTTAATAAATATAAGGTTATTCAGGCTATTTATTTTTTAGGGAGCTCTAATAGTTTGAGCTGTCAAGCAATCTGTCCATTTTATCAAAGTTTTAAAAAATTTTGGCACAAAGTTCTTCAAAATAATTCATGATCCTTTAAAATTTTCTATACTCTGTAGTGATGTCACTCCTTTCATCCCTAATATTCATAATTCAATTCAGTTGCTTAGTCATGTCCAACTCTTTGTGACAGGCTTCCCTGTCCATCACCAACTCCCAATAATTTGTATATTTTTTCATTAGCCAATTCAGCTAAAGGCATATCAATTTTGCTGAACTTCTCAAAGAATCACTTTTAAGTTACTGATTTTTGTCTATTGTTTTCTGTTATTATTTCACCAATTTCTATCACAATCTTTATGTTTGATATTTATTAATTATGGATATAACTTGCTATTTTTTCCTAGTTTCAGAAGGTGGACATTGAAATCATTGATTTGAAAATGTTCTTATTTTCTCATGTGGGCATTTTTTTTTGACTGCATATTTAGAGGCATCCTACACATTTTAATATATTCTGTTTTCATTTGCATTCACTTCAAAAGACTTCTAATTTAACTTTTGGTTTGCCTCTTAGATCTACGGGCTATTTAGAAATAGAATATTTATTTTGCAAATACTGGGAGATTTTATAGAAATCATTTTGTTATTGATTTTTCATTTAGTTTCATAGTGGTCAGAGAATATATTTAGTGTGACTTGAATTTTTAAAATGTTTTTGAGGCTCATTTTGTGACCTCAAGTACCGTCTATCTAAATGTTCCCTGTTCTCTGGGAAAGAATGTGTATTCCATTACCACCAGTTAAGAGGCTCATTCTCTTTTGATCGCATCAGTGGAGCTGTCAGCCCTTATGGCCTGCTCCGCTCTGGCAGAACATCTGTGCCAGTGGAGCTGGAGGGCTCTTGGTAGCTTCCCAGGCCAAAATGCCATAGACTGCTACTATTTCTACTCAATATGCAGCAATTGTTCAAGCATGAATACTTCTTACACTGTTATATGCCTTTGGATTACTGCCATAGGCAGTACTGAAAAGGTTGTTTTTGTCAATTTTCTTCAGCTTTTTAGCTGCTTTTGGGGGAGACGATTTGCCAAAGTCCTCACTCAGCCATCACCAGAGGTTTATCTGGGGCTATGATATTTTAAACAGTAAGTGGGAAAGTTTGAAAGCTGTGCTCCCTTAAAAAAATTTTGTTCCTCAAAATCCAGGGTTATCTCTTCAAGTTCTGCACCAACTGAGAGAAAAACTCACTCACTTATATATGAAATGTAACTATAGTTAGCCTGTTTTGCAAAGTGTGCATTGGTATTGACATATTCTGTATTAATTAACAGAATTTTTATATATGTGTGCTAAGGGACAATTAGTAGCTGAGCTACAAGAGTAATAAAAAATTGTATAGAAAAATGCAATGGGCATAGTCTCTGCTATTTAGTCTCCACTTTTGAGTGGTTGCTTAAAGTGAAGTCACTCAGTCGTGTCCAACTCTTTGTGACCCCATGGACAGTAGCCTACCAGGCTCCGCCGTCCATGGGATTTTCCAGGCAAGAATACTGGATTGGGCTACCATTTCCGTGTACAACTAAGATGTCAATGGGATTTTCTCTGAGGCGACTAAAGAGGTATTTTCCCTGTAGAATGTCATGGATGGTAAACTGAATTGTGATAAGATAAGGATCAGTTCAGTTCAGTTCAGTAGCTCAGCCATGTCCGGCTCCTTGCAACCCCATGAAACGCAGCACGCCAGGCCCCCCTTTCCATCAACTCCTGGAGTTCACTCAAACTTACATCCATCGAGTTGGTGATCCCATCCAGCCATCTCATCCTCTGTTGTCCCCTTCTCCTCTTGACCCCAATCCCTCCCAGCATCAGAGTCTTTTCCAATGAGTCAACTCTTCACATGAGGTGGCCAAAGGACTGGAGTTTCAGCTTTAGCATCAGTCCTTCCAAAGAACACCCAGGGCTGATCTCCTTCAGAATGGACTGGTTGGGTCTCTTTGCAGTCCAAGGGACTCTCAAGAGTCTTCTCCAACACCACAGTTTAAAAGCATCAATTCTTCGGTGCTCAGCTTTCTTCATAGTCCAACTCTCACTTCCATGCATAACCACTGGAAATACCGTACCCTTGACTAGACGGACCTTTGTTGGCAAAGTAATGTCTCTGCTTTTGAATATGCTATCTAGGTTGGTCATAACTTTCCTTCCAAGGAGTTAAGCGTCTTTTAATTTCATGGCTGCAATCACCATCTGCAGTGATTTTGGAGCTCCCCCAAAAATAAAGTCTGACACTGTTTCCACTGTTTCCCCATCTATTTCCCATGAAGTGATGGGACCAGATGCCATGATCTTCGTTTTCCGAATGTTGAGCTTTAAGCCAACCTTTTCAGTCTCCTCTTTCACTTTCATCAAGAGGCTTTTTAGTTCCTCTTCACTTTCTGCCATAAGGGTGGTGTCATCTGCATATCTGAGGTTATTGATATTTCTCCCGGCAATCTTGACTCCAGCTTGTGCTTCTTCCAGCCCAGTGTTTCTAATGATGTACTCTGCATATAAGTTAAATAAGCAGGGTGACAGTATACAGCCTTGACGTACTCTTTTTCCTATTTGGAACCAGTCTGTTGTTTCATGTCCAGTTCTAACTGTTGCTTCCTGACCTGCATATAGTTTTCTCAAGAGGCATATTAGGTGGTCTGGTATTCCTATCTCTTTCGAATTTTCCACAGTTTATTGTGATCCACACAGTCAAAGGCTTTGGCATAGTCAATAAAGCAGAAATAAATGTTTTTCTGGAACTCTCATGTTTTTTCGATGATCCAGCAGATGTTGGCAATTTGATCTCTGGTTCTTCTGCCTTTTCTAAAACCAGCTTGAACATCTGGAAGTTAATCATTCACCTATTGCTAGAGCCTGGCTTGGAGAATTTTGAGCATTACTTTACTAGCGTGTGAGATGAGTGCAATTGTGTGGTAGTTTGAGCATTCTTTGGCATTGCCTTTCTTTGGGATTGGAATGAAAACTGACCTTTTCCAGTCCTGTGGCCACTGCTGAGTTTTCCAAATTTGCTGGCATATTGAGTGCAGCACTTTCACAGTGTCATCTTTCAGGATTTGAAACAGCTCCACTGGAATTCCATCACCTCCACTAGCTTTGTTCTTAGTGATGCTTTCTAAGGCCCACTTGACTTCACATTCCAGGATTTCTGGCTCTAGGTGAGTGATCATCATCATTATCTTGGTTGTGATAACACCATCATCATTATCTTGGTTGTGAAGCTCTTTTCTGTTACATTTCTTCTGTGTATTCTTGCCCTCTCTTCTTAATATCTTCTGCTTCTGTTAGGTCCAGACCATTTCTGTCCTTTATTGAGCCCATCTTTGCATGGAATGTTCCCTTGGTATCTCTAATTTTCTTGAAGAGATCTCTAGTCTTTCCCATTCTGTTGTTTTCCTCTATTTCTTTGCAGTGATCGCTGAAGAAGGCTTTCTTATCTCTTCTTGCTATTCTTTGGAACTCTGCATTCAGATGCTTATATCCTTCGTTTTCTCCTTTGCTTTTCGCTTCTCTTCTTTTCACAGCTATTTGTAAGGCCTCCCCAGACAGCCATTTTGCTTTTTTTGCATTTCTTTCTCATGGGGATGGTCTTGATCCCTGTCTCCTGTACAATGTCATGAACCGCAGTCCATAGTTCATCAGGCACTCTATCTATCAGATCTAGGCCCTTAAATCTATTTCTCACTTCCACTGTATAATCATAAGGGATTTGATTTAGGTCATACCTGAATGGTCTAGTGGTTTTCCTTACTTTCTTCAATTTAAGTCTGAATTTGGCAATAAGGAGTTCATGATCTGAGCCACAGTCAGCTCCTGGTCTTATTTTTGCTGACTGTATAGAGCTTCTCCATCTTTGGCTGCAGAGAGTATAATCAATCTGATTTCGGTGTTGATCTGGTGATGTCCATGTGTAGAGTCTTCTCTTGTGTTGTTGGAAGAGGGTGTTTGCTACTACTACTGTGGGCAGGAATCCCTTAGAAGAAATGGAGTAGCCATCATGGTCAGCAAAACAGTCCAAAATGCAGTACTTGGATGCAATCTCAAAAACAACAGAATGATCTCTGTTCATTTCCAAGGCAAACCACTCAGTATCACAGTAATCCAAGTCTATGCCCCAACTAGTAATGCTGAAGAAGCTGAAGTTGAATGGTTCTTTGAAGACCTACTAGACCTTTTAGAACTAACACCCAAAAAAGATGTCCTT
This sequence comes from Oryx dammah, assembly GCF_014754425.2. Taxonomy (NCBI): domain Eukaryota; kingdom Metazoa; phylum Chordata; class Mammalia; order Artiodactyla; family Bovidae; genus Oryx; species Oryx dammah. The sequence goes on from NW_024070207.1 coordinate 111,676,258, forward strand.
TTCATTATAGGGGGCTGGAATGCAAAAGTAGAATGTCAAGAAACACCTGGAGTAACAGGCACATTTGGCCTTGGAACACGGAATGAAGCAGGGCAAAGGCTAATAGAATTTTGCCAAGACAATGTACTGGTCATAGCAAGATAAGGATCGGCGGATAACAAAGAACCAGAATAAGAATAGAAGCAAATCAGAACCTACCATTTCCTTCAGCTACTCATAGCTAAGTCTTTTTCTAGCTCCCAGAAAGTGTGGGTTGGAGTTAATACCATTCACATCACAACAGTATTTGTTAATAATTATATCTCACATGTTAATTATAAATTTTAAATTTAAATATGTATTTATTATATTAAAATATGAGACTTCCCTGGTGGTTCAGCAGTAAAGAATCCATCTCCCAGTGCAAGAGACACAGGAGATGCAGGTTCAATCCCTGGGTCAGGAAGATCCCCTGGAGGAGGGCATGGCAACCCATTTAGTATTCTTGCCTGGGAAATCTCATGGACAGAGGAGCCTGGTGGGCTACTGTCCATAGAGTCACAAAGAGCCGGACACGACTGAAGCAACTGAGTAGCCACGCATGCATAGTAATATGTATTTATTATATTTATGTTATAGACTTTTTATATTTAAATAATACTTATATGAGATATAGTTTATATATTATGTACACAAATCAAGACTATCGATTAGAGAATCTGAATGTAGTGAGGTTACATATTCAATTGCACATTTTTATCCAGTAGAGGTGCAAATAATTTCTATCATGTAGAAAGGATGATGCCTCAAATGATAACTTATTGCTCTGTAGAGAATTACCAGTTCTGTATTTAACCCAACAATCTTATCCTAGCATTCTTTATTACACTGCCTACAATTAGCTCCTCAAGTGTTTTTGAAATCAGTCTTAATGTTTTATTGGTTCCTTCATTAATTTTTTTAATAAAATGTTTGACATGAGAATTATAATTTTAAAATTGTGAAAAGTATACTTTAGTAATATGTGTATGGGTAGAAAAATCAAGAAAGAGAGAGAAGAAGAGGGAGAGAGGGAGAAAATGCACATTATTTAGGACACTGAATAATGTTTTCCATGAGTTAGATTTCATTTTCATTTTAAGACCCTGGGTTAGAAGGAACTTTCAGATACAGTTGGCACATGTGCATACATCTCAATGACATGGAGGTGAACACCCTTCTCTATAGAGTGAAATAAGGTTCACATTAGAATTTCCCAGGGAGAAATTTCAAAATATACTTATTCAGGTTCCCCCTTCTCCCTCCGCTTCTGTCATACGTTTAGGGTTGGATTTCACTGCAAGTAGGGCTTTCTTGGTGGCTCAGATGGTAAAGAATCTGCCTGCTGTGTAAGAGGCCTGGGTAAGAGAAACCACATTATGTGACTTGCCTAAATAGGAGTTAACCTGTTTTTTTTTTTTTTTCTTGCTAACCAAGAAATTGATAGATAGTCTACCTAGGGGAAGTGCAGCTGCTCCAGGAAGTCACTGTGACGCAGGCTCCTTTTTGCCTCATGATCCTCCAGTCTTAGAAGAAAGCTTGGTTCCTCATGGTGGAAAGTCATTGGCACACCCTTTGAAAGTTATTATTCCCCACTGCAGGCAAGAAAAATGGAGAATGGTAAAGAGAAAAACACGTCAGCTAGATTTGTCTCTCTTTTCAGGAAAACTGTAAATTTCATAAATGCCTCACTCAGCAGATTTCTATTTTTATTTCCTAAGGTGCTTCCCTGGTGGCTCAGACAGTAAAGCATCTGCCTACAATGTGGGAGACCCGGGTTCAATCCCTGGGTTGGGAAGGTCTCCTGGAGAAGGAAATGGCAACCCACTCCAGTATTCTTGCCCGGAAAATCCCATGGACAGAGAAGCCTGGTGGGTGGGCTACAGTCCATGGGGTTGCAAAGAGTCGGATATGACTGAACAACTTCATTTCCACATCCACTGAGTCACAAGGGGATTTGAATCTGGAGGATGAAGTACTTTTCCCCATAACATTGAGCAGAGTTTCCTGTGCTATACAGTAGGTATATTGCTTCTGGTAGGTGCTCGCTTTACCATATTCATCATTTCTTGAATAATGGTATCTAAACAAGACTCATTCTTATCTGCTGATCATTATAAGATCATTCAGTACAAATCAATACTTTTATAATTGTGAATTCAAACATTGTTGCCTTTCTAATATTTAAAGTTTCTCCTTCTCCTTTTAGATTCATATTTATTTTCATTCTTTATCTCTCCCAAGTGGCCCTTTGTCTGATGTTATTGTTTTTGACACTGCTTCCTGAATTGCAGAAGTTTAAACCAATGAACAAAAATCATAATTCCATTGTCACGCTAGTATCAGCATTTCACTAAACTGTCAGTATTAAAATCCTTTTGTGGAGAGAATTCATTTTAGTTGGGTGACTTAGTTTCAGTTTTTTAGTTGTTTTGTCTTTTCATACAAATCCCAAGTAGACATACTCTCACAAAGGTAGGGATCCAGCTTGTTTGTTGTGTGTACTGATATAAACTGAATCAACAAATATGTGGAGCTCAATGTCTTTAATAAATGAATGAATATATAACAATAGCTAGATTGTACTTTATATAGTTAACATATAGCTACCTGCCTAGCTCTTGGGAAAATTTCTTCTTTGCTGAAAATTTGCAACAAAGATCATTTACTTACTAATTTTTCCTTTAAAATCAAGTTTATATAGTTCCTTTATTCACAAAACAGAAATAGTTTCACAGACTTAGAAAATGAGCTTATTTTTTGTGGGGGGGGGTAGGATGGGGGAAGGGATAGTTAGGGAGTTTGGGATGGACATGCATATATTTACAATGGATAACCAGCAAGGACCTACTATATAGCACTGGGAACTCTGATCAATGTTATGTGGCAGCCTGGATGGGAGGGGAGTTTGGGAGAGAATGGAAACATGTATATGTGTGGCTGAGTCCTTTCACTGTTCACCTAAAACGATCATAACATTGTTAATTGCTAAATTACAATATAAAATAAAAAGTTGAATATAATTTGTATTGTTTTTATACAGCTTCCTGGTGGTTAAAATGATTCCTTGAGGGATAGACTTGTATTTCAGAAATGTAGAATGACTTATCTTGATCTGCTTTAGAAAGAGATGAACACAGCAGGGGAATACAGCTCCTGACCTTATTCAAGTGATACTTGTGAACAATTTTTGCCCTGTTACCTGTTTTGGTTTCTTTTCCGGAAGTAAATGTTTTTCTGCAGTTGAAAACGTCATAAGTCTAAAAATGACTTTTCCAACCTGTGTTTGTGACAATATCAGAGTGCCTCCTACATGAAATAGTACTCTAGAAAAAAAAAATGACCAAAGTGTTCTCAGATTGAATATGAAGAGACTTAAGGAGATAGTCTATATGCTTGTTGTTTTATATCTTAATTCCTAATGTTATTTTGTAAGAAATAGTATTTTCCAGTGTAAGTCTTTTACTTGTGCTTCACTGGGAAACTTGCCTACAACTTGGAAACCTCAAGATCACTAAATCTTGTTAAAAGAGATTATTATTATTCTTTTAGTGTAATTCTGGTCTTAACTTTTTATTATCTGGGTCATTTATCTCTCTAGAGAGGCAGAGACTGATTTGTAAATTTTTATCAAGAAGAAATGCAAATAATTTGTCTAATGAAACAGATAATTCCATTAGAGAGTTGTCAGATTTAACAAATAAATATGCATGCAATATCTAGGACTTATTTATATTGAAAAAATTGTTCACTGTTCATCTGAAATTCATGTTTAGCTCTGCATCCTGTATTTTATTTGGTGATTCCATCCCTGAAGTTTCAGTTTACGACATGTAGGTCATTAGCCAGTTGGGTTTCTAACTCAGAAATCTCATCATAACATGGCCTATTAATACTTAGCTTCTCAGATGCTCTGTGGACTGTTTTTTTTTTTTTTATCATCTTACTGTTTTCCTAAGTAATGAAGGAATGACAGGAAATATTTGACACATATTTGTTTTGGGTCGTGTAAGAGTCTCGATTGCTCTTTTGGAAAAATATACCTACCAGTTTTGTAGATCATCCACTGAGATGCCCGTGTGGCTTCATCCCATGAACCAAGTAAACTGCATTGCTGAGAAAGTATACATACCTCATGAAGACATTCATCCCAGTTAGGTCTTCTCTTAGTTCTCAAAATAAGTCCCAAGCAGCAATAGAGCTTTACATTTGTTTACCTTTTTATTTGCTTTTGTTTAGCTTTCTTTTTTTTCCCTACTGTTTGTTCTTGTTTGTGGTTAATATATGGCCAATAAGTTACTCTCATTTGTGGCAGCATTAATTAGGACTTTGGTTTTATCATTTGACCATTTGGTGATGTCTGTGGGATGAATAATGGATATCTATTTTCTTTTGAAAAGAAGTCCTTATTTCCCTCAAATACACAGGAAAAACAGAAATCAAACCTCTAAAATTTTAGAAATTGCTAGTCTAGAAACACTTAAAAAAATCCAAGTTCACATGATAAAGATTACTCTTTTGACACATTTGACTAAATAATTTTGGTTTAAAAATGATAGATATGAACCTTTTCCTTGAGTTTATCAAAATGTGGTATATTGTGTATTTTTAATTTTTAACTTGATATTGGAGTTGATTTACAATGTTGTCTTAGTTTCAAGTGCACAGCTCTCTGTGCTATACTGTAGATCCTTGTTGGTTATTGCGACTTCACTTTCACTTTTCACTTTCATGCATTGGAGAAGGAAATGGCAACCCACTCCAGTGTTCTTGTCTGGAGAATCCCAGGGACGGGGGAGCCTGGTGGGCTGCCATCTCTGGGGTCGCACAGAGTCGGACACGACTGAAGCAATTTAGCAGCAGCAGCAGTGTATATGTTAATCTCAGCCTCCTAATTTACCCCTTCCCCTTACATCATATGGCATCATCATATATATTTAATAAGATTTTGATTTGTGTTCCTTCTTAAAGAGAATAGTTATTCTGAACTCTCTAAGCTTGTAATCTTGGTTTAATAATCAAATCAACTTATATTACTCCTCCATAATAATGAAAATTATGAAAAATACAAATTTGTGTTCAACTAAATTATTTCTTTATTCTCACAAACTTTTTAAGTTAAAAATTATTAGATTTTATAGTTTGAAAGCTTAAGCATAATTACATAATTTTAAACATCTTGAAGTGAAAGTGAAAGTCGCTCAGTCACATCCAACTTTTTATGACCCCATGGACTATACAGTCCATGGAATCTCCAGGCCAGAATACTGGAGTGGATAGCCTTTCCTTTCTCCAGGAGATCTTCCTAACCCAGGGATTGAACCCATGTCTCCTGTATTACAGGCAAATTCTTTACCAGCTGAGCCATAACATCTTGGACTAATCTTAAATTGATTTTTTTATGGATTATTAAATATCAAGACAATTTTTAAGAATGACTATTGAAAATATTACAAAGCTTATATGCTTCTATTTTTGAAACATTTTCTTCTACTACACTTGAGAGTAGACTTATCTTTGAGTCATTTTAATGAACATGAACAATGAGTCATTTTAATGTTCCATTTTTAAAAAATTAATTTTATTTATTTATTTTTGGCTGTGCTGGGTCTCCTTGCTGCATTGATTTTCTCCAGTTGCAGTGAGTGGGGACTACTTTCTAATTGTGGTGAGCGGGCTTCTCATTGAGGTGGCTTGTCTTGTGGTGGGGCACGGTCTCTAGGTGTGAGGGATTCAGTAGCTGCAGCTCCAGGGCTCAGAGCACAGGTTCAATAGTTGTGGTGCATGGGCTGAGTTGCTCCATGGCATGTAGGATCTTCCTGGATCAGGGATTGAACCCATGTCTTTTGCACTGGAAGGCAGATTCCTTACCACTAATATTCCTTTTTGCCATTTTAACTAGATGTAAAAGAGATCTGAGTGACTGCAGAGAATTGTACAATTTGTATTTAGTTTGCTAATATGCTTGTGTGCATGCTAAGTCACCTTAGTCATGTCCAACTCTTTGTGAACCCGTAGACTAGGACCTGCCAGCTTCCTCAGTCTGTGGGATTCTCCAGGCAAGAATATTGGAATGGGTTGCCAGTTCCTCCTCCAGCTAACATACTTACATAATATATAATGTCCTCAAATATCTATCCATTTTTATTTTTTCTATAAAAATACATATTAGTTTCTTTGGTTATTGTCTGTGGTTCAGACTCTATAAGAATACAAAAAAGGCAACAAAATGTATTTAAATTTTTACAAAATTGGCTTGATTTGAGTGGTTTTAATTTTAAGGGAAAAAAAAGTCTATTAAACCTTTATTGCTAAGTAATATCTTAATGGAAAGCTAGAATTTGGCTTTCTGTTTGTTTCAATGATAAATTTGTCTTTGTTCTTGAGTCACTAAGTCATGTGCAACTCTGTGCAACCCTAAGGACTGCAGCATGCCAGGACTTCCCTCTCCTTCACCATCTCCTGGAGTTTGCTCAAACTCAGGTACATTGAGTCAGTGATGCCATCCAGATTTGTCTTAAAACTCCTTCAGTTCAGTTCAGTTCAGTCACTCAGTCATGTCTGACTCTTTGCGACCCCATGGACTGCAGCACACTAGGCCTCCCTGTCCATTGCCAATTCCCAGAGTTTACTCAAACTCATGTCCATTGAGTTGGTGATGCCATCCAACCATCTCATCCTCCATCATCCCCTTCTCCTCCTGCCTTCAGTCTTTCCCAGTATCAGGGTCTTTTCAAATGAGTCATAAGAATGTTATTAGATTTTATTCTTTATCCTACTTATAATCTCTCCAGATAACAGTTTCCAAATTTTACCATAATAATATTACCTGATTTTGTTGACTTGACTATAATCTTTATTATTGTTACTTTGTATAATAAGTACTTTTATGAAAGAGACAAAGAAAGGGAGGAAGAAGGGGATAGGGAAGACAGGCTGGAGGAAAAACAGATTTACAGCATTTGTCCCCCATCAATAAAACCTAGTTTTGTCCATGTTAGTTGTAAGAACAATCTGGATGGATTGCTTGACTCGAGGTATGATTTGTGTCAATGAAAATGATCATTTTTTTTTTAGCAAAATACTAAGATTCCTCAGTTATGAAAGAGCTGAGTTTCCTTACAATCATGCTCTCTTTTTCTATATTTATTTGTTTATATTTTGCCTCTTTCAATAAAAAGTATTGTTTCTCAGGAATCCATGATTCTGTCTTAATAAAGTGACCATGTTTCCTTTGAAAACTTTTTCAGTTTTGCCTTTGCAAGATCAAAACCTATATTAAAAATAAATTAAAATTTTAGGATGCCTTCAACACTTAAAACTATCTTTGAGATTTCCCAGATGGTCCCTGGAAAGGTAGAAATTTGCTATTTCACCTTATCAAAAAGAGCTGCCAGAAGTAATTAGTTTCTTTCTTTCTTTTTTTGGTAACTCCATATTTATTCTTTAGCTTAACGTTACCGTAAAAATTTTATGGGAAGAATTTCCAAATAAGAAGAGATGTTCAGTCTTTCCAAGGTTAAGTTTGTATAAGTAAATTTTATTAATAGCAATATATCAGAGATTTGTCAATGCCTTCAATAGTCTGCAATATAATGTTACTTTCAAGGAAATCCTTGATCAAACCTTTACGAAATAGTTATTTACTACACCTCAATAGAGAATTTTACTCTTCTACATTCTTATAATATTGGTTACTTTGATAAATTAACCACAACCATCCATGTTTATTATCAGCTTTGTCCTTACCCCTGATGTATTCATGAAGGCTCTGTTATTAATGCTTCAGGCTAAACTTTGTAGAAAGCAAAACAAAACAGTCTCAGAGCCTGTGGGAAGGATGTTACCGTGTACCATGAACTACTGATACTCCAGAGAATACACTCTTGGGTACGACTTCAAGCTGATGATAACTTGGACAACTTTCAAGATGTGCTATGAACTGCTAGGAATTAATAGGGATATTTTTAGTCTGTAAGTGGGCATATTTGAACACAGATTGAACACAGATTACTGATAAGAATAAAAATAATTAATGACACAGGACTAAATCTTATGAGGAAATTATAACTGTGGTTATGTGTTTGGAATGATGTTGATATGATTTAGGGTTTTCTTTCTTTTTGTTTTTTTCCGGCCATTTTGTTGTTGTTGTTGTTGTTTAGTCACTGAGTAAACTCTTTTATGACCCCGTGGACTGTAGCCCACCAGGCTCCTCTCTCCATGGGATTTCCCGGGCAAGAATACTGGAGTGGACTACCATTTCCTTCTCCAGGGGATCTTCCTGACCTAGGGATCAAACCTGTGTCTCCTGCATTGGCAGATGCATTCTTTACCACTCAGCCACTAGTGAAAGTCATTCAGTCGTGTCTGACTCTTTGAGACCCCATGGACTATACAGTCCATGGACTTCTCCAGGCCAGAATACTGGAGTGGGTAGCCTTTCCCTTCTCCAGGGGATCTTCCCAACCCAGGGATCAAACCCAGGTCTCGCACACTGCAGGCAGATTCTTTACCAGCTGAGCCACAAGGGAAGCCACTAGGGAAACCTCCGTTTCTTATAAACTGTTCTTAACTCTAAATTTAGTAGATTATGACTGTGTAAACTGAAAATACCACTAATGATATTTACATCTCATTGAATCCCTCTCTCAATACAAATAACATTTTTACTGAAACTTTTCATGGTAATTTAATTATTTGTATAGACTTAAATGGAACCCGTCCTCATTTTTACCAGGATGTAATTGAATATATCAATTGTTTAACCAAGGCCATCCCCTATTTTGAGTGTTACATTTAAATATTATACTAATCTGATCAAATATGGAAATCTCATTATAAAAATTGACTTTATATAAATAGAGCCAAGGCTTACCGAGTCCTCTCAAGAAAACTGGTTTGGTACTTGGCTTATATAGGGTCTCGGTCTCATAAGTTCTGAAAGGATCCATTTCTGTCAGGCAGTACATATTAGAAAATGTGGGGAACCTAAAGAGAGAAGATATAACTCAAATTTATAGATACTGTCAGGGAAATTCATAGGAGAATATGTTAGGCTTAGTTTCCTAGCCTTAGGTTATAATGACAAAAATAGATACTTTTACAAGCCTAACCCCAAATTCCTTTTGAAAATTTCTAGACAGAAGTTCTTAGGATGTAATTTCTAAATGCTATATGCTCAAGGAACTTTATGACTAATTAGTACTCCTGTTACACTTATATAAATAATGAGATCAAACATAATGAGATCAGTTTTACTGTGATCAACAATAGTCTTTGAAGAAACTCACAAATAGGTAGAAATTAAGAACAATATTAAGTAATCTGGAGGAAAAAGAAGAAAAGACAAGAGAAATTAGGAAATGCTTTGAAGCTATGGAAAAAAAAACATATAGAAAAACTCACTAAATATAGCTAATGCATTGTTCAGAAGGAAATACATAGCTATAAATGCCTATATTATAAAAGAAAGACTTCAAATTCATAACCTAACCTTACAAAAATAGAAAAAGAAAAAAACAAACTTAAAGCAAGCAGAAGGAAGGAAATGTGGATTAGTGTATAAATAAATGAAATACAGAGAAGGGAAGCAATGGAGAAAATTAACAAAACCTCAAGTTTGTTCTCTGAAATATCAATAAAATTGACAAACCTTCAGCTTGACTAAGACAAATAGATGATCAAATTCTAAAATCTGGAGTGAAAGAGGAGGCGTGATTACTAGCCTTACAGAAACAAAAAAGGTATTATAAGGGATACTGTGAACAGTTGTATACCAAAAAATTAGATTACCTAGAGGAAATGGAAAAATTGTGAGAAAGACACAAACTACTGAATCTAATTCAAGAATAAATGAAAAATCCTAGTTGACTTAATAACAATAACAAAGAGACTGAGTTAGTAAACAAAAACTTCCCACAAAGAAATGCCCAGGACTCTGGAATTCTACCAACATCTAAAGGGTTAACACCAATCTTTGGCAAACTTCCAAAAAAAGAACACATGGCAGCTAATTTTATGAAGCCAGTATTATTCTGCTGAGAAAATTAGGCAAAGATATCACATTAAAGGAAAACTATAGAATTATTTCCCTTACAAATATGTTTGAAAGATACAAAAATTTATAACACAATACTAGAAAACTAAATCCAGCAACACACACACATAGTACACCATGAACAAATGGGAATTAGTCCAAGAATTCAAGGTTGGCTCAATGTACGAAAATCAATGATTTTGATAAATCACAAACAATAAAGGACTAAAATCACATTACCATCTGAATAGATGCAGAAAAAGTATTGTTATAATCTAACACCCTTTCTTGATAAAAAGTACTCAACAAAGTAAAAATAGAAGGTAATTCCTGAAAAGGACATCTATGAAAAACCCATAGCTAACATACTCTATGGCAAAGGACAGAAAGCTAAGATCAAGAACAAAAAAATAGAATGTTTACTCTCTCTACTTCTACTCAGTATTGTACCAAAGGTTGTTCTTATTAGGGAAGAAAACAGAGACTGAGATTGGCAAGGAAGGAGTAAACTATCTCTATTTGCAGATGACATAATCTTACATATAGAAATTCCTAAAGAATCAAGAAACTATTAAAATTAATAACCAAGTTTAGTGCATTGACATTTTATATACAACGCCAAAGGCACAATCCATGGAAGAATGAATTAATGAAGCTGGACTTGATTTCATGAAGCTAGACTTCATGAAAATTAAAAACTTCTGCTCTATCAAATACAATGTCAAGAATATGAGAATACAAGCTATAGACTGGAAGAAAATATTTGCAAAAGTCATATCTAATAAAGAACTATTAATCAAAATACACAAAGAAGTCTTAACAACAATAAGAAAATAAACAACCCAATTTAAAAAATGGGCCAAAAACCTGAACAGACATCTCATGAAAGAAAATATATAGATGGCAAGCAAGCATATAAAATATATTCAATATCATATGTTATTAGAGAATTACTAATTAAGACCAAAATGAGATACCAGAAAGAACCATTCTAAGCGGCCAGAATCCAAAACACTTACACCACCACTTGCTTGAAGAAGCTAGAGCAACAGGAACTCTTATTCAACACTGATAGGAATCAAAGTGCCCTTCAGTTTGACATTCTAGAAAAGGCAAAACTATGGGAACATTAAAAAGATAAGCAGTTCCCAGGGGAAGCGGCTTGGATATGAATAAGCAGAGCACAGAGGAGTTTTTCAGGACAGAGAAAATATTCTACATGATATTATAATACTGGAAATATGTCCTTATACCGTTGTCCAAACCCACAGACTATACAGCACAATTTTTGCTTTTTTAATAAGTATCTTTAACGGAACTAATCATGTTACAGTTGAATGGAATCTTAAACATAATAATAAACTCAAGCCCCTAATTTCACAAATAAGGAAAATGAATGCCTTAGAGGTTTAGTGCCTTTTTAAAAGTTACCAGTTAGTGCTAAGTTGCAAATTAGTCATTCAACTCCAAACTACATTCATTTTACTTGACCCCGGTATCTCAGGAGACACTTTCAGGTTATGATAGTTCATTTTTTGACCCTAAAACACATCTACAAACAGATTTTGGGTTAAATTTGGTGAATGTGGATATGGCAATCGATTGATTTATTTTTAGAGACCAATTTTGTTACCAGGTTATAATAATTAAAGTTAGGCATTTTAAATGATTACAGAAAAAGAAACTCATAATATTTCAACTTTATGTTTACTCTATAAAATATAACAGTTTTATAGTTTGCCTTAAAAATATAGCAGTTTTATACAGTTTATAAAATATAACAGTTTTGAATTGTGGTGTTGGGGAAGTCTTGAGAGTCTCTTGGACAGCAAGAAGATCCAACCAGTCAATCCTAAAGGAAATCAGTCCTGAATATTCATTGTAAGGACTGATGCTGAAGCTGAAACTCCAATACTTTGGCCACCTGAAGCAAAGAACTGACTCATTGGAAAAGACCCTCATGCTGGGAAAGATTGAAGGCAGGAGGAGAAGGGGAGGACTGAGGGTAAGATAGATGGATGGCATCACCGACTCCATGAACATGAATTTGAGCAAGTTCCAGGAGTTGGTGATGGACAAGAAAGCCTGGCGTGCTACAGTCCATGGGGTCGCAAAGAGTTGGACATGATTGAGTGACTAAACTGAACTGATAAAATATAAAACTATAAAAGTCCAGACTTTATACCTTAGTGATTAATAATGCCAATAATGCCATTTTATTTTCCCCTAAGGGGTAAGATCTCTCTGTGATAAAACTGATACTAATGATTAGATGAAGAGAGAAAATCTCAATTTAAGACACAAATAATGTCAAAATCAGAGCTAGTTTCTAAAGCAAATGTTCTAATGGTGTGATGTGCTCAAGTGCTTTCATATAATTATTTCTATAAAATAGATTGTAAAAAATAAATCATTATTTTTGCCATTTATAACTTAATTTAATGATGCTACTATTTCCTTGATAAATTTTGGGCATGGAAAGGAAAGAATCCTAGCTATTTGTATATCAAGAGTGTAAATACAAAATATGTTTGTGTTGAGCAAATAGGAATGTAGCTCATGTTTACTTATATGCTGGTGAAATGATCTTTGCTCCCACAGCACAGAACATTATTGAAAAGTAAGAATTGAGAAAGTTTTTATTAAAATATCAAGTTTTTCTCAGAATAATATATAATGGTCTTGCTTTCATACTTCTTGAGCTGGCAGAAGACACTTCTAGCTTCTGTTAAAAATGATATCTTGATTATTTTTAGTTTACAAAGAAATTAGAAAATGCAATTTTATTTTACAGGAGGCAAGATAGATAGCTCTGCTCATTCTTATGTTTGTGAAATATCCCTTGACATCTAAAACTTATGATAAAAATTGTAGTATATATTTTTTAAAGTAAAACAATAATTGAATGTTAATTTTATCCCTGTGGACATACGTGTAGACTATAATACTTGCAAAACAGTTCCTCCAACTTGCAGTGTCAACATAACAATGGAAATACCCACAAAACCACCTACAAAGATAAACAGAATTCTTGTGCCAAATTTTGCTCTGTGAACTACTTCAAGATTTTATAGGTCCTTTGGGAGATTAGGATTGACACATATGCACTATTGATACTGAGTATAAAATAGATATCTAATGAGAATATACTGTATAGCACAATGAACTCCAAAAGAGAGGGAATATATGTATATGTTTGGCTGATTTATTTTGCCATGAACTAGAGAGTAACACAACATTGCAAAGCAACTATACTTCCAATAAAAGTTCATTTAAAAATATTTTATAGATCTTTAGAAAAATAACACAAACACATGCAAAAACAAATTTCTCTACCCCATTGTAACCAAATTTAGAGAACTCTGCCTTGGAAATGGGGCTTCTCAGCTGGCTCAGTGGTAAAGAATCTGCCTGCCAAGTAGGATATGCTGGCTTGATCCCTGGGTTGGGAAGATCCCCTGGAGAAGGAAATGGCAAACTACTGCAGTATTCTTGCCTGGGATATCCCAAGGGCAGAGGAGCCTGGTGGGCTACAGTCCATGGGGTCACAAAAGAGTTGGACATGACTTAGCAACAACCACCTCAGGAATACTGAAAATCCCTATTTAAAACTACCTGTTAAATTGTGTTTAACTGAACGTTTCATAATTTTTTTTAGTTGACAGTTTGTTCAGGCAAAGCACCACTTTCATGCTTATAGTTTAGGAAATGCTAACTCTGAGGTATACAGAGTTAACAAACCTTGGATGTCTGACTTCTAACTAGTTTCATCTATGAAGTCAACAAATATTGATTGAGCACCAAACTATGACAAACTGCTTTTAAGAAACTGGTCACTGTTTATGTTCTTTCTTGGCCTTTCAAAATCATCGTAACAAAATTTTCAAGGCATCAAATTCTGAGAACCAATTACCTCATTGCATTTAGTTCAGTTCTCAACTGAACATTCACCACAGTAGGTTACTAATGCCTGTGCATCCTCCTCAGAGTTTAGGAAGGATCTGCCTTGTTCTTAATTTATAAGCAAGTGCTTTCATAAGTGAACTACTTGCCAACTATTTTATCTGGAATCCTGTCCAGTTTTTCTTTGGGTTAAGATGCTGAAAGTTAGTTGACACTAATTGCAAGCATGTTATCTGGGAGGAATAATATATTAGGTTCTATAATTATTATAGCTTAGGCAGAATTAGCTTCCTAATCCCTGAATAAAATCCTGAGAAGCTAGAACAGAGGCAGATAATATTTCTTGGGGAGAAGAGATTCCACACATTTTCTTTTGAGTAGCGCTCTTTTCAGAAAGAACCGGGTTGAGTGGTGGTCTGTTTCTCTGACAAAGCCCCCCCCCCTCCAAAAAATGTATAAAATAACAAAAATACTTGAAAATCATAAAATTAAGCTAATCAGAAATAACCATGCTCCCTATTAGGAGACTATTGTTCTAGATATTTTTGCACACACACAGAAGAAAGATAGAAAATATTTGTATCAGATAGGGTTCAGTTATAGAATCAAAATCAGAGTAGTGGCTTCTGCATCACTTATGTCTTCTGAATCTTGTGCAGATCCATTGTTTGGACAACTAGAACCCACCAGGACCCAGACCATACAGGGAGGGGAGTTCTAGGAAATATATGTCCAGCTTAACCAAGTTGACATAGTATAAAGCACTACAAAGTATTTATAAAACAGAATTATATTACAAAAGTGATTTTAGAATAGAGTATTCAATTTCATTTTTCTTGAATAGAAGAAAAAGAAACTGAAGCAATTCAGATGAAAGTTTCTTCAGTACAATATATTTTGTTTTCTAAATGCTCTATTTAGAGTTTACCCAAATGTTGAATGCATTAAAGAGTTAGAGCTATGGTCTTTTATTTAACTATATGTTTAAATTTTAGACAGAGCTGATGAAATTTATAGCATGAGAGAAATAGTTCGTTTGTTCTCTCACATTTTCCCCTACCCCTTCCCTATTTTTTGATTTATTCTTCATTAAATATTCCTGTCTAAAAACATGTTACAGTTCATAACAATTTTATTCTGTTCAATAACAGTAATTTTGGCATCTGTTTAGTATTATTCTATACTGACATAAATGCAGTGTTCATTACCTGGACTTTTGCCATGACCAGTATGGAATTCTTTGATCTGAGTGATTTCTTACTTGTCTGGATTATGTTGTCAAGTAGTTCTTTCAAGAAGACCTCAGAGTCCTGTCTTCTCTAGATCATTACTCTTTGAAAACTAGTGCTTGTTGCCTGTATATTTTAAAAACTTTTTGACTTACTGTGATGTTCTTGGGACATAATTTCTTTCCCCCAAAATGTATGCCCATGCCCCCATTGTCTTCTGGCATTAGATTGTTGTCGAGAGACTTGAGAATGTTGTCTTTCCCTGAAATGAGGTACTTTTGCTAGATACTTCAGATTCTTTATTTATAGTTGAAATTCAGTCGTTTTACCAAGGTGTGATCTTTTGTGCTTTCCTAGAAATTTTCTTGCACATTTGATCTAGATTCAATTATGTCTACAGTTCAGAGGAATTTTATGATACTGATAAATACTCCACTTGTTGAGTTTATCACATTCATTTTAAGATTTTATTTTTTAGAGAAATTTTAGGTTCACAACAAAACTGAGCAGGAAGTAGAAAGACCTATGTATCTTACACACACACACACACACACACACACACACACACACACACACACATTTGTTCCAATCAGTAACCCTACATTGACAAAGCATTATTACCCGAAATTCACTTTACATTGGAGTTCTCTTCTGGTGTTGTCCATTCTGTAGAGTTTTACAAATATATAATAACATGTATACAGGATAGTTTCACTGCCATAAAAATCCTCTGATCTCTGCCTGTTTATCCCTCCCTCTCCTCTAACCCTTGACAACTACTGATGTTTTTACAGTCTTTATATTTTTACCTTTTTCAGAATGTCATGTATTTGCAATCATACAGTATGCAGTCTGTTCAGCTTAGGAATATGTTTGTTGTTACATGTTTCATGTA
The DNA here is from genome assembly GCF_014754425.2 of Oryx dammah. NCBI lineage: Eukaryota > Metazoa > Chordata > Mammalia > Artiodactyla > Bovidae > Oryx > Oryx dammah. The sequence goes on from NW_024070207.1 coordinate 111,692,342, forward strand.
TCTGGATTTTTTTTTCTTTTTGTCTTTCCCATGTTTAGACATACATGTTTAGACATGCAATGCAGACTTGCATTTTTGCTTTGCCTGACTCTTTTTGCAATATCTGAGCATCCATTTGAGGACTAGATGTTGAAGATATGTAGTATCTTGGAGGACAGAAAAGTTCAGTTGAGACTCTGCAGTCTTTTTTAGACACATGGTCTTTTTTTAATGTCTCGTTCTTCAGATTTCCTTCACCTTAAGTCAGGATTAGTTTTCTCCACTTGGGGTTGTGTCTGCTTCCTTGGAGAGACAGATTTAAGTTTCACTTCACTTCTCCAAATGTATGAATCCTGGAGACTTTGTTTTCTTTAGAAAGAGTTTTTAATTCTATTTTATACTTCCTTAATTTCATCCCTCGCCCCCAGAGAGGAAGACGATAAGAACATCTATTAAGTTTGCTTCTCTCCCAGATCAGGGGTTATTTTTGAGAGTTTTTGTTACTTTGCCAACTCATCCATTTGGCTCAGGGGTTGATCTCCGGTCAGTAAACTTTCATTACTGCTCTTATAGATTCTGCCTTTTCCCTTTGACAATGGTTTTGAATCTCAGAACTTTAAGTCCCATTCCTTTCTTTCTTTGGAATTGAAACTATTTTTTTTTTGCTAATATTTGCTGTTATTTTAATTAATTTGATAAATTGCTGGAAGAGGAAACTAATTTACTTTCATTCCACTCTGCTAATCCCATTGACCCTCTCCAAAGTGAATTTAAGTATTATGTGGCATATTCAGTTCTTTCTTCTGTTCAGTAGTTATATTACATTCAGTGTCTTATTTAACCGATTTAAGTTTTCTCACCTTGGCATGATATAATACTCAAACACAGAGTTCATTGGAATAATACTATGTAAACACTTAACACAACCTGGACTAAGATACTACTGGAGTAGTATAAGATAAGAGATGATGCTGGTTTTCATGAGACTAGCAGCAGTGAAGAAGGGCAGAAGTGGGAAGAGGTAAATATTTGGGGAGATTGACATGACAGGATTTGGTTCAGCTTGTGAAATTTGACAAACTTAGGTTTAAATCCTGACTGTACCATTTATGACTATATGCACTTGTGTTACTAGTTCTAAATTTCAGATTCATCATCTGACAGATGAAAGGTAAAATTGTTGTGAAAATTAACCAAGAGAATACATGCAAACCTCTTAGCACTGTGCCTGGCAGAGCATAAATACTCAGTAATACTCAGCTTATTAGAAATAATTGCATTAGCATTAATATTGTAATTGGTATTAATATTGATACTTAATTCAGTTGGGGGAAGAAAATTCTGGTTGATTCTTAGACTTTTAGTATTTTGGTAAATAGATGTATCATTTACTGAAAGATATGGCAAACTGATAAGGAAATTTTGGGGGGGTGCAAATTATGAGTTCTTCAAAGTTTTCTACATATGACAAGATTTAAAGTCTCCTTGATATCTGGCCACATTTTTTCCCACAAACTCCAATTTGTCATTTTTCCCTTTAAAGTTTATTGTCCAGAAATGGTGGTAGTTGTTGGTGTTATACTTGTGCAGTTGTCTGTGACTGTTTTGCGACCCCATGGACTATACATGGGGTTTCCCAGACAAGAATACTGGAGTGGGTTGCCATTTGCTCCTCCAGAGGATCCTCCTGACCCAAAGTGGAGATAGTATTAATACATTTTCCAGTAGGACGATGTCGCTCATATTTTTAACACATTATGTTTATTGATACTATTTAAAGCATCATTATTACCTTTGTAAGCTATTTCCTACTCTTATATTATATTATCTCTAGAAGATCTACAACTCTGATGAAGAATTCATGTTTCATGCTGAAGGATATTTCAAGGGTCTTGACCCTTATGAAAAGTGACAGAAAATCTAATGGCACAACTTCAGATCAGACATTCAATCAGGTTGATGTGACTTCTAGGATTTGAATGCTGGCATGTCCCTTATTTTAAGTAGATACAAAATAATGGATTTTTATTTAAATGAGGAATAAAATATTCTCTGTGACTCTCCCCAGGGGCTGGTTGTAATGTGCCATGCATAAATAGCTTACATGGCACAATTGGCCAAGAATAAGCTTTATTAAAGTACCATTCATTAACAGATTCATTCATTCATTGGGATGTTACCTTGAGAACTTAGCATGTGGCAGGCACTATTCCAGACACTGGAGAAATGTCAATGAATTGAAGATTTACTGCTCACCTTTGTGTCCTCTCTGGCAAACAGAATCTTGAAGGCCATGAACAATGAAGTCCTTTAGTCTGACTATTTACCATAATAGCCCCTCATCATATTCTCTAAATATAGGACCAGGTAAAGACAACAGATAAGTATACATACTGATTATATTCTTTGCAGCCAAAGATGGAGAAACTCTGTATAGTCAGCAAAAATAAGACCTAGAACTCACTGTGGTTCAGATCATGAGCTCCTTATTGCAAAATTCAGACTTAAATGGAAGGGAATAAGGAAAACAACCAGGCCATTCAGGTATAAACTAAATCATGATTATACAGTGGAGGTGACAAATAGATTCAAAGGATTACATCTGGTAGACAGGGTGTCTGAAGAACTATGGATGGAGGTTCATAACATTTTACAGGAGGCAGTGCCAAAACCATCCCAATTAAAAAGATTACAAAAAGGCAAGTGACTGTCTGACTAGGCCTTACAAATAGCTGAGAAATGAAGAGAAGCAAAAGAGAAAGGAAAGATACACCCAAACTGAATGCAGAGTTCCAAAGAATAGCAAGGAGAAACAAGAAAGCCTTCTTACGTGAATGTTGCAAAGAAATAGAGGAAAACAGTAGAATGGAAAAGGCTAGAGATCCCTTCAAGAAATTTAGAGATATCAAGGGAACATTTCATGCAAGGATAGGCACAGAAATTGGCATATTTCTGTCCTTTAAGACAGAAATGGCAAGGACCTAACAGAAGCAGAAAAGATTAAGAAGAGCTGACAAGAATATACAGAAGAACTATACAAGAAAGGTCTTAAGGACCCAGATAACTACGATGGTGTGGTCATTCGTCTAGAGCCAGACATCCTGGAGTGTGAAGTCAAGTGGGCCTTAGGAAGCATCACTACAAACAAAGCTAGTGGAGGTGATGGAATTCCAGCTGAGCTATTTCAAATCCTAAAAGATGATGCTGTTAAAGTGCTGTACTCTGTAAGTCAGCAAATTTGGAAAACTCAGCAGTGGTCACAGGACTGGAAAAGGACAGTTTTCATTCCAATCCCAAAGAAGGGCAATGCCAAATAATGTTCAAACTACTGTACGATTGCACTTATTTCACATGCTAGCAGGGTAATGTTCAAAATTCTTCAAGGTAGGCTTCAGCAGTATGTGAACTGAAAACTTTCAGGTGTACCAGCTGGATTTAGAAAAGGCAGAGGAACCAGAGATCAAATTGCCAACATCCGTTGGATCATGGAGAAAGCAAGGAAATTTCAGAAAAACATCTACTTCTTCTTCATTGACTATGCTAAAGCCTTTGACTGTGTGGATCACAACAAACACTGGAAAATTCTGAAAGATGGGAATACCAGACCACTTACCTATCTTCTGAGAAACCTGTATGTATGTAGGTCAAGAAGCAATAGTTAGAACTGGACATGGAACAATGGACTGGTTCCAAATTGAGAAATGAGTTCATCAAGGCTATATATTGTCACCCTGCTTATTTAACTTATAGGCAGAGTACAACATGCGGAATGCTGGGCTGGATGACTCACAACCTGAAATCAAGATTGCTGGGAGAAATATCAACAACCTTAGATGCAGATGATACCACTCTAATGGATGAAAGCAAAGAGAAACTCAAGAGCCTCTTGATGAAGGTGAAAGAGGAGAGTGAAAATGGAGGCTTAAAACTCAATATTCAAAAAATTAAGATCATGGCATCCAGTCCCATCACTTCATGGGAAATAGAAGGGGGGGAATTAGAGTGACAGATTTTATTTTCTTGGGCTTCAAAATCACTGCAGATGGTGAAATCATTGCAGCCATAAAATTAAAAGATTCTTGCTCTTTGAAAAGAAAACCATGACAAACCTAGACAGAGTAATAAAAGGCAGAGACATCACTTTGCTGATAAGGTTCATATAGTCAAAGCTATGATTTTTCCAGTAGTCATGTATGGATGTGAAAGTTGGACCTTAAAGAAGGCTGTGCACCAAAGAATTGATGCTTTCAAACCAGTCAATCCTAAAGGAAATAAACCCTGACTATTCATTGGAAGGACTGATGCAGAGGCTGAAGCTTCAAAACTTTGGCCCCCTGATGTGAAGAGCTGACTCATTGGAAAAGACACTGATGCTGGGAAAGATTGAGGGCAAGAGGAGAAGTAGGCAACAGAGGATGAGATGAATGGATGGTGTCACTGACTCAATGGACATGAATTTGAGGAAACTCTGGGAGATAGTGAAGGACAGGGAAGTCTGGCATGCTGCAGTCCATGGGGTCACAAAGAGTCAGACACAACTTAGTGACTGAACAACAGCAACAAAGACAGCAGAGAGAACTAGTTAAAATGATACTGTCCACATGATGGAGTTAAAATGACTTGGTCCATGTTGAAAAGTAGTGGTTGTGGGAGTATGTGTGTAATGAACATATCCATAGGATTGCATTAAAATATATTACAAACTATAAACAGCATACCTATTGGTTCTGATACTTCCTTTAAATCACTCCCACTAAACTCTTGGTGAATTCCTGAAAACTGTTGAAGGAAATGTCTCCAATCTAGTGTTATGCAGATTTTCTTTGCCGTTCCAGTGTCCTCACTGATCTGTGTCAGATTGCTTTTTCCTATTATCATGTTTTGCACCTACTGAAGAGAAGGGGGTGACAGAGGATGAGATGACCTGCTGCAGTCCATGGAGTTGCAAAGAATCAGACACAACTGAGCAACTGAACAACAATAAAACCTACTGCAAAAGGTTCTTATATCCAAATCCAGTTTTTTGCAAAAACTTGCTCTTTAATACGTAATCCTTACCTGATTTTCTGTAGCTCCAGCTATTGCTGCTCTGAACTTCCTAATCCAGAGATCCTTCATCGACTGCTGCATCTTCCATTGTGTCCTTGGAAAAAAACATCTATTGTTCATTAACCGAGGAAAGGCTGTTCCTTCTCTATATTTCCTGACTGCTGCTTGTTTTGTGAAATTTAGTAGGTAGGAAGGGTTGTGTCCTGCCGTCAAGTTGACAAAAGAAAAAGCAACCTATGAATTTAATAATACGTTTTTTTTTAAGTCTTCCCCTCCTATTTATTGCTCACTCTTTGTACCAAATCTCTCCATCCAGACCACCTCCTGTGACTAACCAAAGTTGTTTTTCTCTTGTTCTACTTTCTCACTGACATATACTGAGATATATTAACTTGTCTCTGAATATTGTGGTGTTTTTGTAAATTTTTTTTAGGATACATTTTGATTAAGCCTACACTGTTCCAAGAACCTTCTTACATTATCTTCATCTAGTACAGAGTTTATTTTCTTTGAACCCCAGTAAATCACCTTCTTAATCCCTGTACATAGTGGCCAGTAACTTTAAACTGACATGCCTTGTGCAACCCCAAATGTCCTCAGGAAAAATGGCAGGTCCTTTCCATACTGGGACTTTTTCAGTGTCTTAAAGACTTGGGAAGCATTTTTGCTTTTGCAGTAAGTGCAGCAAACACAGATAATCTGGATTTAAATAGTTCTTACATTGGATACTTTTTAGGTTTAGTAACCGTTACCTGATTTACCAGTTAAAGCAAAATTCTGTATATTGAATTGACTTATAAGTGATTCTTGCATGTCAAAAACTAGTTGGATAGTGAAGATTATTTAGAAACTATGCTCAAGTGTGTCACCTGGACCCAAGCATATTCAGTTAAGAAAGGGTTTTCAATTTTAGTAGTGTAATAACTGAACAATACTTAAATCTCATTGGAAAAAAAAACTTTTTTAATCCACTTCTCTGAATCCAGCATTAGCTCTCAAAATTCTGCCACAATTATATTCTCAATTGCAAATCTAAGTAAATTATCTTCTGTTTAAACCCTTTGAGTATTTCTTCCATCTCCAGGATAAAGGATAAAACGTTTTAACATGGGCCACAAAGATTTCCATAATACAGCTTCAGCCTGTGTGTCTGGTATCAACACTCGGCACACAGCCTGACGCAGACTCTAAACTCTAGCCTTATGATTTTGCTATTCCCTTTCCTCTTCTCACTTTGTCATTTTGTCAAGCATCTTTCTTTATCAAGAAAGGTGAATATGGAAATTTGTTTGCTGTCATTTTTTTTTCATTAATGAACTTGGTATATGTTGGTAAATAATCTCAAACACTGAGACCCTGAAGAAAATCTGGTCTCAGTGGTCCTCTGACTTTTCCTTCCATGGCCAACAAATCTTCAGCCTTTAAAGCAAGTCTAATATATGCTTAACAGTAGGTACCTCATTATTCTTAGAAAACCTGGTTTAGAGATTAAAGTCTAGTATGGAGTTCATCTGCTGATGCTAGTGTCAAGCTCAGTGTGAAAAATGTATCATATCTTCCCTTGTGAGTTATTAGGATTACCTGAGTATTTATATTGAAGTACTTCATTATACTTATATGAAAGGATATTTTTCTCTCTTGATCTGGGTTAGTAACTATGGCCAGAGTTCAAACATTAAAATCTATAATTTACAGAGTTCAAATTTAAAATCCATAATTTATTCAACAGTGAGATATCCAGATTTTACAAATGTATTTCACTTTTGCTCAAATAATATCCCATCATTAACACTGTATTTTCTTTTAAATTGGAAGATCCTTTTCTTACCATACCATCCTCTCACCCTTCAAAAGAAATGTAACATTTCTTTCTTTGTGAATCTCTTTGTGGGTTTCCATTGCTAATTCTGCACTTGTTCCATGAAACTTGAAACAAAAATCGCAGCCTGTTTATAATAGGCAGGACATGGAAGCAACCTAGATGTCCATCAGCAGACGAATGGATAAGAAAGCTGTGGTACATGTACACAATGGAGTATTATTCAGCCATTAAAAAGAATACATTTGAATCAGTTCTAATGAGGTGGATGAAACTGGAGCCTATTATACAGAGTGAAGTAAGCCCGAAAGAAAAACACCAATACAGTATACTAACACATATATATGGAATTTAGAAAGATGGTAATGATAACCCTGTGAGACAGCAAAAGAGACACAGATATATAGAAAAATCTTTTGGAGTCTGTGGGAGAGGGCGAGGGTGGGATGATTTGGGAGAATAGCATTGAAACATGTATACTATCATATATGAAATGAATCGCCAGTCCAGGTTCAGCGCATGATCCTGGATGCTTGGGGCTGGTGCACTGAGATGACCCAGAGGGATGGTACGGGAGGTTCAGGATGGGGAACACATGTACACCCGTGGCAGATTCATGTTGATGTATGGCAAAACCAATACAATGTTGAAAAAAAAATGTGTGATAGAGGAACAGAACAGAGAAGAACTCTGTGTCTAAGTTATCTTTTATTTTTCCAGCGAGAGTAATAAAAATAGGTATCATTCATCTAGGAACACATCACTTAGGATCAGAAAGAAAGACTTCTTTCACATATGATGCTGGAAAATGTTTTTAGGCAGAACTGGTCTATTTAGAATACCAAAGTACCCAGTGTTTTCCAGGGGTTTTTTTTTTTTTTTTTTTTTTTTTACCAGAAAAGACTCATAAAGACTTTCTTTTATTGTGTGGAGACACATGACTTAGCTTTTTTTTTTTTTTTTTAGCATATGTTGGGTGACTGGGAATTACAGTCCTCCCTAAAAACCCTGAAATCCTAAGAGCCAGTGTAGTGTAATGTTTGAGAGCACAGACTCAGGTTTAATCCTCAGCTCTTCAATTTCCTAGCTGGGTGAGTAGATCATTTAGCCTCTCTATGCCTCATTTTCTTTAAGGGTTAAATGGTGACAATAATATATACTTATTATATACAATAATATATACTTATAATATATACTTCATAAGGTTGTGATAGTTTTTTTGTTTTATTCTAGCTTTATTGATCTATTTTTGAAATATAACACATGTAAGTTTAAGGTATACAATTTAATGATTTGACTTGTATATTGCAAAGTTATTGCTACACAAAGGTTACTTAACACCTCTATCCCCACACATAATCGACTCTTTTAGTGTGGTGATAATACTTAAGATCTGTTCTCTTAACAACTCTCAAGTTAATTGTTAACTATAGTCACCATACTGTACATTAGATCCCCAAGACTTATAGCTGTAAGTTTATATCCTTTTGATCAAATCTCCCAATTTCACCCCACCCTTAGCAACCAACATTGTACCATCTATTTCTGTGAATTCTGATTTTTTTAGATTCTGCCTATAAGTGAGAACATAAACTATTTGAGTATTCTTGGTTCCTTATCAAGTATTAGTTGACTACATGTGAATACTTTATTTGAGGTATGTATTTTCCCATTGGGAAATTTGGATATTTTCCCCTGGTGTATGTTTCTGCTTTTCTGCCATAATCATACTTGTTCTAATTACTATACCTTTGTAATAAAGTTTGAAAATCAGACATTGTGATGCCTCCAACTTCATTCTTCTTTCTTGGGATTGCTTGGGCTATTGAGTCTTTAGTAGTTCTCTACAAGTTTTAGGATTGTTTGTTCTGTTTCTGTGAAAAATGCTGTTGGTATTTTGATAAGGATTGCATTGAATCTATAGATGACTTTGGGTGATATGGACATTTTAACAATATTAATTCTGATTTGTAAGCAGACAATATCTATTTATTTGTGTTTTCAGTTTCTTTCATCAGTCTCTTACACCTTTCATTATACATTTCTGTTATCTCCTTGGTTAAAATTTATTCCTAAATATTTTTGATGCTATTGTGGTGAGTTTTGATTTGATTTAGGCCATACCTGGATGGTCTAGCGTTTTTCCCTACTTTCTTCAATTTAAGCCTGAATTTGGTAATAAGGAGTTCATGATCTGAGCCACAGTCAGCTCCTGGTCTTGCTTTTGTTGACTGTATAGAGCTTCTCCATCTTTGGCTGCATAGAATATAATCAATCTGATTTCGGTGTTGACCATCTGGTGATGTCCATGGGTAGAATCTTCTCTTGTGTTGTTGGAAGAGGGTGTTTGCTATCACCAGTGCATTTTCTTGGCAAAACTCTATTAGTCTTTGCCCTGCTTCATTCTGCATTCCAAGTCCAAATTTGCCTGTTACTCCAGGTGTTTCTTGACATTCTACTTTTGCATTCCAGTTCCCTATAATGAAAAGGACATCTTTTTTGGGTGTTAGTTCTAAAAGGTCTTGTAGGTCTTCATAAAACCGTTCAACTTCAGCTTCTTCAGCATTACTGGTTGGGGCATAGACTTGGATAACTGTGATATTGAATGGTTTGCCTTGGAGACGAACAGAGATCATTCTGTCATTTTTGAGATTGCATCCAAGTACTGCATTTCGGACTCTTTTGTTGACCATGATGGCTACTCCATTTCCTCTGAGGGATTCCTGCCCACAGTAGTACATATAATGGTCATCTGAGTTAAATTCACCCATTCCAGTCCATTTTAGTTCACTGATTTCTAGAATGTCGATGTTCACCCTTGTCATCTCTTGTTTGACCACTTCCAGTGTGCCTTGATTCATGGACCTGACATTCCAGGTTCCTATGCAATATTGCTCTTTACAGCATCGGATCTTGCTTCTATCACCAGTCACATCCACAACTGGCTATTGTTTCTGCTTTGGCTCCATCCCTTCGTTCTTTCTGTGTTTATTTCTCCTCTGATCTCCAGTAGCATATTGGGCACCTAATGACCTGGGGAGTTCCTCTTTTGGTATCCTATCATATTGCCTTTTCATACTGTTCATGGGGTTCTCAAGGCAAGAATACTGAAGTGGCCTGCCATTCCCTTCTCCAGTGGACCACATTCTGTCATCAAATCCCTTATGCTTATACAGTGGAAGTGAGAAATAGATTTAAGGGCCTAGATCTGATAGAGTGCCTGATGAAATATGGAATGAAGTTCATGACATTGTACAGGAGACAGGGATCAAGACCATCCCCAGGGAAAAGAAATGCAAAAAAGCAAAATGGCTGTCTGGGGAGGCCTTACAGATAGCTGTAAAGAGAAGACAGGTGAAAAGCAACAGAGAAAAGGAAAGATATAGGCATCTAAATGCAGAGTTCCAAAAAATAGCAAGAAGAGATAAGAAAGCCTTCTTCAGCGATCAATGCAAAGAAATAGAGGAAAACAACAGAATGGGAAAGACTAGAGATCTCTTCAAGAAAATTAGAGATACCAAAGGAAAATTTCATACAAAGATAGGCTCGATAAAGGACAGAAATGGTCTGGACCTAACAGAAGTAGAAGATATTAAGAAGAGGTGGCAAGAATACATGGAAGAACTGTACAAAAAGATCTTCACGACCCAAATAGTCATGATGATGTGATCACTAATCTAGAGCCAGACATCCTGGAATGTGAAGTCAAGTGGGCCTTAGAAAACATCACTACAAACAAAGCTAGTGGAGGTGATGGAATTCCAATTGAGCTGTTTCACATCCTGAAAGATGATGCTGTGAAAGTGCTGCACTCAATATGCCAGCAAATTTGGAAAACTCAGCAGTGGCCACAGGACTGGAACAGTTTTCATTTCCATCCCAAAGAAAGGCAATGCCAAAGAATGCTCAAACTACCACACAGTTGCACTCATCTCACATGCTATTAAAGTAATGCTCAAAATTCTCCAAGCCAGGCTTTAGCAATACGTGAACCGTGAACTCCCTGATGTTCAAACTGGTTTTAGAAAAGGCAGAGGAACTAGAGATCAAATTGCCAACATCTGCTGGATCATGGAAAAAGCAAGAGAGTTCCAGAAAAACATCTATTTCTGCATTATTGACTATGCCAAAGCCTTTGACTGTGTGGATCACAATAAACTGTGGAAAATTCTGAAAGAGATGGGAATACCAGACCACCTGACCTACCTCTTGAGAAATCTGTATGCAGGTCAGGAAGTAACAGTTAGAACTGGACATGGAATAACAGACTGGTTCCAAATAGGAAAAGAAGTGTGTCAAGGCTGTATATTGTCACCCTGCTTATTTAACTTATATGCAGAGCACATCATGAGAAACGCTGGACTGGAAGAAACACAAGCTGGAATCAAGATTGGTGGGAGAAATATCAATAACTTCAGATATGCAGATGACACCACCCTTATGGCAGAAAGTGAAGAGGAGCTAAAAAGCCTCTTGATGAAAGTGAAAGGAGAGCAAAAAAGTTGGCCTAAAGCTCAACATTCAGAAAACTAAGATCATGGCATCTGGTCCCATCACTTCATGGGAAATAGATGGGGAAACAGTGGAAACTGTCAGACTTTATTTTTGGGGGCTCCAAAATCACTGCAGATGGTGACTGCAGCCATGAAATTAAAAGATACTTACTCCTGGGAAGAAAAGTTATGACCAACCTAGATAGCATATTCAAAAGCAGAGATATTACTTTGCTGACTAATGTCCGTGTAGTCAAAGCTATGGTTTTTCCTGTGGTCATGTAAGGATGTGAGAGTTGGACTGTGAAGAAGGCTGAGCGCCGAAGAATTGATGCTTTTGAACTGTGGTGTTGGAGAAGACTCTTGAGAGTCCCTTGGACTGCAAGGAGATCCAACGAGTCCATTCTGAAGGAGATCAACCCTGGGATTTCTTTGGAGGGAATGATGCTAAAGCTGAAACTCCAGTACTTTGGCCACCTCATGAGAAGAGTTGACTCATTGGAAAAAACTCTGATGCTGGGAGGGATTGGAGGCAGGAGGAGAAGGGGTCAACGGAGGATGGGATGGCTGGATGGCCTCACGGACTCGATGGATGTGAGTCTGAGTGAACTCCGGGAGATGTGATGAACAGGGAGGCCTGGCGTGCTGCGATTCATGGCGTCACAAAGAGTCAGACACGACTGAGCGACTGAACTGAACTGAACTGTGGTGAGTTTAAAACCAGTTAAAATACAAGTGCTTAGAAGAGTGACTGATAAATAGTACCATGTAAATACTTGATATTATTAATGTCTTTCCCCGTTTTAGCTGCCCCCAAACAATATCAGAATTTAAAGTAGCCCTTTGTAGACTAGAACTTAAAAAGACACTATTTCTTTTCTTTCCAGTAGTTGATTGTAATTAAGTTAACAACTGAAATTAAGACCTTTGGAGAGTTACCATGGTGTAGTGCAATGGCACCCCACTCCAGTACTCTTGCCTGGAAAATCCCATAGATGGAGGAGCCTGGTAGGCTTCAGTCCATGGGGTCGCTGAGTTGGACACAACTGAGCAACTTCCCTTTCACTTTCATGCATTGGAGAAAGAAATGGCAACCCACTCCAGTGTTCTTGCCTGGAGAATCCCAGGGACGGGGGAGCCTGGTGGGCTGCCGTCTATGGGGTCACACAGAGTTGGACACGACTGAAGCGACTTAGCAGCAGCAGCAGTACAATCAGTGTAGAACCTAGATTTACACTGTCCAGCAGGGTAACTGCTAGCCAAGTGTGGCTATTTAAATTAATTAAAAATTTTAAAAATTTAATTCTTTAGTTGTACTAGTCACAATAGCCATATTTCATGTGTTTGATAGTTGCATGTAGTGAGTATTTAGTGCATTAAGTGGCACAAATATAAAACATTTCCGTTACTGCAGAAAGCTCTTTGGACAGTGCTAATGACCAAGATTCTGATGCTGTGTGTATTCTTTCCTCCTGTGTAATAAACAGTGCCATTCATTTCGGTCCAAATCATCATGTAAATCTACCTGGTCCAAAGGTTCATCTTCAGTCCTTCCCACTTGACTCTCCTGCAACTCTTCTCTCACTCACAGTGTATTGGCATCTTTGAATTTCTCACTTTATAATGAGATGGATTTGCTGAACATAAGCAAGATACTTCTCTTTGAACTGGACACTCTTAACTCCTCTCTGAAGCAAGGAAAGTGAATTTTCATCTTAGTGTCTAGATATTCAAGCTGTTAGATTTTGCATTTTTTAATCAATAGAGAATTTTGAGAACTTCCCTGGTGGTCTGGTGGTTAGGACTCCATGCTTCCATTGCAGAGGGCATGGGTTCAATCTCTGGTCAGGGAACTGAAATCCCACAGGTGCCGTGGCATGGCCATAAAAAATAAGTGAATAAAAAGATAGAGACTTAGAAATATCTGGATTGAAATTTTGCATTGAAAGTAGCGGGCAATTTTTTTCAAGTTCAGGTTAATTAAAATTCTTTTGTTGTTATCCTATCTGATCATTGCAGTCTCCCTCCCTGCTCTACTCTCACATAGCTCTCTGAAATTTTACTATTAAGTCTTACATATATTTTAGAGATGTTATCAGTTCTATCTTAATCTTTCTCCAGTCTAAAAATAATCCTGCAACTACAAGTAAGAGAAAATGGAATGTTATGCTACTTTGGTTTTCTTTAAAAGCGGACTCTGAGTCAAGGATTTGGATATAGTAGTTTATTTGGGAGATATTCCCAGTAAGGACTGTGAGAGAGTAAGAACGTGAGACAGGGAAGGGAATAAAGTCAGTACAGAGAATGTTAATAAGTACTTGTCTGTGGGCAACGGAAGTTCACCCTGCTGGGGACCTTTAAGAAACTGTTTAGAGCACAACTCAGTTGCCCCACAGAGAGGTACGAAATCTAGGGTACTTATATTCAGACTCCTACCCCTTAATGGTTGAGAACAATTCTCAGGATGGTACCCTCTTCACACTTCCTGCTTGCTTCACCAATGGGGACTGAGCAGGATTCTGAGGCAGGAAGAGCCTGTGCATGAAAACTGTCTCTTGTGTAAGCAATGGGTTCTGAACAGAGGACTAACACCATCGACTATAGCTGGCTACTGTACATAGTTTAGTTTATATACCTAAATATATATATATATGACAAAATAGGAGTATGTATGAAAATTCTTTAAATAGGTTATATCCTGTTAACATTAAGTTTCTGGAAATTTACTTAAGGAAATAGAGATAAGTAAGATACTAAATGTAACATTATTTTATATTGTACACCATAAAGAACAACCTAATTCTGAAAATAGAGTAACCCTTAAATAAGTTCCATATATTTTAACTAAATAATATAGTTAATAGAAAACATGATTATGATTAATTATATATGTATTATATGAAGGTTGTGTAGACTGTCCATGGTGCATTAATAAGCATAGCACAAGTTGTAAAAGATAATATGCAGTATAACCCCAATTATGCACACACACACATGCATAGATAAGAAAAGTGGCTGAAATATTGCACAAAATAATTAACAGTAGTTATCACTTGGTTATAGGTATGGAGGCAATTTAAATTCCCTTATTAATACTTTCCTAAATTTTATGCAAAGAACATTATTTTTATAACCAAAAAATCATTAAGTTCAATTTTAAAGCAAAATTAACCAATTGTAATAGTGATACTTTCCAACCTGAAATTTCATTGGTTTTTTATGTGTAATTGCAAGTTAGATTCTAAATCTAGCAGTTACATGTGAGAGCATCCCACATTTATTTTTCCTAGAGTAGAAATATGTATAATCTTTGGGAGAATTTGATTGCAAACATCTATGTGCTTTGAATGTGATATGGCAGATTGCAGCTAAAGTTATTTTCTCTGCCTAACTGGAATGATGTTGTGATTTAGCCTGTAGGATTCCCCTGAAAATGGATTTTTGCAGGCAGAGAAACTGTGTCCCTGGATAAAATAGGCTTCTGACATATATCAAAATGAGCTGGTTATTGACCTGTTTGTATGCTGTGTATACTATTTCTTATGGTAACATCATCTTCTTAGTACTGCCAACACTGTAGACAGTGATAAATTATTAAGAATGACCCTGGAGAAGGCTCAGGCAATGAGGTTTGTGGGATATGGATACAAAGAATCTGGAGAGGCAGTTTCTTAGCCACAGCCTACTTCTCTTATGTCATAGTCCTGTTGTATTTTGGCCAGCCCAATACTTGTGAGAAGAGCTCATCAGTCCAGATCCACCACCTTATACTCACCCTTCCCATTGCTAATAGCAAAATAACACAATAAGAATTAGCATAATTACAAGATAATTTAAATGAATTTTAAAATACCACCTATGTTGCAGGTGCCAAATGAATGATCAAGTTTTGTCATGTTGGTTGGGGAAAACCATTCACATATTCTGTTTGACTCTTCTATGTATGAAGTATTTGAATGGAAAAATCCTTTTTTTCTGTAGTTCCACAAACGGCAAATAGAATTAAGTTCCAATGATGTGAAGAGCTTACTCATTGGAAAAGACCCTGATGCTAGGAAAGATTGAGGGCAGGAGAAGGAGACGACAGAGGATGAGATGGTTGGATAGCATCACCGACTCAATGGACATGGGTTTGAGTGAACTCTGGGAGTTGGTGATGGACAGGGAGGCCTGGCATGCTGTGGTTAATGGGGTCGCAAAGAGTTGGACATGACTGAGCAACTGAACTTAACTGATCTCATAATTCAACCTCTCAGCATCTAGTCTAAGGAAATGGCCAGAAATTTTAGCAACCTTATTAGGCACAAAAATTTTACTCACAGAAGTATTTGGAACAATGAAAACTTGACAGCAACTTAAATAACCAGTTGCAAAATAGTTTAAATGATGTCATTCATACTACATTATTCATATTTTAAAATGATGTCATTGAGAGATGTTTAGTGACATAGAAAAACACAATTCAGTTCAGTTTCTCAGTCGTGTCTGACTCTGCAACCCTGTAGACTGCAGCATGCCAGGCTTCCCTGTCCATCACCAAGCCCTAGAGGTTGCCCAAACTCATGTCCGTCAAGTCAGTGATGCCATCCAAACATCTCATCCTCTGTCGTCCCCTTCTCCTCCTGCCTTCAGTCTTTCCCAGCATCAGGGTCTTTTCTAAGGAGTCAACTCTTCGCATCAGGTGACCAAAGTATTGGAGCTTCAGCATCAGTCCTTCCAATGAATATTCATAGAAAAACACTATGCAATATTAAATATATACAATATTCACATTCATTTTTACCCCTATTATGTAAAAAATGTATTTTTAATAAAAGGAAATAAAATACCAACTTTACAGTTATCCACGTTGATGGTTTTCTCAGTGACTATTTTCTTCTTTGTTTTAGTCTTAGATTGCTCACGTTATCTCTAAAGACCATGCTTTATTTTTATTATTAGAAAATGATAAACTAAAGAAATAGGTAATATACTATGAATTTTACCTGAATTCCTCCTTGACCTTGTCTCAGTACATTTGGAATTGGCCATTTGAGTCATCAAGTAAGAAGCTGATTCCCAAATGGGAAAGTAATTGGATTTCACACAACATTTTCCATGGGGCAATTGAATCATGACTGCTTAAAAATATGCTTTTGGAAATTTTGTTCCGAAGAATTTTTAAATCTGTATATTGGTGCAGACTTCTCTTTCAACAACTATATATTCATTGTCCACCATATACTCTACACTGTGTTATCTCTTGTAACAAATACACACATAAAATCATCTCTACCTTCAAGGAAGTTCAAGTCCTAAAAAAGAAAAATGATAAGTACTTGGCCATAGTAAAAAATTGTGGTAGTTATTTGCTAAATAACTTAATCAATTCTACTCATATTGAGGTTCAGAAAAGAGAATGATGTAATTCTGAAAGTTAACTGAAATATTTACTATGCATTTCAAAGGTATTAATATATAGTTTTAATCATTTTCCTCTGCTACTTTTTAAAGGAAATCTCTCAGTTTCCAATATCTGGACTACAGTTAGATGGAGATGTAGGCCAGAGGACTTTCAGGCAAAGTACATGTTAAGCAAGTGTGAGCTGCGTCTAGCATGAAGAAAAATGGATAAATTATCATGCTCAAGTCAGTACCTTCCAAATGAGCATTAAATGAGGAGTCAAGAGACTTGGGTTTATAGATTCTGTTTCGCAGGGGACTGGACTGTCTGGGCCTGCCATTTCACTTCTCTAGAACTGTTTTCCTTACCTATCACCTAAGGGTTTCAGATGATTGGTAAGTACCTTCCAACTTGAAAAGTTGCAGTAAGTCATAAAATTACAAAAGAACTGGAATACCCACCTGAGAAAGTAGTGAGTGGAGGTATCTTCAGATCAGATTTATCCTTCATTTCAAATCTTCTTTCCCCTTGCTGGCAGTGCCCAACTGCTCTGGAGAGTGGTCCCCAGCACATTTTCCACTTTCTCATCTCCTACTCAATCCTTTCTACTTGAAATTTTAGCCCCATTCCAAAATCTCTCTCAAAACCTTCTAATTGCAAACCCTTTGACATTGCTTTTTTTTTCCTAATTTTTATTTAATATTAGAGCATAATTGATGAACAAAGTTGTGTTAGTTTCAAGTGTTCAGCACAGTGATTCAGTTATACATATACATGTATCTGTTCTTTTTCAAATTCTTCTCCCATTTCATTGTTATAGAATATTGAGTAGAGTTCCCTGTGCTATACAGTAGGTCTTTGTTGATTATTTTATTTTTTATTGGCATATAGTTGATTAACAAAATTGTGTTAGTTTCAGGTGTACTGTGAAGTGATTCAGTTATACATATACATATGTCTATTCTTTTTCAAATTCTTTTCCCATTTAGATTATAGTAGAATATTGAGTATAGTTCTCTATGCTATACAGTAGGTCTTTGCTGATAATCTATTTTATTTTTTTATTGGAGTATCTGTGATCAGTGAAGTCACTCAGTCATGTCCGACTCTTTGTGACCCCATGGACTATAGCCTGCCAGGCTCCTCTGTCCGTGGGATTTTCCAGGCAAGAATACTGGAGTGGATTGCCATTTCTTTCTCCGTTACTGGAGTATAGCTGCTAGCATTGTGTTAGTTTTTGCTGTACAACATTGCTTCCGATAATACAGCAGCCTTTAATCACTAGTGACTATTCCCTCTTCCTTACAATGCAAAGAACAGAGATTTAGAGCCTTCCAGAATTAACTTAGAATCCTGATTTTGTTATTGCCTTCTTGTGTGTTCTTGAACAAGTTAGATTTCTTCTTTGGCCTTAGTGTCTACTCCTTAAATAATGGAAATAATATAGCATATGAATCTTTTTTTTTTTTGAGTTGAATGCTAACACATAAAGTATTGAATATCTGGCAATTGATGTTCAAAATGACAATCCTCTGATTGTTCTCTTGTTTTCTGAGCTGCACATGTTTGGTTATACCTCTGCTTGCTTCATCACTATTTCTCTGGTCAGTTAATATACTGCATCTCATAGCGAGAATAGGGCTGTTCCATAGGTACTGTTAGCGAGCTGTCTATATCTATTCTTAAGATCTCTTCTCTCACTCAGCACCTTTATAGAGCCAGGCCAGACACTCCAACTTTCCCACATTTCCAGATATCTAGTGGAAGCTCTATTTGCATGTCCAATCCCACTCTAAAATCAGCATATCCAAGCTACATATTCAGTCAATATCCTGGTCCTATACTATATCATTTCTTTCTCTGACTTTACTCTTTCTTTTAATGTTATCACTATGAAACTTTTACTATTGTTTGATTCTTCCTTTGGTCACCAATATTTCTCCAATAAATAATCTCATACTTTCTGATGTTTTCGTGAGATGGAGTATATGATAGAAATGATCACAGATAATTCATCTTCAAATTCTGGGTCCAACACTAACCAGCTAGATAGTTATGTTATCCTTGGGGAAAATACATGAACTCTTTGAGCATCACTTTTCTCATCTGTGAAAATTGAGTAATGATAGCTATTTCTTAGACTTCTTGTTGGTGATGTGAATGTTCTTTTTGAACAAACAAATGATTATTGATAAATGAATAGGTAGATAGGTAAGTAAGGAGATAATCTGAAATCTTGCTTCCTGCCTACATCTTAGTTATGATCCTATCAATTGATCAATGAATAGGGTATTTCTATCTAGCTTACTGAAGCAGGTTCATATCCAATCTCCTTGCCTCTATCTCTTTATCACTTATCTAAAACTTCATATTAATTTCCCCAATTTAAAGCAGCATTTTCAGTAGTTCCTCATTGCTCATGAAATGAATTCCAAATTCATTCTCCTAGTTGACTTTAGTGGAAACCAATAAGGAGAGG
Source organism: Oryx dammah (assembly GCF_014754425.2). Taxonomy (NCBI): domain Eukaryota; kingdom Metazoa; phylum Chordata; class Mammalia; order Artiodactyla; family Bovidae; genus Oryx; species Oryx dammah. Next base: position 111,711,544 of record NW_024070207.1, read on the forward strand.
AAAGTATTATTTACTGAGCATATACTCTATATGCAACATCGTGCAGAGTAAGCTTGGAGCCAAGATTCAAACTCCAGCTGCTTAACGCCAAAACCCATAGATATCAGATTGCTTTCCAACAGTGTAGAGTGATAAAATATTTACAGTATTATTACCCACTATCAGGAGTTTCACTTAAGCCAAACTTAAGAAATTGTGAATTTGGGAAATAAAGCAGGTAGCCTTCAAGTGTTCTTATTTAATATGGTTATTTGGTTGCAGAGTCAAAAAAAACTCATTGAAATTTTATGGTTCAGAGAATAACAGTATTTCAGCTTGACATGTGGAAGTGTCAGAAACCTGAGTCAATGGGAGGATTTAACTGTCAATCAGAAAACTAATTGTAGTGAACAATATTAGGTGGCCTTGGCCTGTCTTTGTGAAATCAGTGATGCTTACCCCAAAATCTGTGTAGTAAGCCTCTAAACTAATTGCATTTCAATTTGATATAATACACAAACATTAGATAAAAATGAAAGTTAAATTATAGGGTTGTTTGAATGGCTTTTGTAGAATCTTTGGCAGTGTTGTGCTGGTCCTGCTGATTACTGGTTCTAGGCAGAGGCTTCTGTGAAGTCTGCAAATTGAAACAAGTTGCCAAATTGTATATGTCATTGTATTTGGTATTGAGCAGCTGCAAGAACAAAATTCTATAAATGAAATGTGTATCCCAGCTTTTGTCTCCTAGGAAGTTGGTAAATAAAGCTACTCCATGATCAAATATCTATTAATATGTGTTAGTGACATTTTAGGTCCAAAATTTGTCTGATATAAGAGAAAAGCTGAGGATAACTTAACTGCAAGGCATGACCTGGTAGCATGTGGTCTCATGAAAGAAGACACTTGAACTTAAGATGTGTGTTCACTATGAATAATGGTAGGAAACTGAGAAACTGGATTCTATACATACAAATATTTTAATTTCCTCAAGATTCATTATGGTGTTACCTGACCACTGGTGTTTCAAAACTAAATAATTGTGAAAATTTCTATTTGTACATTATTTAAGAATCACCCTTCTCTAAAAAACCAACATGCACAGACTCACATAAATTCCACTCTCATAAGGATATTGATAGAAGTGGGGGAATTGGAGTTCACTTAATTTCCTGAGAATCCACTTCCTGTGAAATTACCTTGTTGTCTTGCCATGAACAGACCTGGAATGACCTAGAAAGTCCTTAGGAATCCAACAATTCTCATTCTGTTTCATTGTTAAATAAAAACAGTCCATTTCATCATTTTTTTTCTCTATAAAAGTGAAACAATACATTGTAGAATAAGAGTGACTCTATGATCCAGTGTGATGATTTCATAAGTAAGGAAACAGAGGAAGGCTTTACATGGAAGGATAATTGGCTAATAGTGTCATGTTGCTATTTAATGGTAGAACCAGATCTGAGATACAGACTTCAGATTCACAGTCCATGAGTTATTACTATAGTGTTACTTTGTCTCTTCAAATAAGGTCCTTGTTTAGAATAGTAGCATTTTAGGATTACCAGCCAAAACCTCCCCACTCCAGTACTCTTGCCTGGAAAATCCCATGGACGGAGGAGCCTGGTGGGCTGCAGTCCATGGGGTTGCTAAGAGTCGGACACGACTGAGCCATAAAACCCCAAGGAGTAGAAGTACCTAAGGAAGGCAAAATTCCTAGGATTTCCACAGTATCAGTTTCTTTCTTTCTTTTTTTTTTTTTAGGTTAAATATACCTTGAGTTTTGCGAAGCATGGAAAAGCTGCCTGCAATAATATATGCTATATCAAGGGCTGTGCTGTCTAATACGGTAGCTATTGTGGCTACTAAGCGTGTGAAAGGTGGCTGATTCCACATGTTGAAATAATATTTTGGATGTGTTAAGCAATTATTCATCTACTAACAGTGCATTATTAGAATAATTTCCTTATTTATTTTTAAATTTTTAATGTGGTTACTAGAAAAAATAAAATTACATATGTAGTTCATATTATGTTTATTTTTATTTTAAAAATACATTGTTTTCAACTCTAGTCATTATATCTTACATTAGATCCTCTCCCTTATTTATCCTATAGCTGAAAGTTAATTCCCTTTTATTAATCTCTCTCTATTTCTCCTACTCATCAGTCCCTGGAATCCACTTTTCTACTCTGTTTCTATGGGTTTGACTTTTTATTTAGATTCCATGTATAAAATATACTAATATTTGTATTTCTTGTATTATATTTAGACAGTGCTGATCTACATTTTCTTAAAATAAGCTCATAAATTTCAAAGGCTATTTGTAGATATCTATACATAGTATAGCTACTCTGTAGCTGAACAATTTTTCAAAATATTTATTCTGTATTTTGTAAATTGAATCCTAATCCTTTCGTCAGCTATGTCTAATCCTCTGTTTAATCCATGCATTGAGTTGTTGTTTTAAAATCTCCGTGACTATATTTGTTAGCAGATATTCTATATACCAGTATTTGGTTCTTGGTTTGCATGTCGCTGCTTAAATATTACCTGATTAGTGAGACCTTCATTGATTGCCAGTTAAATAATACCCCTCTGCCACACATACACACACACACGAGCCCTTCTTATCTTTGCTTCCCTGCTTTATTTCTTTTCCCTATAGCACATATCACTACGTAGCATAATATAGGTTTTCTTGCTAATTACCTGTTCCTCCATAGCTGCTTCCCTCTTCCACACACATTACTACTTAAGTTACAGGAATACAGAGACTTTGTCTGTTCAGTGCACTGCATTTTTCTGAGTTTCTCATACATAGTACAGAGAAGGCAATGGCACCCCACTCCAGTACTCTTGCCTGGAAAATCCCATAGATGGAGGAGCCTGGAAGGCTGCAGTCCATGGGGTCGCTGGGGGTCGGACATGACTGAGTGATTTCACTTTCTTTCTTTCTATAGTTCCTTTTGGAGAAGGAAATGGCAACCCACTCCAGTGTTCTTGCCTGGAGAATCCCAGGGACAGCCAAGCCTGGTGGGCTGCCGTCTATGGGGTCACACAGGGTCGGACACGACTGAAGCGACTTAGCAGCAGCAGCAGCAGCAGCATAGTAGGTGCCCAGTGAGTCATAGTTGAATGAATGAGCCACATCACTGATTTTATAATACTTATTTCCTATAATTTCATATAATACCTCATATACATATTTCTTTATATTAATACATTATATTTATATAATGTTTATTTCCATCACAGTGGGTAGGTACATGGAACATTTTTATTTCCCATTCCCTGGGATTACAGTCTTTTGAGGGGCTCAGCCTTATTCCCAGGTATTAGTTTTAGTGTCCTACCATGAATGAGCAAAGCTCTTATCATCTGTGCCTTTGTGTGTATTCAAATCAAGACCCTACTATTATTGGGCTAGTAAAATGTCAGTCCATGGGGTCGCAAAGAGTCAGATATGACTGTGCAACTGAGCACACACACATGCAACATGTTCAGGGCTACAGCAAAATCAGCATGTACTCTTGGAATTCTGGCTGTCAGGAACCTCTCTAATTCAGGTTCCTGGAGAGCTCACACTTTGTGAAGTCAGCTACTGTATACAGTAAAAGATATTATGTTTATTTAACAACTAGATTTTACAGGGAGAGTTTCTGCACTAGTCAAGTGAATCATCTTGCTGTAATCTGAAATCTATCGTGATATCTTTAACTTTTTTCTGTCAGTAAATATTAGATTGTTTTCAGTTATTCATTATATTAATGCTTCAGTGAACATCCTTATATGTGCATTTTCCCATGTATATCTTATCTTTTATGGAGAGTTCTTCTCTTTATCTCTTATGGATAAGTCCCTAGAAATAAAATTGTTAAATCAAAAATATATGAACACAAGAAAGTGTCTTATAGAAAAATGAATAGACATATAAATCAATGGAACAGAGTAGAGTCTAGAAATTGACCCAGGAAAGTACATGCAACTGAATTTAATGGAGGAAGGATGATCTTTTCAATAAATCATGCTGTGACAATTGAACATCTGTAGATCGAAAAAAAAAATTATAAAACTCAACCTTACACCTTACATCAAAATTAACTAAAAAAAAAGTAAACTGCAAAACTATTAAATTTTTGTAGAAAAACATGGGAGAAAACCTTTATGATTTGTGTTAGGTAGAGTTTTTATACATGATACCAAAAGTACAATCCCTGGGAGAAAAAAATGACAAACTGATCTTTGTCAGAAGCTTTGAAGTTTTGCTTTATGAGATAATCTATTAAGAAGATGTTAAGACAAGCCACTGATTATAAGAAATATTTTTTAAAAAAGAAATATTCATAAGTCACATATTCAACATAAGACTTGTATCCAGAACATTCAATAGTAAGACATTCCCATTATAAAGCAGGCCAAAGTCTGGACCAGATATACAGCCAAAGGGAATGTACAGAGGGTAAGTAGACACTAAAAGTATGTTCAATGCCATTAGCCATTAGGTAAAGGCACATTGACGGCCTGACGCCAGTACACATCTATTGTAATGGCTAAAACAGAAGACAGTGACAATACCAAATGCTTTTGGAATGTGAACAAATTGGATCCATCATACATTCCTGGTGGAAATGTAAAATGCTACAAACTTCTGAAAACAGTTTGGTAGTTTCTGACAAAGTTATACCGTATACTTGCCATAGGATCCAACAATTATAATTATGGGTGTTTATCTCACTGAACTGAAAACAGATATCCACACAGAAGTCTGTATACAAATGTTCATAGCAGCTTTATTTGTAATAGCCCCAAACTGGGAATAACTCAAATGCCCTTTGATGGGTGAATGGATAAAGAAACTTGTTCATCCATGTAATGGGAATATTGCTCAGCCATGAAGAGAAACCAATTACTAATGCCCACAAAAACTTGGATGAACCTCCAGGGCATTATGCCGAGTGAGGGGGAAGAAAAGCCAATCTCATAAGATTACCTACTCTATGATTCCATTTATATAACAGTCTCAAAATGATAAAATTATAGTGATGAAAAACGGATCAGTGGCTGTCAAGGGTTAGAGTTAGAGATAAAACCATACAGGGCTGTGATGACAGTGTTTTGTGACAATGGACTACTTCTGTATCTTGATTGTGCTGGCTGTTACATGAATCTACACATGTGAAAAAAATCTCACAGGACTACACACCAAGCCCACAGAGAAGTCCATGTCAAAACTGAAGAAAATGACTCAAGGTCTGCAGTTTAGTTAATAGTATTGTGCCAATGTCAATTTCCCAGTTTTGGTATTTTACTTTGGCTATGTAACAACAACAACAAATATAAGATGTTATCATTGAGGAAAGGTAGGTGAATCCACCATAGGAATTCTCTCCTATATTTGCCGCTTCTTCTGAGTCTTACACTATTTCAAGGTAAAAATTTTTCAAAAGGTATAAACATTCGTAATTTATTGATACACATTGCCAAAATATCTTTCAAGAATATCATGTCGATTTTCTCCCATTTGAATAGTATCCCCTAATGGCTAGAGAGCCATTTAGCCTATTTTCTCTACCTCATATACCTCATATCAGTAACTGAAATCATGCTATTATTCTTTTATCTGATTACTGTCTACTTTTTCATGAGAGCAGATGTAGTATCTCGTGTGTATGTGTGTGTGTGCACCCTCAGTCACCAAGTCATGTCCAACTCTTTTTGACCTCATGGACTGTAGCCTGCCAGGCTCCTCTGTCCATGGGATTTCCCAGGCAAAAATACTGTAGTGGCTTACCATTTTCTCCTCCAAGGGATCTTCCCAACCCAGGGATCAAACCTGGGTCTCCTGCATTGGCAGGTGGATTCTTTACGCCTGAGCCATCAGGTTAGTGGCACACAAAAGTCCTGGAATAACATTGATCATAAATATATTTAGGATGAATGAGTGAATGTAGGTAAAATACCTTAATTTATTTCAATATGAGTGAATTGAAATAATTTTATGTGTTTTTTATTGGCCATTGTAGTTTTTCTTTTGTTGATCACCCATGAATGTTATTTTTCCTTTTTTTTCTGTTTATGGGTATTTACCGTTTTGTTTTTAAGAATTATTTACGTGGAAAGTTATTTACCCTTTGTTATTTTTCAAATGCTTCCCTGGCATCATTTTTGGTTTTAATTTCTGCTTACTTTTTCTTATAAATTAAAAATGAATGTTGTGAAGTTAAATTGATTTTTTTAAAAAATGCTTTCTCTCTTTTTTTAATGCTGAGAAAGACCCACCTGGGTGAGAGATGATACAATATTTTTCTGGAAATTGTAAGATTCTGTTTAAAAATGTAAATCACTTGTTCATCTGTAATTTATTTTGGGGTTAAGTAAAAATTATTTTTCTCCAACATTGCTTCTTCAGCAACATTTATTATAGTATCTTTTATTTCTTTATTGGATCAGTTTATACTAATATCATAAATTCTTAAATGTACAATTCCCCTAGAATTTTCACCCTGTTTCTTTGGCTTGTCTATCCCCATAATAGCACTACAGAGTTTTAACTACTCTAACTTTTGAACACATTTTGTTATCTTATTAGGCAAGTCCTTCAATTTTTCCCAGCATCAAGTTCTTTTCTAATGAGTTGGCTCTTTGCATCAGGTGGCCAAAGTTTTGGAGCTTCAGCTTCAGCATCAGTCCTTCCAATGAATATTCAGGAATGATTTCCTTTAAGAATGACTGGTTTGATCTCCTAGCAGTCCAAGGGCCTGTCAAGAGTCTTCTCCAACACCACAATAAAAAAGCATTGATTCTTTGGTGTTCAGCCTTATTTATGGTCCAACTCTCACATCCATACTGCTGGATGCACCATAGCTTTGACTATATGGACCTTTGCTGGCAAAGTAATCTCTCTGCTTTTTAATATGCTGTCTAGGTTTGTCATAGCTTTGCTTCCAAGGAGCAAGCATCTTTTAATTTCATGGCTGCATTCATTATCTGCAGTGATTTTGGAGCCCAAGAAAATAAAGAAAAGATATGGCTTTATCATTTAGCATAAGAAGTATATATGACATATATAATAAATACATACAAGTATGTAAATATATGTAAATGAGAAACATATAAACGATCATGTTTATAATCTGCCCATCTATTCCTAATTTAACGAGTTTTGCATTTTTAAATTTTCAAAACATGAATGTAACTTTCATCTCACCAATCACCATTTAAGTCTCCTATTGAAAACTCATAATATTTCTCTGACATAATGATGTGACCCATAGTCTTTCTAATGCTGAATCACATTACATTCTGACAAAAAGTATATGACAAAAAGTAGTGGTGTTTTTTTTTTTAACATGTTGCTAGCTTCAATATACTGCTTTTAGGATTTCTCCAGCTATATTAATGAGGGTTATTAATTATTTTTTTCATATTTGTTTGGTTTTCTATTAAGACATTGGTTATCTTGGAAGTTGCAGAGTATTTCCATCCCTGACTTGCTCACCTCCAGATGCATTCTGAATTGTCTGGTCTTTATACTCCAATGTCAGTGCTTGGAACTACAGGGTTGATGATGACAATCTGACCTAGAACAGGGTTATTTCTTCCTGGCTTCCAGATTATATATTTCTACTGATAAGGTCTATGATGATATTGGCTTTTTCTCATAGCCACATAATTGTGTTGGCTTTTATTAGTATTATCATCATCTAAAGCCCTGATTCCTTACTACAGCCAATTGAAAACCTGTCCAGATGGTTTATTGAATCTACTGACAGTGCCTTACACCATTTCCTCTTAAATTTCACCTCATTAGATTCAGACCATTATTGCAGCCTATTTTCATTCTTTTTGAGTCTTTACTCCCTCATCCAGTGAGGTTTTAATCCTTAGTCTTACACCATTCACACGTGGAACATTTACTTGCTACCCTATACCTTACTCTTTATCACTGGTAAAACTATAGTTTGGGATAGGCATGAAGACAGAGCCTATAGGTAGGCACTAAAATCTACATGCAGACAGGTATATATAATCATTAATCATTTCAGAAGATCATTCAAACAATTACACATTTGAATTTATTCTTTCATCAGATAATAATTGAACACTGTCTCTCAGCCAGGGACTGAGGTAGGTATTGGGGATACAACTAATAAAATGTGTTTCCCTAGCTCAAGGACTCAGAGCAAACAGACAAGAAACCAGATTAATTCAATAGGTATTTGTTATGATAGAGAAGTATAAAAAGGCATTGAAACATGTATAATATCATGTAAGAATCGAATTGCCAGTCTATGTCCGATGCAGGATATGGCACGCTTGGGGCTGGTGCACGGGGATGACCCAGGGAGATGGGGTGGGGAGGGGGGCCCCCCCCCCGGTTCAGGTTTGGGAGCGCATATACACCCATGGTGGATTCATGTCAATGTATGGCAAAACCAATACAGAATTGTAAAATAAAATAAAAAATAAATAAATTAAAAAAAAGAAGTATAAAAAGTTTTAAAGTTTCAAAAAAAAAAAAGAAAGAGATTTGAGGCAAAGGAGAATAGATGATTGTTGTTTTTAAAAATCTCATTGATCCAAGTATATCTGGTTTGTAGTCAATAGGGTGATACACTACTGAGATCTTGGTTTAGAAATGAAAAATGAATACCCTCAGCTGTGGAAGTGCTGACTGTAGGAAGTCCTCAGCTATCATACTCCTGCAGGGCTGACTTTGCTGAAGAGAGCCACCTTGGCCACATCCAATGACTGATTGAGGAGGAGATGTAAGGGCCTGGCCCCCTTCACCAACTGAAGGGGTTCTTTTTTTTTTTTTTTCATTAGAGCACAGTTGCTTTACACTGCTACATCAGTTTCTGCTATACAGCAAAGTGAATCCACTCTATATGTATACATATATCCCCTCTTTTTTGGATTTCCTTCCCATTTAGGTCACCACAGAGCACTGAGTATAGTTTCCTGTGCCACACAGCAGGTTCTCATTAGTTACCTATTTTATGCATCAGTATACTACTGATACTATATATATTGATATATGTCAATCTCAGTCTCCCAATCCATCCTACCCTGGCATTGCAGGCAGATTCTTTACCAACTGAGCTGTCAGGGAAGCCCATCCTACCCCAACTGGTCACAGTTTCCAAGAGTCCTTCTAGGTTCAGAATTCTCAGCACAGGTGTTAGGGGCATAAACTGTACAGAGTTGAAAATCTGTATGTGATGTATAGTAGGCTCTGCATACACATGGTTCCTCTATACCTGTAGGACTTCCCTGGTAGCTCAGCTGATATAGAATCTACCTGCAATTCAGGAGACCCTGGTTTGATTCCTAGGTCGGGAAGATCTGCTGGAGAAGGGATAGGCTACCTACTCCAGTATTCTTGGGCTTCCATGGTGGCTCAGACAGTAAAGAATCTGCCCGCAATGTGGGAGACATGGGTTAGATCCCTGGGTTGGAAAGATCCCCTGAGGAAGGGAAAGGCTACCCACTCCAGTATTCTGGCCTGTAGAATTCCATGGACAGTGGAGCCTTGCAGGGTCCACGGGGTCCCTAAGAGTTGGACACAACTGAACAACTTTCACTTCACTTCTATATCTGTGGTTCCTCCATATCCAAAGATTAAACCAACTGCAGATAGCATAGTATTGTAGTATTTATATTGAAAAATACCTCTATATAAATCAACTGCACAGTTCAATCTCAAGTTGTTCAACTTAACTTGTAACTGGTGCAGTTAAAATTGGAGGTAAGCTGAAGTGATTTGGTTTAGGGCACCAAATGCCTGTGCTTTGATCACCTTCTCCAATATCAGATTTATCAGTAATAAAGCTTACATTTTAGTCTCCATATACCTTATCTTTTCTTATCTATTTTTGAGTTGATTTAGGATTTCAAGAGGGTGAGTAGTGTTATTTGGTTTGGATTTCTTAAAATTCTAACAGTAGTAACCCAAGATTTATTTCTAATTATTACAGATTATATAACTAAACTGATTTTTAAACATTTTATACTTATAGAATTACAAAAATAAATATATATGATAGGTTAATTACTCCAGCATTATCTACAAGTATAAAATATTTTGAGCAATAAATTCCCACCCATAGGAGGTGGCTGAATAAACTAAGTGCAATACATCTACACAATGGAGAACTATGAAGCCATAGAAAAGAACAAGGATTATCTCCATGAATTGATATGGTATGGATTTGAAATATGTTGTTAAGTTAAACACAAAAAATATAAAAAGGCATATGTTATATGATAATTTTGAATAAGATAGAGCAGAGGTAAGTATATATCTGCTTATTTTTGTAAGAAATAGTGAACAAAAACTAAGGATATTAGTTATTTATGAGGGTAAGTGATAACAGGGTGGAATGGATAGGAGAGATATCTCTTTGAATTTATTTTTGTATAGTTTTCACTTTTAGAAATTTGTTAATGTATTACATATTGGAAAATAAAATTGAAGCAACAAGGTTAGGTTGAAAAAAATAAGCTAAAAGTAAACAGAAACAAACATAACTGTTTTTCAGGTGAATAACATAATTTACATGGAGAAGAAAAAATTATTCAAATAATTTTGAACAGAGTAATTTGACTGTAAGTCATCAATTGAATTACAAAAAAGAACTGGAAAGAAATCTTAACTCCTCATTGTATGTTTGTTTTCCATACTGACATGGGTATAGCAATTCTGAAACTATTTTATATGTAGTTTAGAAATGAAAAAGAAACTGTTTTAGGAAGCCAGAGTTCTCTCATTTTAAGATGAAAGAAATATAACATGAATTAGGAGTAGGCAAGACAAAAAAAAATCATAGCATTAAATTCAAGCTAGAAATGCCAAGATTGTGGTTTCTAAATAACATTTCACACTACAAGGGGAAATGCCTGCTTAAGGAAAATATTATATATATATACACACACACACACACACATATATACACCTGTGTGTTAATTGTCCCATTGATATTTCTTTTATTAAAAAATTAATTTATTTTAATTACAGGCTAATTACTTTACAATATTGTAGTGGATTTTACCATACATTGACATGAATCAGCCATGGGTATACATGTGTTCCCCATCCTGAACCCCCTCCCCCATCCCTCCCCATCCTATCCCTCAGGGTCATCCCAGTGCACCAGCCCTGAGCACCCTGTCTCATGCATCACACCTGGACTACCGATCTACTTCACATATGATAATATACATGTTTCATTTCTATTCTCTTAAAGCATCCCACCCTCGCATTCTGCCACAGAATCCAAAAGACTTCTTTACATCTGTGTCTCTTTTGCGGTCTCGCAAATAGGGTCATCATTACCATCTTTCTAAACTCCATATGTATGCGTTAATATACTGTATTGGTGTTTTTCTTTCTTTCTTCATTCTGTATAATAGGCTCCAGTTTCATCCAACTCGTTAGAACTGATTCAAATGCATTCTTTTTAATGGCTGAGTAAAATTCTATTGTGTAAATGTAACACTACTTTCTTATCTGTTCATCTGCTGCTGGACATCTAGGTTGCTTCCATGTGCTGGCTATTATAAACAGTGCTACAATGAACATTGGGGTACATGTGTCTCTTTCAATTCTGATTTCCTCAGTATGTATGCCCAGCAGTCGGATTGCTGGGTCGTATGGAAGTTCTATTTCCAGTTTTTTAAGGAATCTTCACACTGTTCTCCATAGTGGCTGTACTAGTTTGCATTCCCCCCAGCAGTATAAGAGGGTTCCCTTTTCTCTGCACCCTCTCCAGCATTTATTGTTTGTAGACTTTTTGATAGCAGCCATTCGGACCGGCATGAGACGGTACCTCATTGTGGCTTTGATTTGCATTTCTCTGATAATGAGTGATGGTGAGCATCTTTTCATGTGTTTGTTAGCCATCCATATGTCTTCTTTGGAGCAATGTCTGTTTAGTTCTTTGGCCCATCTTTTGATTGGGTCACTTATTTTTCTGGAATTGAGCTGCAGGAGTTGCTTGTATATTTTTGAGATTAATTCTTTGTCAGTTGCTTCATTTGCTATTATTTTCTCCTATTCTGAAGGCTGTCTTTTCACCTTGCTTATAGTTTCATTCATTGTGCAAAAGCTTTTTTTTAATTTTTAAGTTTAATTAGGTCCCATTTGTTTATTTTTGCTTTTATTTTCATTACTCCGGGAGGTGGGTCATAGAGGATCCTACTGTGATTTATGTCAGAGAGTATTTTGCCTATGTTTTCCTCTAGGAGTTTTACAGTTTCTGGTCTTACGTTTAGATCTTTAATCCATTTTGAGTTTATTTTTCTGTATGGTGTTAGAAAGTGTTCTAGTTTCATTCTTACAAATGGTTGACCAGTTTTCCCAGCACCACTTGTTAAAGAGATTGTCTTTTCTCCATTGTATATTCTTGCCTCCTTTGTCAAAGATAAGCTGTCCATAGGTGTGTGGATTTATCTCTGGCTTTCTACTTTGTTCCATTAATCTATATTTCTGTCTTTGTGCCAGGACCATACTGTCTTGATGACTGTTGCTTTATAGTATAGTCCAAAGTCAGGTAGGTTGATTCCTCCAGTCCATTCTTCTTTCTCAAGATTGCCTTGGCTAGTTGAGGTTTTTTGTATTTCCATACAAATTGTGAAGGTGTTTGTTCTAGTTCTCTGAACAATACCATTGGTAGCTTGATAGGGATTACAATGAATCTTTGGGTAGTATACTCATTTTCACTATATTGATTCTTCCAATCCATCAACGTGGTGTATTTCTCCATCTATTTGTGTCTTCTTTGATTTCTTTCATCAATGTTTTATGGTTTTCTATACATAGGTCTTTTGTTTCTTTAGGTAGTTTTATTCCTAAGTATTTTATTCTTTTCGTTGCAATGGTGAATGGAATTGTTTCCTTAATTTCTCTTTCTGTCTTCTCATTGTTAATGTATAGGGATGCAAGGGATTTCTGTGTGTCAATTTTATATCCTGATACTTTACTATACTCATTGATTAGCTCTAGTAATTTTCTGGTGGAGTCTTTAGGGTTTTCTATGTAGAGGATCATGTCATCTGCAAACAGTGAGTTTTATTTCTTCTTTTCCAATCGGGTTTCCTTTTCTTTTTCTGTTCTGATTGCTGTGGCCAAAACTTCCAAAACCATGTTGAATAGTAGTGGTGAGAGTGGGCAACTTTGTCTTGTTCCTGACTTTAGTGGAAATGCTTTCAATTTTTCACCATTGAGGATAATGTTCGCTGTAGGTTTGTCATATATAGCTTTTATTATGTTGAGGTATGTTCCTTCTATTCCTGCTTCCTGGAGGGTTTCTACCATAAATGGATGTTGAAATTTGTCAAAGGCTTTCTCTGCATCTATTGAGATAATCATATGGTTTTATCTTTCAATTTGTTAAAATGGAGTATCACATTGACTGACTTGTGGATATTAAAGAATCCTTGCATCCCTGGGATAAAGACCACTTGGTCATGATGTATGATCTTTTTAATACGTTGTTGGATTCTGTTTGCTATAATGTTGTTAAGGATTTTTGCATCTATGTTCATCAGTGATATTGGCCTGTAGTTTTCTTTGTTTGTGGCATCTTTGTCTGCTTTTGGTATTAGGGTGATGGTGGCCTCATAGAAAGTGTTTGGAAGTTTACCTCCCTCTGAAAGTTTCTGAAGAGTTTGAGTAGGATAGGTGTTAACTCTTCTCTTAATTTTTGGTAGAATTCAGCTGTGAAGCCATCTGGTCCTGGGCTTTCGTTTGCTGGAAGATTTCTGATTACAGTTTCAATTTCTGTGCTTGTGATGGGTCTGTTAAGATTTTCTATTTCTCCCTGGTTCAGTTTTGGAAAGTTATACTTAAGAATTTGTCCATTTCTTCCAAGTTGTCCATTTTATTGGCATTTAGTTGCTGATAGTAGTTTCTTATGATCCTTTGTATTTCTGTGTTGTCTGTGGTGATTTCTCCATTTTCATTTCTATTTTTATTGATTTGATTTTTCTCCCTTTATCTCTTGATGAGTCTGGCTAATGGTTTGTCTATTTTATTTATCTTCTCAAAGAACCAGCTTTTAGCTTTGTTGATTTTTGCTATGGTCTCCTTTGTTTCTTTTTCACTTATTTCCACCCTAATTTTTAAATTTCTTTCCTTCTACTAACCCTGGGGTGCTTCATTTCTTCTTTTTCTAGTTGCTTTAGGTGTAGAGTTAGGTTATTTATTTGATTTTTCTCTTGTTTCTTGAGGTAAGCTTGTATTGCTATGAACCTTACTCTTAGTACTGCTTTTACAGTGTCCCATAGGTTTGGGGTTGTTGTGTTTTCATTTTCATTCATTTCTTCATATTTTCATTTCTTCTGTGATTTGTTGGTTATTCAGAAATGTGTTGTTTAGCCTCCATATTATTGTATTTTTAATAGGTTTTTTTTCCATGTAGTTTACTACATTGTAATCAGAAAAGATGCTTTGAATGATTTCAGTTTTTTTGAATTTACCAAGGCTAGATTTATGGCCCAAGATATGATCTATCTTGGAGAAGGTTCCATGTACACTTGAGAAAAAGTTGAAATTCATTCTTTTGGGGTGAAATGTCCTATAGATATTAATTAGGTCTAACTGGTCCATTTTATCATTTGCAGTTTGTGTTTCCTTGCTAAGTTTCTGTCTAGTTGATCTATCCATTGGTGTGAGTGATCTATCCATAGGTGTTACAGTTAATTTTCCCTTTTATATTTGTTAGCATTTTCCTTACACATTATGGTGCTGTGATGTTGGGTGCATATATATTTATAAATGTTATATCTTCTTTTTGGATTGATCATTTGATCATTATGTAGTATCCTTCCTTGTCTCTTTTCACATCCTTTATTTCAAAGTCTATTTTATCTGATATGAGTATTGCTACTCATGCTTTTTTTTTTTTTTGGTCTCCATTTGCATGAAATATCTTTTTCCAGCCCTTCACTTTCAGTCTGTATGTGTCCCTTGTTTTGAGATGGGTCTCTTGTAGGCAACATATATAAGGGTCTTGTTTTTGTATCCATTCAGCCAGTTTTGTCTTTTGGTTGGGGCATTCAACCCATTTACATTTAAGGTAATTATTTTTTAAATATAAATTTATTTATTTTAATTGGAGGTTAATTACTTTACAATATTGTATTGGTTTTGCCATACATCAACATGAATCTGCCACAGGTATACACATGTTCCCCATCCTAAACCCCCCTCCCTCCTCCCTCCCCATACCATCCCTCTGGGTCGTCCCAGTGCGCCAGCCCCAAGCATCCAGTATCATGCATCGAACCTGGACTGGTGATTTGTTTCATATATGACACAGATGTATAGAACAGTCTTTTGGACTCTGTGGGAGAGGGAGAGGGTGGGATGATTTGGGAGAATGGCATTGAAACGTGTATAATATCATTTAAGATAATTATTGATAAGTATGGTACCATTGCCATTTACTTTGTTGTTTTGGGTTTGAGTTTATGCACCTTTTCTCTGTTCCTTGTCTAGAGAAGATCCTTTAGCATTTGTTGAAGAGCTGGTTTGGTGGTGCTGAATTCTCTGAGCTTTTGCTTGTCTGTAAAGCTTTTGATCTCTTCTTCATATTTGAATGAGATCCTTGCTGGGTACAGTAATCTGGGTTGTAGCTTGTCCTCTTTCATCACTTTAAGTATGTCCTGCCATTCCCTTCTGGCCTGAAGAGTTTCTATTGAAAGATCAGCTGTTATCCTTATGGAGATACCCTTTGGGTTATTTGTTGTTTTTCCCTTGCTGCTTTTAATATCTGTTCTTTGTGTTTGATCTTCATTAATTTGATTAATATGTATCTTGGGGTGTGTCACCTTGGGTTTATTCTCTTTGGGACTCTCTGGGTTTCTTGGACTTAGGTGGCTATTTCCTTCTCCATTTTAGGGAAGTTTTCGACTATTATCTCAAGTATTTTCTTATGGCCTTTCTTTTTGTCTTCTTCTTCTGGGTGACTCCTATGATTCTAATGTTGGGGCATTTGACATTGTCCCAGAGGTCTCTGAGGTTGTCCTCATTTCTTTTAATTCTTCTTTTTCCCTCTCTGCTTCATTTATTTCCACCATTCTGTCTTGTACCTCACGTATCCTATCCTCTGTTTCAGTTATTGTACTGTTGGTTCCCCCCAGAGTGTTTTTGATCTCAGCTATTGCATTATTCATTATTGATTGACTCTTTTATTATTTCTTCTAGGTCCTTGTTAAACTTTTCTTCCATCTTCTCAGTCCTTGTCTCCAGACTATTTATCTGTAACTCCATTTTGTTTTCAAGATTTTGGATCATTTTCACTATCATTATTCAGAATTATTTTTCAGGTAGAGATAAGGATATCTCCTCCTCTTTTGTTTGGTTTGTTGGGCATTTATCATGTTCCTTTACCTGCTGAATATTTCTCTGCCTCTTCATCTTGTTTAGATTGCTGTGTTTGGGGTGGTCTTTCTGTATGCTGGAAGTTTGTGGTTCCTCTTTATTGTGGAGGCTCTTCCTTTTCAGTGGGGTTGGATAAGTGGCTGCTTGTTAGGGAAGCTTGAATCAGTGTTCTGGTGGGTGGAGCTGGATCTCTTCTCTCTGGAGTGCAAGGAAGTGTCCAGTAGTGAGTTTTGAGGTATCTGTGGGTTTGGTGTGACTTTGGGCAGCCTGTATATTAATGGTCAGGGCTATGTTCCTGGGTTACTGGAGAATTAGCATCATATATCTTGCTCTGGAACTTGCTGGCTCTGGGTGGAGCTTGCTTTCAGTTTAGGTATGGAGGCTTTTGGATGAGTTTTTGTTGATTAATGTGCCCTGGAGTCAGGAGGTTTTTGGTGTTCTCAAGTTTTGGATTTAAGCCTCCTGCCTCTGGTTTTCAGTCTTATTCTTACAGTATCCTCAAGACTTCTCCATCCATACTGCACCAATTATAAAACATCCAGGTTAATGGAGAAAAGATTCTCCACAGTGAGGGACACCCAGAGAAGTTCACAGTTACATGGAGAAGAGAAGAAGGAGGAGGGAGATATAGGTGACCAGGAGGAGAAGAGGGGGAGTCAAAAGGAGAGAGACAGATCTAGCCAGTAATCAATTCCCTAAGTGTTCTCCACAACCTGGAATACACAAAGAGATTCACAGAGTTGGGTAGAGAAGAGAAGGGGGAGGAAGGAGATAGAGGTGACCCGATGGAGAAAAAGGAGAGTCAAAAGTGGGAGAGGACAATTAAGGAAGTAATCACACTCCTTTGTAAAAATGGGTACTGAAGATTGGATTCTTAAAGGTGCAAAATTGACAACAAATACCAAAAAGCAAAGGTTAAAAATCTGGAGTAGAGGTTAGACTCTCAAAAATACAATATTAAAAAAAGTAAACAAAATCACAAAAATTATAAAAAAATATATATGAAATTTGCTTTAAAAATAGGGTTTTTTTTCAATGTAATAGTAGGTTATAAAAATGAAAATTAAAGGAGTATTAAAGGACTTAAAATTTTAAAAAATGATAATAGTAAAATGTATCTAGGAATTTCTCTGGAGCTGTTGCAGGCAGTGTGGGGCCATTTCAGTTTCAGATAGTTCCTTGTTCCAGCTTATACTTCATCTCGAGGTCTGTAGGTCCCTTCCAATGTAGTCGGTGCTAACTACAGGGTTTTAATCTGTTGTGCCTGTCACTTCCAAAGCAGTTCCCTCTGTTTATTTTGGCTTCTTCTGTTTGCAAGTATCTTCAGTGTCTAATTTCTGCCCTAAAAAAGGGGGCCAATGTGGTCACTTGTTTAGGCTCACTTGTGCAGTTGTAGTGTGGGGAGTGAGGAGCACTGCAAACAAACATCACTGGTGTGTCTGGGGAGTGCTGGCAGTGTCTGACCACACTGGGTTTGCCCCTACTCACAGCGTGTGTGCTTTCCCAACCTACACTGCTCAGGTTCCAGGTTGCTCTGCGGGGGAACTGTCTAAAGCGGGTCCTGGGTTGTATGCACTGCCCAGGTCTAAGCCACTCAGGTTCAGGTTCAGGTACTCCACAAAGGCACAGACAATGTTGGGCAGGCGTTTTGTCCCCTTCCCAGGCCCAAGCAGCTCAGGCAACCAGGTGCTTGGCGAGTGCACTCTCCCCAGGTGGGCAATACATCTTATCACCTCCCCTGTCCCAGCCGCTCAGTTTCCTGGATGCGCAGAGGGAGCGCCATCTCAGGTGTGCCATGTGTCTCCTCTGGGGAGCTGACCTCTGGCTGTGACCCTCCTGGCCGATGTCAACCGTCCTGGATCCCAGGAAGACTTGGTTAGCAAGTGGGAGCCTGCTCACAGTTTGGTAGAGGATGCCATCTCTGGGGCGAGATTGCCTCTGGCTCTGGCTGTTGTCTGTCTGCCTCTCTGCCTCTGTCAGGGGATGGGCTGGTCCATAGCCAGCTAGCTCTCCTCTCGTATTTGCTCAGTCCTTTGTTTTGTGAGTGGGCCCAGCAGTGCCTTAGGTTAAAGCTTTTTGTGGGAAAGTTCTCTTTCCATCTCTCTCTCTCTTTTTTTTCCTCTCTCTGGCTATCCCACAGTTTGGGTTGTTATCTCACTTTAACTCCCTCAGATTGTCCTCAGGGCATTCAGGCCTGGTTCATACCCTAAGCAATACAGCCCATACCTCCCTGTTCAGCCCCCAATGGCTGGTGGCAGACACGAGCATCTGTGCTACTTCTCTGCTGGGAGTTGTGGTTAGGCGTGTCATCTGTGGGTTTTATTTATTTATTTTTTCCTCCAAGTTATGTTGCCCTCTGAGATTCCAAAACTTCCCACAGACCCGCTGGTGAGAGGGTTTCCTGGTGTTTGGAAACTTTTTCTCTTTCACGACTCCCCCGCTGGGACGGGTCTCCATCCCTCACTCTTTTGTCTCTCTTTTTATTTTTTTTTATTTTGTCCTACCTCCTTTCAAAGACAATGGGCTGTCTTTGTGCGTGCCTGGTGTCCTCCACCAGCGTTCAGAAGTTGTTTTGTGGAATTTGCTCAGCATTCAAATGTTCTTTCGATGAATTTGTCGGGGAGAAAGTGGTCTCCCCATCCTATTCCTCTGCCATCTTAGGGCCACCCTGTCTCATTGATATTTCTAACTCAAATTCAGTGTCATGAATTTTTTTGTGTCTAAGATGCATCTGTACCATCATTTTGTGCCAGAAATTAAGGAATCACTCAAAAAAGAGAATGGCATATCAAAAAGACATAGAATCCAATCTGAAGGGGATCCTGCTAACCAAATTTGGGTAAATAAAGTAATAAAATGAATGAAGACAGAAATTAAGTATAACCCATTGTACAGGATGAGAATTTGAGTCCATAAAAATACACATGCAAAAAACAAATACATGGGGAGGAGGGAAAGCTCTTCTGTGCAGGGGAATACCAACTAAATGCTGAGGAAATGACAATGACAGTTCCTATTGGAATCACTAATTCAGATAAGAATCATCACTGGATATTAAGGCTATTAGCTGAAAATTTGATGGACATTAGGATACTTACACAGTCTAAAAATATTTTGTTACTGATTTCTTAATTACAGAAAAAATTTATAGTAGAGAAACTTGGCATCCTTATACACTGTTCCCAGTCATCAAAGTTTTTTTGAAAATTTTTATTGGAGTAGAATTCATCTTTACAGTGTTGTGTTAGTGTCAGATGTACAGCAGAGTGAATCAGTTGTGCATATACATATATCCACTGGTTTTTAAGGTTTTTCCCCCACGTAGGTCATTACAGAGTATTGAGTAAAGTTCCTTGTGCTACAGTAGGTCTTTATTATTTATCTGTTTTGCATACAGTCATGTGTATATGTCAGTTCCAATAGTCCAATTTATCCCTCCCTGTCCCCCAACCCAGTAACCATACATTTGTTTTCTATATGTGACTCTATTTCTGTTTGGTAAATAAGTTCTTTTGTACTGTATCATTTTCAATTCCACATATAAGCCATATCATGTATATTTGTCTTTCTCTGTCTGACTTCACTCAGTATGATGGTCTCTAGGTCCATCCACATCACTGCAAATGGCATTATTTCATTCTTTTTTATGGCTCAGGAATATTCCATTGGATATGTATACCACATCTGCTTTATCCATTCCTCTGTCGATGGCCATTTATGTTGCTTCCATGTCTTGGCTACTGTAAATAGTGCTGCAGTGAACCTTGGGGTGTATGTATCTTTTCAAATTATGGTTAACATCACTAATAATGAGACAAGCAGACTTTATGCAGCTCCTGATATGAAACACCAGGAACAGGACAATATCCATGTACTATCCCCTGCCAAAAATACATAACCTGAATCTAAACATGAGAAGACCTTCCCTGGTGGCTCAGATGGTAAAGAATCTCCCTGCAGTGCGGGAGACATGGGTTTGATCCCTGGGTTGGGAAGATCTCCTGGAAAAGGGAATGGCTACCCACTCTAGTATTTCGCCTGGAGAATTCAGTGAGCAGAGAAAGCCTCGGGTAAACATAAAAAGAGGTTCATTCTACAAAATAATTGGCCTCTTCCCTGGGGAGCTCTTCCATCTAAAAAGAGACTAAAAAGACATGACAACTAAATGCAGTAGTAATCCTGGACAATGTCCTGAATCATGGAGGAAAAACAATATAAAGAATATTGTTTGTACAGTTGTCAAAGTTTTAATATGGACACATGCCCAATATATTAGCTAACAGTACTGCTTTAGTATAAAAGTTTCAAACCTGATGATAGTACTGTTAAGAGAAGGTGCTTTTGCTTAAGGCTATATGTTATGTGTGATAAAGTCATTCAGTTCATTCGCTCAGTCGTGTCTGACTCTTTGCGACCCCATGAATTGCAGCATGCCAGGCCTCCCTGTCCATCACCATCTCCCGGAGTTCACTCAAACTCACGTCCATCGAGTCGGTGATGCCATCCAGCCATCTCATCCTCTGTCGTCCCCTTCTCCTCCTGCCCTCAATCTTCCCCAGCATCAGGGTCTTTTCCGATGAATCAGTTCTTCACATCAGGTGGCCGAAGAATTGGACTTTCAGCTTCAGCATGAGTCCTTCCAGTGAACATTCAGGACTGATTTCCTTTGTGATTGACTGGTTTGATCTCTTTGCAGTCCAAGGGACTGTCAAGAATCTTCTCCAACACCACAGTTTAAAAGCATCAATTCTTTGATGCTCAGCTTCAGTTTCTTAGAAATTAGAATAAAATAATTCTGATACAAATTAATCTGTATATTTTATCTGAATTTATCTGAATAGTTTGAATCTTTTCTTTCAAAAAGTTCTCAATGCTTTTTGAAACACACCCAAACACTATGCTTTGGACTTAATGCATTCTGTAATAATTGGCACATCCTAGGATTTCTAAAGAATGAGAAAAATAACTTAAGCAAAATATACTCTAATTGGCCTAATTTTGTGACTCATGCATCCATTCTTGGAATATGAGCCCAAATAAAGGTTATTTTGCCAAACTTTTTAAAACATAAACTTCTCTCTAAATTGGGATACTTACTTTGATCAGCAATTCTACTTTTATAATTTTTTCAATTAATGATGAATGATTAGAGGAGCTGTTAGTTGGTATTGGCCCTAATTATTTTAAAATTAATTTACAGAGTAAAATCCAGACAGATTAAAAAGATAACATAGATTTCTCAGAATTAATTTAATCTTCATTAAGCAAGATGCTTTAAATTAAAGACTTAGATGAATTAAATATGATTTGCTTACCATCTACAGAAGCTTTTTGAAAATGCTCTGAAGTATATTTATGACAAAATAAAATGTTTTTATCCTATTGATCAAAATTTTAATACATATGTAGATACTGATGACTAATAGAACAAACTTGAACTCTTTGTTAGAAAAGTAATATAGCTACATAGAATTTGACAGGATAATTATAGGAATAGATACTAATATTTAAAGTGTGTTGGATAGCCTTTACATATATACTGTCTGTATTGAATGATTCCTGGAATATGGAGTAAATCTACTTCCCACTGTGTGCATGCATGCAAGGTTGCTTCAGTTGTGTCCAACTCTTTCGACCTTACAGACTGTAACCCGCCAGGCTCCTCTGTCCATGGGCTTCTCCAGGCAAGAACACTGAAGTGGGTTGTCATGCCCTCCTCCAGGGGATCTCCCCGACCCAGGGATCAAACCCACATCTCTTACATCTCCTGCATTGAGAGGGTGATTCTTTACCACTAGTGCCACCTGGGAAGCCCATTTTCCCCACTAAACACAACTAAAAACTCTGGATATTATATATAAAAAAATATAATAAGACTCATTAAGAATGAAAGAAAAAGATCTGCTAGGGACCTCAGGACCTGAGGAAAACCATAGTGGTGAGTTCCTTGGTTTGTTTTGTTTTTGCCTCATATATTCCTGAGTTGGAGCTGAAGAAGCTGGCAACCCAGAAATACTAACAGGTACAGATTTTTAAAAATCAGAGGATAGATTATACCCACAGTCTCGCCCATACCTAATTTAGTTTTAGATAACGAGAATTTGGACTTTCAAGCTAATAAGATTTAGATCAGAATTTGGGCTTGAGTACTGCTGTAGTGGGTTGAAACTTTGGGGGCCCCTGGGATAGGGTGAATGTTTTTTGTGTGTAGGGTTATGTATCTTTGGTGGCTAGAGGGTGGACTATGGTAGATAGAATAATTGCTCTCCAAAGAGGTCCAAGTTCTTTTGCCCTTAGTGTGTTAATATCTTACCTTACATGGCAAAAGAGACTTTTGCAGAATAGATTAAATAAAAGACTTTTTAATGAGGAGATAATTCTGATTTTCTGAGTGGACCCATTGTCATCACAGTGAGTCTGTATAAGGGAAAGAGGGATACAGGAAAATTAAAATGAAAGATGAAGATGTAATGGAAACAGAAGTTAGAGTGATAGGATTGCTAACTGAGGACCACAAGCCAAGGAATCGGGGAAGCCTTTAGAAGCTGGAAAAGTCAAGCAAATGGATTGTCCTCTACAAGCTCAAAAGGAACTAAGTCTTGCTAACATCTTGATTATAATCCAATAAGACCTATTTTGGAATTCCGACATCCAGAATTATAAGAAAATTAACTTGTGGATTTTTAACCCATAAGTTTAAATAGGAAAGTAATATCTACCTACTTGAAGCAGAAAGTGATGGAACTGAAAGGAGAAAGTTGTTGTTCATTTGCTCAGTCGTGTCCAACTCCTTGTGATCCCATGAACAGCAGCATGTCAGGCTTCCCTGTTCTTTACTGTCTCCCAGATTTGCTCAAACTCGTGTCCATTGAGTTGATGATGCCATCAAAGCACAATTATAATTAGAGATTTCAGCACCTCTGTCTTTCAACAACTAATAGAATGACTATACAGAAAATCAGCAAGTTTTATAGTGTTCAGCTTTACATTTAGGTATTTAATCCATTTTGAGTTTATTTTTGTGTATGGTGTTAGGGAATGTTCTAACTTCATTCTTTTATATGTAGCTGTCCAGTTTTCTCAGCACCACTTACTAACAAGATGGTCTTCTCTCCATTGTATATTCTTGCCTCTTTTGTCATAGAGTAGGAGACCATAGGCGCATGGGTTTATCTCTTAACCTTCTATCCTTTTCCACTGATCTCTATTTCTGTTTTTTGTGCCAGATACTGTCTTAATTAATGTAGCTCCCCAGTGGCTCAGCTGGTAAAGAATCTCCTGCCTGTGCAGGCGATGCAAGAGATGTGGGTTCAATCCTGGGTCGGGAAGATTCCCTGGAGAAGGAAATGGCAACCCACTCCAGTATTCTTGCCTGGAAAATTCCATGGACAGAGGAGCCTGGTGGGCTACAGTCAATGACTTCTCAGAGAGTCGGACATGACTCAGCACATATGCCTGAAGTCAGGGAGCCTGACTCCTATGGGTCAGTTTTTTTTCTTAAGATTGCTTTGGCTATTCAAGGTCTTTTGTGTTTCCATAGAAATTGCAAACTTTTTTGTTCTAATTCTATGAAGAACACCATTAGTAATTTGATAGGGATGGCATTGAGTCTGTAGATTGCTTTGAGCAGTATAGTCATTGTTACATTATTGATTGAGTAGAGGGTTTTAAACATATCAGTTAATTCAAATTGGTTGATAATTTGAAGTTCTGCTGTTAGGTACATGCAAATTGGAGATTGATAATTCTTGACAGAGCGATTCCTTTGTTTCTAGGTAATCTCTCTCTTTGTACCTAATAATATTAATTGTTCTGATGCTAGGAATGCAAAGTTGGTTTTATATTTGGAAAAATTCAATATAAGAACCATATTGTCAAATAAAGGAGAAAACCCATATAATCATCAGATAAAAGATATAGAAATATATTTCAAAAGATTCAACAAATATTCAAGATTTTTTAAAAAAGAAATCCTCTGCACACTAAGAATAGAAGGAAATGTTCTTAACCTGATAAAGGGCACTTATGAAAAACTCATAGCTAACATAATGCTTACTGATGAGAAATTAAATATTTTCCCCTAAGGTAGGGAGGAAGGCATGGATATCAGCTTTCAACATTTCTATTTAACTTTGTACTAGAGATCTTAGGCACCATAGTGAGACAATTGAAAGAAACAACATAATTATTAGAAATGAGAAAACTGTCATTATTTACAGATGATATGATTATGTATGTAGAAAACACTATAGAATCTTCAAAGAAAATTCCTTGAACTAATAATTTATTAAAGTAACAGTATACGAACCCATTATATACAGCCATTGTATTTCTGTGTACTATAAACAGACATTTGGGAAATAATTTTTAAAAATCTACAAGGTCATAAGTGATAAAAAAAAATACTTAGACTATATTTAATGAAAGAGATGTATTTCTCTCAGTTCCTAAGAGAAGTGAAGTGTTAGTTGCTCAGTCGTGTCCAACTCTTTGCAACCCCATGGACTGTAGCCTGTCAGGTTCTTCTGTCCATGGACTTCTCCAGGCAAGAATACTGGAGTGGATTGTCATCCCCTACTCCAGGGAATCTTCCCAACCCAAGGATCAAACCTGAGTCTCCTGCATTGCAGGCAGATTCTTTACCATCTGAGTCACCAGGGAAAGTACATCCAAATAAATGGGAGAAAATACCACATTCATCATTTTGAAGAATCAACATTTTTGAGATGTCCCTTCTTTCTAAATTTATCTATATATGCAACACATCCTCAGTCAAAAATTAACTTATGAGTATCTGTGTGTGTGCACATATACACACACTGAAAATTATGTATACAGAATGACTTATAGAAGAATTTTTGATGTTTAGATGAGATTTTTTAATTCTTTATACATATATCCACTCTATAAAAGATTCTTTTCCCATGTAGACCATTACAGAGTTTTGAGTAGAGTTCTCTGTGCTGTACAGTCCTTATTATCTATTGTATATATAATAGTGTGTATATGTCAATCCCAGTCTCCCAATTTATCTTTCTCCTTTTACCTTCTGATACCCATAAGTTTATTTTCTACATCTGTAACTCTATTTTGTCCATAAGTTTATTTGTACTCTATTTTTAGATTCCACATATAAGAAATATCATATATTTGTCTTTGTCTGAATTACTTTAACTAGTATGAGAATCTCTAGGTCCATCTGTGTTGCTGCAAATGACATTATTTTGTTCTTTTTTAATGGCTGAGTAATGTTTCATTGTATACATGTACCACATCTGTATCCATTCCTCTGTTGATGGACATTTAAGAATATTGATACCCTTTCCAAGGGCTTCCCTGATAGCTCAGCTGGTAAAGAATCTGTCCAACGTGGGAGACCTGGGTTCGATCCCTGGGTTGGAAAGATCCCCTGGATAAGGGAAAAGCTACTTACTCCAGTATTCTGGCCTGGGGAGTTCCATGGACTGTATAGTCCATGGGGTTGCAAAAAGTTGGACACAACTGAGTGACTTTCACTTTCACTTCCCATGATAGCCCAAATCTGGAAGAACTCACCTATCTATCTAGGTGAGTGGATAAGTATGATACATTCTTATAATGGTATACTAATTTATCAATGTAAAAAGAGAAAATTGCTGAAAGACAAAAACATGGATGAACCTAAAAACAAAAACATAAGATCTAGCAAAATCAGAAATGAAAAATACAGACTCAATCATTTCACGGATTTGAAATCCAAGAATAGCAAAACTAAGCTATGTTGATTGAAAGCAGAAATGGTTACTTCTAGGATAGTTGTGTCCAAAGGGACAGAAGAGGAGATTTGGGAATAATAGCAAATTTCTGCATTTTGTTTTGAATTTTTATATATATATGGGTTTATGAACTTGTTAAGACTCATCAAACTAAATAATTATGATCTCTATTTTATGTAAATTATACCTCAGCAAATTACTATTACTGAGACTATTATTGAACTATTTACTGGTCTCATGAATTTTGAAATTTGAAAAAAAATTCTGGGCCACTTAAAACCTCACCATTATCTATATAATATGTCAAACACATAGGGAGCAAGTCATGCTTTTCCAAAAATAACTAATTTTTTGAACACTGGACATTGTCAGAGAAAAGTTCACAAAAGAAAGTTCACACTGATAAACATTATATGGCAATTACTTTCCTCCCCAGGGTTGTTCCAACTGCCTTAAGGCTGTATGGTTAGAATTCAGAATATCTGACAGTAATGACCTTGGCACAGTTATGATGATCTCCATCATTGCTTCAGCAAGAATAGTGTTTTAGTGTCTTTTTTCTCTCTTTAAATTATGCTGCTAGCTTTAAGCCTCAGGGCAGGAGTACAGTAAAGTGGATAACTAATTGAAATATTTAAAACAACCAGACAGCAGTATTCATGAACCATCACATGAAATAGCACAGAAAATTGCCATCTCTATAAGTAATTGTTAGATTAAGAAAGATGCTTACCTTCAGATAAAAGGTTCATCAAGTACAGGAATTTTTCTTGCATTTCACATAGCATGGTCTCTGGGATAATATTAGACATATATGTGTTAAAACACTCCCCAGTTTAATATAAGCCAAAATTGTGTCATCTAGACATTCTTCGTGAGGGTATATCAGTTAGTTAACTGTTGCCACAATGATGTTGCTTAAAAACCCACCCCAAACCTCAGTGACTCAAAACAGCATTTATTTTCACTAATCTGTGCTGCTGAGTCACGTACCTGCTGGGTAGGACTGCAAAGTCACATGGCAAAGGGTTTGGCTACCAGGAAGAGTTGAGCATTAGAGCCAATGATGAAGTCTACTACATGAGGATCTTGAGTTTTTAATAAAAATTGTAGGAAGCCTCTTGGTAAAGTGAATGTAAGATCATATTGCCCGACTGAATCACCTTGATGACATATATTGAAGTAAACCAGGGACTTTTTCTGTAGATCAATTTGAAGACAATTGACAACTAAGCAATATTGAATCTTTCTACCAATGTGGCTCAGCTGGTAAAGAATCCGCCTGCAATGCAGGAGACCTGGGTTCAATCCCTAGGTTGGGAAGATCCCCTGGAGAAGGGAAATGCTACCCATTCCAGTATTTTGGCCTAGAGAATTCCATGGACTGTATAGTCCATGGGGTCACAAAGACTTGGACACAACTGAGCAATTTTCACTTTTCACCAACTAATACAGTATATCCCTCAATATATAGTGAGGTTCTTAATGGTTTTTGTTGTTGTTGTTGTTGTTTGTTTTTAGAGTTTATTTGAAACTCAGTTACACAGAGCCATCTCATTCCCTCCCTCTCTCTGTAAAGGAAGGAGCGTTTTGATTATCTAGGGATATATATAATTTTGCTCTTTAGTTTATTCCCAAGGCAGAACATAGCTATCAGAATTCACTTACTTTGCTTTGGTGGTGGTGGTGGTTTTGTCCTGTGTCTGACTCTTTGTGACCCCATGGACTGTAGCCCACCAGACTCCTCTATCCATGGGACTTCCCAGGCAAGAATATTGGAGTGGGTTGCAATTTCCTTCTCCAGGGGATATTTCCAACCCAGGGATGAAACCTATATCTCTTGTGTCCCCTGCATTCACGAGGTGGGGAGGGGGGTGGGGTTCTTTACCACTAGCGCCACCTGGGAAGCCCAGGTATGAGATTGCAAAGATCTAGACTTAAATTGAAGAATTTTTTTTTTAAGCCTCAGGCTTTAGGATTTTCATTATGTGATAAGAAAACATGTTGCTCAGGCTATTTTTCACATCTATTCATGTAAGTTAGTTCATGTGTCTGGCATAAATTGTCATATGCATGCATCCTCTATGAGTGGTTGTGCTTCTATGTACTTTACTGTACAGTAATGTGTGGAGTGAAGGGCTTCCATGATAGCTCAGCAGTAAAGAATCTGCCTGCAATGCAGGAGATGCGGGTTTGATCTCTGGGTCAGAAAGATCCCCTGGAGGAGAAAATGACAGCCACTCCAGTATTCTTATCTGAAGAATCCTATAGAGGAGCTTGGAAGGTTAAAGTCCATAGGGTCACAAGAGTTGAACAGTGAGTGACTGAGTGTGCATACACTGTATAGAGTATAGTAGTGGAGTATCTTTATTTCAAGTGCAGAATGTCCAGAAGCAAGTGTAAAAGCAGCAGTGGTATAGGTGACATAGCTACCCAGGCTTGCATTAATATGTTTACATAAATAAAGAATATATTGGCTTGGCAAGACAGTGCCTTCGCGTTTTTCTGTAGTATCTTAGGGAAAAACCCAAACAAACTTTTTGGCCACCCAATAATTGTGACCACCAGTGAATCCAACCTTTGCAAGTATAAAGTCTTCATCTTATCCTAAGGTTTTGAAAATTGACCTATGCCACATTACAAAGCAAAGAAAGTGAGGGAACAAGACAACAGTAAGTGATGTGGTAACCCTCTATGATGTCTCCCAAGGTCTCCAATTGCAACAATACAGGGGTTTGAAGAATTCCTTGTAAGGAATGACCCCATAAAACTCCTAAAAGAAAACTTAGGCAAATCATTCTCGGACATGAATTGTAACAATATTTTCTTAGTTTCCCAAAGCAAAAGAAATAAAAGTAAAAATAAATGGGACCTAATCAAACTGAAACTTTTCCACAGCAAAGAAAACCATTGAGAAAACGAAGAGACAACATATGGAATGGGAAGAAATACTTGCAAATGATGCAATTGACAAGGAGTTAATAGCCAAAATATACAAGCAGCTCATAAAACTCAATACCAAAAAGCAACCCAATCAAAAGGTGGGCAGAAGACCTAAACAGACATTTTTCCAAACAAGACATACACTTAGCCAACAAGCACATGAAAAGATGCTCAACACACTAATAATTAGACAAATCCAAATTAAAACCACAATGAGGTTTCACCTCAACAGC
This sequence comes from Oryx dammah, assembly GCF_014754425.2. Lineage (NCBI taxonomy): Eukaryota > Metazoa > Chordata > Mammalia > Artiodactyla > Bovidae > Oryx > Oryx dammah. The sequence goes on from NW_024070207.1 coordinate 111,740,838, forward strand.
AATCAGAATGACCATCATCAAAAAGTCTAGAAATAATAAATGGTAGAGAGGATCTGGAGAAAAGGGAACCCTCCTAGACTGTTGGTGGGAACTGAGTTGGTGTAGCCACCATGGAAAACAGTATGTAGTTTTCTTAAAAACTAAAAATAGAGCTGCAGTATGATTCAGCAATTCTGCTCCTAGGCATATGTTCCAAAAACGATGAAAACTCTAATTCAAAAAGATGCATGCACCCCAATGTTCATAGCAGCACTACTTACAATAGCCAAGACATGGGAAAAACACAAGTGCCCACCAGTAAAGTAAGTGAGAGAAAGATGAATATTATTTGCTATCGCTTATATGGGGAGTCTAAAAATGCAACAATACAAAGCAGAAACAAAGTCATAAACATAGAAAACAAACTTATGGTTACCAAAGGGGAATGGGGAGTTTGGGGTTAGCAGATATGTACTACTATACATAAAATAGATAAGCAACAAGGATTTACCATATATACAGGGAGCTATATTCAACGTCTTACAATAATTCACAATTGGCAGTAATTTGAAATACGTGTGTGTGTCTGTGTATCTATGAATCACTTTTCTGTTTAGCTGAAACTAACCAAAATGTAAATCAACTACACTTCAGTTTTTTTTTTGTTTAATTCATACATAGAAAAGATAATGGTGTATGGTACTCTCTATACTAGGAGCTTCCTTTATGTAACAGTCTTGAAAACTGTGACTCACCAGAAATATTGCTGATAAAAGCCACTCCAAGATGAATGAACATACTAAGACTCACAGATACTTAAACGAACTACTGCTTTTGAGAACAGTTCACTGACAGGAGCTATCACCAGAATTTTTTGTTGACAACAACCTTCCTTGAGAGCACAAAATGGCTTTGAACTCAGGAAACTCTAGGTCTGTGGCACTGTATGGCATCGTAACTTTTGTTAGTATGTTCCCTCACGCATAAGAAGATTTAATTTTATATTGGCGTATTAGCAGAGTTCACAGTAAGAAAGAATAATTTTCACTAAAACAACTTAGAATTGGAAGTCCCTAACATAAACCTTCTATTGTGGACTAACTGGCTATGATACCCTTGCATTCTAACTCATAGTTTATATCCCAGTTAAGTCTGAAAACAGGGTTCTAAAAAGGTGAGTATGTCATGGACCTACAAAATGGGCTTGTCTTTGTCAATTTCTCTTAGTTTTTAAGGCTTTCATTGAAATGCACATTTGACAGTAGAGTATATCAGCTGCATACTGATATTCAGCTAAATGTAAGGAGAGGCAGTGGAATATGATAGCTGTAGTAAGAGATTTCACTTTCATAAATATGGATATCACTAATGCCAATTAATTGGAGCTGACAAATTTTTTGAACTTGGTGTATTCCCTAATCTCTAATAGAATGCATAGGGAAATAAGAATAACACAAGAATACTTTGTCCAGTTTTAGATTTCAATTAACATCCTCATATAATGCATATATTTAAATAGAAGCCAGTGTATATTCTGGATTTACAAAGAAAAACATTTCTTATTTTTCATGTTATATAACTTGCAACCATAGCCAATCAAGTAATTATAATATTGTATCTGCTAAGATTCAGGGTAGACATTAAAGGCCATCCTCACAAAAATAACATCTCACATTCAATTGTCTATCATTGGAAAATCCCATGAACACTTGAAACTGGGGTACACATTGACCCTCTAGGCACCTCTCAGTCTATTTGGGAATGTGAGTAACCTAGATCTTCCCAGAGAGCTTTTATTTTTCACTTTTGTTTTTGTAATAATCTGCATTCCATTTTCATACCATATCAGAAACAATATATCTGAAGGTCAATGTTGTATTTGTATACCTTCTGGATTTCTGACTTCAAGCACAATAGCCAAATAGTATATGGATTTGGCTATTAGATAGTCAAATAGTATATGGATTTGGCTATTAGATAGTCAAATAGCTAAAAACTATAGGAAAGCAAAGGCTCAGATAATCACAATGGTGTGATCACGCACCTAGAGCCAGACATCCTGGAATGTGAAGTCAAGGGGGCCTTAGGAAGCACCACTACAAACAAAGCTAGTGGAGCTGATGGAATTCCCAGTTGAGCTATTTCAAATCCTAAAAGATGATGCTGTGAATGTGCTGCACTCAATATGCCAGCAAATTTGGAAAACTCAGCAGTGGCCACAGGACTGGAAAAGGTCAGTTTTCATTCCAATCCCTAAGAAAGGCAATGCCAAAGAATGCTCACACTACCTCACAATTGCACTCATCTCACACGTTACCAAAGTAATGCTCAAAATTCTCCAAGCCAGGCTTCAGCAATATGTGAACTGTGAACTTCCAAATGTTCAAGCTGGATTTAGAAGAGGCAGAGGAACCAGAGATCAAATGGCCAACATCCATTAGATAATCAAAAAAGCAAGAGAGTTCCAGAAAAACATCTGCTTTATTAACTATTCCAAAGCTTTGACTGTGTGAATCACAAGAAACTGTGGAAAAATTTTAAAGAGATGGGAAAACCAGACCACCTTACCTGCCTCCTGAGAAATCTGCATACAGGTCAGGAAGCAACACTTAGAACTGGACATGGAGCAACAGACTGCTTCCAAATCAGGAAAGGAGTAGATCAAGGCTGTATATTGTCACCCTGCTTATTTAACTTATATACAGAGTACATCTTGAGAAACGCTGGGCTGGATGAAGCTGGAGTCAAGATAGCCAGGAGAAATATCAGTAACCTCAGATACACAGATGACACCACCCTTATGGCAGAAAGTGAAGAAGAACTAAAGAGCCTCTTGATGAAAGTGAAAGAGGAGAGTGAAAAAATTGGCTTAAAACTCAACATTCATAAAACTAAGATCATGGCATCTGGTCCCATCACTTCATGGGAAATAGATGGGGAAACAGTGGAAACAGTGACAGACTTTATTTTGGGAGGCTCCAAAATCACTGCAGATGGTGATTGCAGCCATGAAATTAAAAGACGCTTGCACCTTGGAAGAAAAGTTATGACCAACCCAGACAGCATATTAAAAAGCAAAGACATTACTTTGCCAGCAAAGGTCCGTCTAGTCAAAGTTATGGTTTTTCCAGTCGTCGTGTATGGATGCGAGAGTTAGACTATAAAGAAAGGTGAGTGCCAGAGAATTGATGTTTTGAACTGTGGTGTTGAAGAAGACTCTTGAGAGTCCCTTGGACTGCAAGGAGATCCAACCAGTCCATCCTAAAGGAAATCAGCCCTGAATATTCATTGGAAGGACTGGTGCTAAAGCTGAAACTCCAATACTTTGGCCACCTGATGCGAAGAGCTGACTCATTTGAAAAGACCCTGATGGTGGGAAATATTGAAGGTGGGAGGAAGGGGATGAGAGAGGATGAGATGGTTGGATGGCATCACCGACTCAATGGACATGAGTTTGAGTGAACTCCAGGATTTGGTGATGGACAGGGAAGTCTGCCATGCTATAGTCCATGGGGTTGCAAAGAGTCACACATGACTGAGTGGCTGAACTGAACTCAACTGATAGGAAAGTAAATTTGAGTTCTACTTCAAAAATGTGTCAACACTAACTACCATAGGTGGTGAACTCATCTTCTCGTTTCTAACCCTCTTGAGATGGTCTTCCGTGTCTGAGATATGGACTTAAGGGTAAGGTGTAGAAGAATAAGGGGCCAAACTAGAAACAAAGCGGGGGGTGTGGGGTTGGGGAGAAGAAAGTAATGAAATGAGTAGGGCGACTTAGAGACACTGATGAAAAGAAATGGGGGCTGGTAATCAAGTAGAGCTTTGTCTTCATTTTTACCACCTGCTTTCCCTCTTCAGTCATCACTGTTTTTATTTTTGTCACTTTCAGATTTTATTAACACATACCAGACTTAAGCGATTTATGTGGAAATTCATGACTCTGCGGGTACCCATACTCTAGTGAGATCAACTGCAAAAGCAGGAAAAGGGAAGGAAGAAAAGGAAATTCCTAGCTGATATGGAAACAATGATTTTGTTGACACATCTCTGGTAAGCAAATTAATTATGTATGGGGAACTACTCTTAGGCATTTTGCTATCAAACATCCTATTTTCTTTTTAAAATTAAAATCCTTCACAAAAACCTTTTCTATAACTTTTCTTCCAGGTGAATTGAAATTGTAATGCTCTAAGCTGTCAGGAAATATTTTGGAATTTACCTGTATTTCCTTAAAGTACAGTTGATACACGAAAATAAAAGTAGATTACTACATCTTCTTCTGTTCTTTTATATGAATTATAAACATCTAGAGTTAGTATCTTTTATTTGGTTGATTCAAATTATTAACTCTCCCTTAAAACCACTATATTTTCTTGATTGGTCAAATATTACAGCAATATGCAGCATAACAACCAACCACAAATATCTTAATAGCATGTGATAATAAGCATTTTTTTTTTTTGTCGAATGTCTGAGGGTAGGCAATAGGTTGGCTGATATAATAACTGTTGTAATTTTTCTGGGGCAACTCTGTACCATGTCTTTCATCTCCTTCCTGAGGTCAGCATGCTTACCTGGGCATGTTTTCTCATAATAGCAGAAGTGCAAGAGAGTAAGCTCAATTACAAGGAGCTTGTCTAGACTTTGCATGCATAAATTCTGCTATCATTTCTTTGGCCAGAAGAAGTCATAGGGTCTAATGTAAAATAAAGGGGTGGGGGAAAAGACTTTAACAGAGGGAAGATGAAGTCACGTGAAAAGTGGCCTGGAATCAAAGGGAAGAAGAATTGGAGTCAGTAATGTGATCTACTTTATGTTGTAAACTCAAATATCACATGTCTTCTCCATTTCTCTTTTCAGATATACATACATAGGTATACATAAGGATATATATATATACACACACACAGTATCTTTCTTATGTAGAAATGTCATTTTTCTCAACTAAACATTTCAACTTTGAGAGAAAAGTAATTGGAAATGGAGGAAGACAGCAGCAGACAAACCAGCCACACAACCTGAATCAATTCTTATGAACAGAGGATTTCCTTCCCTTCCCTTCTCTCTCATACACACACATGGCCACACACCTGTATTTGAAGTTGTAGTGCATAAGAATAGGACATCTGAAAGTATTCAAGCAACCAAATAACCTTCTTAGATAAGACATTTTTCAGTAGTGTCTTTGAATATATCTGGCATATAGATAATCCTCCTTTTTACCAAAAAAAAAAAAGATAAAATAAATTTCAGTTGTTTCAGAAACGGCATTGGAAAATTGCTTTGAATAAATCAGCACTATAGAGGGAAAAAAAGCCCACATGCTCAGTAGGCATATCTTTCTCAGAATCAATGTATTGTGAAGAGATAAGTGAATGCTGCTAAGGAAATCTCTACCCAGCCTTTCTCAGTTACCTGAGTCACTCTTTAACATTGCCAGTGTGACACTCCAATTTTTCAGAGCTCAGATAAATCACCAAACCTCCCAGAACTATGGGTATCATACCGTGTTCTGCAACACTGCCAAATCTAACTGCCCTTCCCAGCCCAATCACAGAAGGCAGGAGTTACTCATCAGGCCATTTTCTCTCCTTCAGCCTTGACCTTCAGTCATTGCTTATCTATTCTCTCAGTGCATCCCTTGTGCATTCCAGCCCCTTTCTCATGCTTGAGTCCTCATTATCATTTCTTGCGCTATTGAAAAAATTTCCTCAAGAGAACCTCTCCCCGCACCCTACTCATCTAATCAAATCTGTCCTGTATCCTATTCCTGTAGTCTAATCAACCTCCTCCCCACAAACACATAAATACAGGCAAGTCCAAAACTGTCTGCAGTTCTGCATAGCCTGGCTTTATTCTGGATCCTTCCTTTTTCCCCTAGTTAAATCTCCCAACCCCTCATAACATACTCACAGTCTAAACTGACCAGTTCATACCAGTTTGCCTGGATTTTCCAGGTTTTAACAACAAAAGTCTCATATCAGTTCCAGGCAAACCTGGATGGTTGGTCACTCAACCTCATAAATATACATGCCCCCCGACACCACATAATGTATTTGATAAATACTTACTGAGAACGTAATATGTACCAGGCACTTTTCTGGATACTAAAGATACAGCAGTGAACAAAAAGACAAGATCTTTTCTTGTAGCCCTCAAAGTTCTAATGTGAAGTGAAAGTCGCTCAGTTGTGTCCTAGTCTTTGTGAACCCAAGGACTATACAGCCCATGGAATTCTCCAGGCCAGAATACTGGAGTGGGTAGCTGTTCCCTTCTCCAGCAGATCTTCCCAACCCAGGGAATGAACCTAGGCCTCCCACACTGCAGGTGGATATTTTACCAGCTGAGCCACCAGGGAAGCCCAAAGTTCTAATAGGATGTTACACAAATAAATGAGAGAGAGAGAGAGAGAGAGGAATATACTGAAACGTGCATTTGTCTCCTCTTATTCCAACTGAAACAGTCTATTCCTTTTTTTTTTCCTCTCTCTCTCTGTGTGCCTCTCTCTGTGTGTATATATATGTATATATACACACATATATAAACATAAATATATATTTATTTCAGTGGTGTTATCTGCAGTGAAGAAAAATAAAAGAGAGAGTGAAGAAGTAGGTAGTGAGTAGGCAGTGTTTCTATATAAGAACAGTGACATTCTCTCTGATGGAAATTCTTCATATAATTCTACAATTAATAGCTTACATATCTCAAGTCCCGTAAAATAGTCAGTTCATTCCTTCTTATGTTCATTAATGTATTAATTAACCCTACAAGTTTTGTTGTAACTCCTGCTATCCACTAAACATGGTTTTAGCAACTGGTGAGGAAAGAGTGGGTGAAACTCTCATACTCCCTGCTGTCATGGTTTTTATAGTTAGGTCAAAAAAGAAACCGTGAACCAGCAATCATACAACTGTACTTATAGTGGTAAATTGTGCTCAGTACTGAGGCTTTCCAGGTGGCACTAGTGGCAAAGAACCCGCCTGCCAATGCAGGAGACATAAGAGACACAGGTTCGATCCCTGGGTCGGGAAGATCCCCTGAAGGAGGGTTGGCAACCCACTCCAATATTCCTGCCTGGAAAATCGCATGAACAAAGGAGCCTGGTGGGCTACAGTCCATAGGGTCGCAAAGAGTCAGACGCGACTGAAGTGACAGCACACATGCAGGTACTCAGTACTAAGGAGGAACTGAATGGGAAACTCTGGGTATTGAACGGCAGCATTTAATTTTGATTCTGAAGTTAAGAATGCTTTCAGAATTGATATTTGAGTCTCAGAGGGAAAACACTTTAGGCAGAGTGGAGAAGCACTTTTGATGCTTTGAGAAAAGGAAATAAAAGATAACTCAGAAGCAGAAGGCAAGCCCATATATGTGCAGCACACTGAGTGACAGGAGTGGTGGGTCATAAGTGCTCAGGAGATAGTGGAGGCTAGATCAGGAAGTCCTTAGAGTGAAAAGAATCGTGGTCTCGCCCCTCACATTGGAATCACTTAGGCTTTTGTAAAATCCTGTTGCCTGCTTCCCCACATCCACCCCTTGGAGATTCTGGTTTGGGATGCAGATGAAGCATTAGGTCTTAAGAAGTTTCTTGTTTCTTGACGATGAATATTTTTTCCCAAGTAATCTTTCACCTGTTTCTTCAAACAGGTGAATACCTGACTCAAGTTTTTACTTACTGGAACTCTAAATATTTCTCCCATGTTCAAACTCTGTCTTTTCTTGGATTATTTTCCTCCTTCCTCTGCTGAGGATAGCTTCTTACTTCTTTCTGCCCTTTGATGTCTTCTTTAGATTCAATTTTAAACAGCATCAGAAACTAACACTCTAATGAACTTTGCAGACAGCTTAGAACCACCTTTCTCATACATCAATTAACTTGTTTGTTTTTGCCTTGTTTCTATCCTTCTCTCTGCCCCTCAAAAACTTAGCACAGAAACTCAAATGTTGTAGATATTAGGTACAAATTTGTGAAATTGAACAGACTACCACCTTAAGAGGTTACAAATGCACAAGACAGTACAGTATCTCTAAATCTTGGATTTACATTCATGAGAGTGAATAAGCTTACATTCAATCACATTACTTGGCTGTCTTTGAGATAAGCACAGGCAGAAGTAATTGTCATTTTTGATTTAGTGTTCTAAGCCAAGATGAAAAGAAGATGGTCTTCTGCAGGCTCTAAATTTGATCTTACTTTAATGGTTTTGTTTTCCATTATAACTTTTTAAAAGTTGGGAATAAACATGAATAAACAGAGTAAACTCTTCTTTATTCATATTATTCTGGTGACCCATACATCTAAATAGTGTTCATTTGCTTTGAATGTTCCTGGCGTCATTTTTAGTTAGTGCCTCTGATCTTGTTAACGGCAGAATCCATTTTTATTTTTTAATCAAGAATTCTGTCTTTGATAGTGAGTTACTGAGAAAGAAATAGATGAAACCTGAACTATCCAGAGGGAATTTCCCTGGGCTGCTTTGGGGAGATAGTCTAACATCAGGCAGGGTTATTAATCGTGCCTTTCCTTCCAGACATCAAGTTCTTATTCTTGCTTCTATTGTTGAAGAAAAACAAAATCACTTAAGTGAAAACCCGAATATTTTATATCAGACATCCTTGTATGAAAACTAAACATGTATCAAGTCAGTAATCTGTATGCACAGATGAAGAGAGGAAGGTGGAATAATATTTCTATTCTAAAACTGCTGTTTTGATGTGACTGTCTTTGATGGCAAATAGAACAGGAATAAACTCAAATTTTAAAAGTAAGGAAATATTTTATTTCACTGATTTCAAGAAGACCAAAAAGACATCTCCATGATCTCAATGACACCTTTGATGATCACATTTTTTCCAATATCTTTTTGCCATCCTTCCTGTTTCAAGGAGGTTCTCAGGCTAATTTGCCTCAAAACAGAAATACGGCTCCCACAGTTCCAAGCATCACAGCCAAACATGACAATGTCCAAGAAACATCCCTTGGCCTTCTTTGGTCTCCTTTAAAAACGTAAGTAACACTTGCCCCAAAGTTGCATTCTCTTTGCCACTCAGAAGACTTCCTCTCACAATTTAATTGATCAGAATTATGCCACAAGTCCAAAGCAAAGAAAATGGTGCCACCACTACAGAATCAGTCCAGTCAAGAGCCATCTTTAGGGACTGGTTACCAAAACACATGTCCCTGTGAAGCAGAGTAGATAGATACTTGAAGAAAACTTAGAAAAACTAAGAGAATGAGAACATATGGAGGGAACCAACTAATAATATCTGTGCTAACTGGCATGGGGTTCAAGAGATAAGAACTACAGACCATTATATTTTTTCTTTAAATCAGGAGATTTTAACTTTCAAATCAAAATCTTTTGAAGGGCTACTCTAAAACCTGGTTGATTTCAAAATTTTAAAACTATGATAAAACCTCTTTAAAAGAAAACCAACTTTCACATTAGTTTGTTCATTTGTTATATTGAAAAATTAGAAACTGAGTCCTGGCCTGGAGGATTTTAGGAAACCAAGACCTAAAAAAAAAAAAAAGCTATCAGTGGCCTCTGGGTTCATTTCTCTTCCTGTTTTTTGTTTTTGTCTCATTTTTTTATAGAAAGAAATCTGAGCCTTGTGGACATTTTTATGTTGTGTATGTCTGCAGTGTGAAACGTGATACTGATGTTAGGTTGAGAGACTGATGGCATTTTGTGGGTCAGAAGCTGGGATCAGGGTTTGAAGTTGGGATTTGGCTTAAGGAAGATAAGCTGTTAGAGTGCTAGGAATTGATTCAAGCTGTAAAAATGAGAGTCAAACATTGGGAGATAGGGAGAGGTGACTTTAATTGAATTGTGGAGCTGTATGAGGCTATCAATACCCAGATATGACAGTTTACTTCTAAGAGGCTATTTTGAAATAGGCTGATCACTCCAGAAAACACTAGGGTTGAAAATGCCCTGCTTTCATGCCCAGAGTAACACATAGTGAGGAGAGGCTTATTGTACCTATTTACACAAGAAATCCTAAATAACTGTGATGTCTTAGACTCTCAAGAAGTTAAACACATCACCCAAATTCCCTTTGCTGGAAGTATATTTAGGATTTTTTACCAATGTTTATAATTATTGTTTCTCTTACTGTTCTTGTTCAGTTTTGCTATTAAGGTTGTATGAGCCACAGAAAGGATATAATTCGTTTTCTTTCATTTTTGTTCTTTAAAACTTTTGTATAAGATAGGGCTTGTAATATTTCCTAAATATTCAGTAAAGATTTGCCTGCAGAATCATCTTGCCTTGTTATCATTTATGAAATAGAAATTGGTATTTTTTTTTCTTTTCCCCTATGGTTCACTTTCTTCAAACGTTACTGGTATTTGACCATTTTCTATTTGTTCTTGAGTTACTTTTGGTATTTATAGTTTGTAGATTATTTATCCATTTCATTTAATTTTTCAAAGATATTGAGAGTATTCTTTACATCAGTATAAGTTTTAGAATGTTTGTAAGTTTATACAAGCCTAATTGTTTCTCCAAAGATAAGATAATGAGCCTTAACATAATTGCTGAATAATATAAAACCATACAGTTAAGCTGAAAGATGAGTCAACATGAGTATATTTTGAGAATCAGGCTTAGTATGGTAGATTTTACAGGAGCAAGTGTCAATAACGCGAGACTGACGCATGTCATAATTTGGAAAATGGTTTCACACATGGCAGAAATCTATGGGTTGAGTAATAATTCACTCTGCTGCTGCTGCTGCTGCTGCTGCTGCTGCTAAGTCACTTCAGTCGTGTCTGACTCTGTGCGACCCCATAGACGGCAGCCCACCAGGCTCCCCCGTCCCTGGGATTCTCCAGGCAAGAACATTGCAGTGGGTTGCCATTTCCTTCTCCAGTGCATGAAAGTGAAAAGTGAAAGTGAAGTCCCTCAGGCGGGTCCGACTCTTCAGGACCCCCTGGACTGCAGCCTACCAGGCTCCTCCGTCCATGGGATTCTCCAGGCAAGAGTACTGGAGTGGGGTGCCATTGCCTTCTCCGATAATTCACTCTAGCTTACTTCATTTCTTGTAACCCAAAGGGTGAATTGCAACTTAAATCCATTTAAATTGGAATCTCCATGCATTGAAAGAGAGAAGTATTTAAATAGTAATGTAGTACAAGGGAAGTTTGTTCCGAAGGTGATCTCCGTGAGAGTGAGGAATTTGTCTTTTCTTATTTCCTGTTTTCTTTACATAGATTAAAATAGTACCTGACACATAGTAGGTGCTCAATGACAAATATTTGAATGAAGGAAAAACTGAAAATCTAATTTAGTCCTAGTGACAAGTCTGTGACTATAATAACAAACACTTGCTATTTACACTATATCAGAAATCATTCTATGTCTTTACATGTGTTAATTTATCTAAATCCTTCAGTTCAGTTCAGTTCAGTTCAGTTGCTCAGTCGTGTCCGACTCTTTGCGACCCCATGAATCACAGCACGCCAGGCCTCCCTGTCCATCACCAACTCCTGGAGTTCACTCAGACTCATGTCCATCGAGTCCATGATGCCATCCAGCCATCTCATCGTCGGTCATCCCTTTCTTCTCCTGCCCCCAATCCCTCCCAACATCAGAGTCTTTTCCAATGAGTCAACTCTTCGCATGAGGTGGCCAAAGTACTGGAGCTTCAGCTTTAGCATCATTCCTTCCAAAGATATCCCAGGGTTGATCTCCTTCAGAATGGACTGGTTGGATCTCCTTGCAGTCCAAGGGACCCTCAAGAGTCTTCTCCAACACCACAGTTCAAAAGCATCAATTCTTCAGCGCTCAGCCTTTTTCACAGTCCAACTCTCACATCCATACATGACCACAGGAAAAACCATAGCCTTGACTAGACGGACCTTAGTCGGCAAAGTAATATCTCTGCTTTTGAATATGCTATCTAGGTTGGTCATAACTTTTCTTCCCAGGAGTAAGCATCTTTTAATTACATGGCTGCAATCACCATCTGCAGTGATTTTGGAGCCCCCCAAAATAAAGTCTGACACTGTTTCCACTGTTTCCCCATCTATTTCCCATGGAGTGATGGGACCGGATGCCATGATCTTCGTTTTCTGAATGTTGAACTTTAAGCCAACTTTTTCACTCTCCTCTTTTACTTTCATCAAGAGGCTTTTTAGTTCCTCTTCACTTTCTGCCATAAGGGTGGTGTCATCTGCATATCTGAGGTTATTGATATTTCTCCTGGCAGTCTTGATTCCAGCTTGATATGAAATAGCAAACTGTATATAATGACTATAATTATTATTATATGTTTATGGCAGTTCTGTACCTTGTTGATTACTGTGAGCTTGTTATATATTTTGAAATCAGAAAGTGTGATGCTTCTATCTTTGTTTTACTTTCCCAAGATTGACTTGGCTGTTTGTGCTCTTTTATGGTTGCATATGAATTTTAGAATTTTTTTCTATTTTTATAAAAAATAGCATTGGAGTTTTTATGGAGATGGCACTGAATATGTAGATCACTTCAGATAGTATGTATTTAAACACTATTAAGTCTTCTAACCTATGGATATGAAGATGCCATTCCATTTGTTTCCATCTTCTTTAATTTCTCTCATCAAATTACTTTGTAGTTTTCAGTATACAAGTCTTTCAACTCTTTAATCAAATGTATTCCTAAGTATTTTATTATTTTTTGTGCTATTGTTTAGGGAATTATTTTTCTAATTTCCTTTTCAGCTAGTTTGTAGTCAGTATAACTGATTTTTACATTTCGATTTTGTACCTTGTACCTTTACTGAATTTATTGGTTGTAATAAATTTTATATGAAATCTTTACAATTTTCAATATATAAGATGTTTGTCTACAAACAGTGACAGTTTTACTTCTTCCTTTCTGATTTGGGTACGTTTTATTTCTTTTTCTTGCTCAATTACTCTGGCTAGGATGTTCACTACTATGTTAAATAAAAGTGGTGTAATTTCGCATCATTGTCTTGTGTCTGATATTAGAGGGAAAGCTTTCAGGTTTTCACAGTTGAATGTGATTCTAGCTGTGAGCTTTTCATGTATGACCTTCATTATGTTGAGGAATTTTCCCTCCTTTCCTAATTTTTGAGAGTTTTTGTTATGACAGGGCTCCTTATTTTGTCAAACACTTGTTTTTTTGCATCTGTTGAGATGATCTTATGATTTTAATCCTTTGATCTGTTAACATGATGTGTCACATTAATTGGTTGTCATATTTTGAACCATACTTACATCCATGAGGCAAATCCCTCTTGGTTACATTGTATAATCCTTTTAATGTGCTGTTGGACTCACTTTGTATTTGATTGAGGATTTTTGCAACTGTATTCACCAGGGTTATTTTCCTATAGTTTTGCTTTTCATGGTGTCCTTGTCTGGCTTTAGTTTCAGGGTAGTGCTGGATTCATAAAATGAGTTTGGAATTATGTCTTCCCTCCTCTCGAATTTTTGCAGAACATTTGAAAAGGGATTGGTATTAATTCTTCTTTAAATGTTTGGTAGAATTCACCAGTGAAGTCATTTGATCTGTGTCTGTCACAAAAAGATAAATAGTGTATTATTCCACATGTATTAGGTACTTAAAGTAGTTAGAATCATAGAAATATCAAGTAGAATGGTGGTTGCCAGAGACTAGGGGGAGAGGAAGATGGGAAGTTGTTGTTTAATGGATATAGAGTTTTAGTTTTGCAAGGTTAAAAGATTGGCTACACAAAAATGTGAATATTCTTAATACTACTAAACTATACATCTTAAACCTAATTCGTATTTTGTTATGTGAATTGTACCACAGTTGATTTTTTAAATGTATATAAATCTACTACTTAGAGGTAGGTCACATTTCTTTGCAAATTTTGTTTATAGTCCGATGGTTAAAAAATAAAGGAGTTAAGCACTATTACTTCTAACTTAAGACTAGTTTTAGATATGAAAATTAGCTTGAATATGGATTAGAATTATTCTGTCTTTATTTTAACTATGAATTCAGCTTTAATAAACTTGTCCAGTGATACTTCAAGGCCCGAGTTAATTACTGTTTTCTCTGACATCTATCACAGAAGAATTCCTTTTTTGGAGTAAAATCCTGTGTATATTTCTAGACTAATCCACTTAGTTGTATGTACATCTGCCTCTAGAGTTTAATATCAAGGCTTATCCTTTAAATAACTTTGTTTCCTTGGTTCTTACTATTATGCCAGGCACAGAGCTGGCAGGTTATAAGAGTTTACTGAATTCATTGAGCAAATATTTGTTAAAACCTTAACATGAACAAGGACCAAGATAGATGCATTTTTAATGTTGCCTTCATTTAGTAATGGTCAAAACTTTGCACAGGAAATAATCTAAGTCTTAGCCACAGTGTTAGTATTGACCAACTAGGGTTAATATGTTTTATTCAAAAGATGTGTAGTATTTAGTAGAAGACAGACATAATGATTTAGCTGATGAGAATAGAATATATAATTTTGGATTTCAGGCCTATGAAAGACAGAGGTACATGTTGTAGACACAAACTTTCTTCCTGATGTCTTTGTATATATACCATACTTGGTAGTGACATTTCTTAAAATTATACTTGCTTTTTCTTCCTTAAAATGCTTCTGTAGTTTGATTGTCAATTAAAATACATTAATGATTATTAACTAAGTATAGCTACTGAGGGTAGCTGTATGAGAATGAGAAGAATAATAAAGTTATTTTCTATAAACCAGTTTAGTATTAGCAATTACCATAAACTCTAATGTACATTTAAGAAACTGTTGCAAATAGGCACATGTCAGTATATTTATGCTGAATTTAAATCCAAGAATTCTTAGTAATCACATATTCCCTTACGTCACTATCTATATGGTAATGGAATGTGAGTTTTATTGATTATAGAAGATGAAGCGACACCAACATTTAAGTTCACATATTTGGAAAAAAAATCAATTTTTTAAGAAATCTAATTCTTAGTGTTATTTCTTAATTAAAAAACTGTAAGCCTGCTGTTTAAAATAAAGATTATGGCCAAGAAGAGCCCATGTCAGGGTTAAATGAAAGAGAGACTAATTAGCTGATAAAATTCAGAATTATGAGATTATCCTCTGTTTTACAAGCTAAAACAAAAGGCTAGGGAGTTTTCTGGGTGATCAGAAACACTGAATTTATGCTAAGAGAGACATATATAAAATCTCATGGGTCCCTATTTGGAGAATCTTTGTAGAACCCCTATAATGACACCTGACTAATTTGAATATACATAGTAAGAAGTAGTCATGAGAATCCTCTGTCCTTTTGAGTAGTGGATTAATTATTCTATGACATGTTTTGATTTAAGCTCTCAACTGTATTCAGAACCACGACAGAACTGGGAATTGTCTATGATAATTTCATTGAATATGTAAGAGGTGAAAAAAACTGCTTAGTAGCCTTTCTAAAACATTATGAAATTCCTTAACTGTAGCTTTATGAAGCTAACTGGTGGTATATATGGTCAAGGGTTTTCTAATCGAACCCAGAGAAAATGGGAAAAAGACATGATTATGTTAGGAGAATTGCACTGTGTTGATTAAAAACATTAAGCAGCTAGGATTACTTTAATGGCAGAAGGTGAGTAATTTGAAAGGAAATGTAAGAAATATCCATGAATCTATAATCAGACAGTATGTTCTTTCCCTAACACCATGAATGAATTTGGGACGAGAGTAGTGGCTAGATTTGTAAACTCAGACACTAGTGCCTATGATCACTAGATTCTTTTTCCAAAACTATAATGGATAGGTTATGTAGAACTATGATCTTTATGGTACTCCTTCCATACCTAAGGAAGAGCTGAAAGCTATTTGCACTCTACTTAGACCTATTAAGAATGTTGCTACAGTTTAAGTTTCAGGTGAGTGGGGACTTTATTTTCTCCGCTGCTATGTCTCCAGTGGGCTTCCTAGGGGCTCAACAGTAAAGAATCCACCTGCCAGTGCAGGAGATGCCAGTTCAGTCCTTGGGTTAGAAAGATTACTTGGAGAAGGAAATGACTTCCAACTACAATATTCTTGTCTGGGAAATCCCATGAACAGACGAGCCTTGCAGGCTACAGTCCATGGGGTCATGAAAGAGTCGGACATGACTTAGCAAATAAGCAACAACAACAGCATGTCTCCAGTACCCTCCACACTCCTGAGCATGTTCTTGGTACCCCATAATATTTGTTGAGTGAATTAATAAATTAATATGTACTCCATATTAGAAATTCTTTCAAGGCAAGAATACGAACTAATTGGTCAACATTAGCCTGTGGGAATTCTTTTTTTTTTTTAATTGGAGGCTAATTACTTTATAATATTGTAGTGGTTTTTGCCATACATTGACATGAATCAGCCATGGGTGTACATGTGTTCCCTATCCTGACCCTCCCTCCCACCTCCCTCCTCATCCCATCCCTCGGGGTCATCCCAGTGCACCAGCACTGAGCACCCTGCCTCATGCATTGCACCTGGACTGGTGATCTATTTCACATATGATAATATACATGTTTCAATGATATTCTCTCAAATCATCCCACCCTTGCCTTCACCCACAGAGTCCAACAGTCTGTTCTTTACATCTGTGTCTCTTTTGCTGTCTCGCATATAGGGTCATTGTTACCATCTTTCTAAATTCCATATATATGCATTGATATACTGTATTGGTGTTTTTCTTTCTGACTTACTTCACTCTGTATAATAGGCTCTGGTTTCATCCACCTCATTAGAACTGATTCAAATGCATTCTTTTTAATAGCTGAGTAATATTCCATTGTGTATATGTACCACTGCTTTCTTATCCGTTTGTCTGCCAATGGACATCTAGGTTGCTTCCATGTCCTGGATATTATAAACAGTGCTGTGATGGACATTGGGGACACGTGTCTCTTTCGATTCTGATTTCCTCAGTGTGTGTGCCCAGCAGTGGGATTGCTGGGTCATATGGCAGTTCTATTTCCAGGTTTTAAGGAATCTCCAAACTGTTCTCCATAGTGTCTGTACTAGTTTGCATTCCCACCAACAGTGTAAGAGAGTTCTTTTTTCCCTCACCCTCTCCAGCACTTATTGTTTATAGACTTGTTGATAGCAGCCATTCTGACCCACATGAGATGGTACCTCATCATGGTTTTGATTTGCATTTCTCTGATAATGAGTGATGTTGAGCATCTTTTCATGTGTTTGTTAGCCATCTGTATGTCTTCTTTGGAGCAATGTCTGTTTAGTTCTTTGGTCCATCTTTTGATTGGGTCACTTATTTTTCTGGAATTGAGCTGCAGGAGTTGCTTGTATATTTTTGAGATTAATTCTTTGTCAGTTGCTTTGTTTGCTATTATTTTCTCCCATTCTGAAGGCTGTCTTTTCACCTTGCTTATAGTTTTCTTCATTATGCAAAAGCTTTTAAGTTTAATTAGGTCCCATTTATTTATTTTTGCTTTTATTTCCATTATTCTGGGAGGTGAGTCATAGAGAATCCTGCTGTGATTTATGTCAGAGAGTGTTTTGCCTATGTTTTCCTCTAGGAGTTTTATAGTTTCTGGTCTTACATTTATATCTTTACTCCATTTTGAGTTTATTTTTGTGTATGGTGTTAGAAAGTGTTCTAGTTTCATTCTTTTACAAGTGGTTGACCAGTATTCCCAGAACCACTTGTTAAAGAGATTGTCTTTTCTCCATTGTATATTCTCGCCTCCTCTGTCAAAGATAAGGTGTCCATAGGTGTGTGGCTTTATCTCTGGGCTTTCTATTTTGTTCCATTGATCTATATTTCTGTCTTTGGGCCAGTACCACTCTGTCTTGATGACTGTGGCTTTGTAGTATAGCCTGAAGTCAGGCAGGTTGATTCCTCCAGTTCCATTCTTCTTTCTCAAGATTGCTTTGGCTAGTCGAGGTTTTTGGTAATTCCATACAAATTGTGGAATTATTTGTTCTAATTCTCTGAAAAAATACTGTTGGTAGCTTGACAGGGATTGCATTGAATCTATAGATTGCTTTGGATAGTATACTCATTCTGACTATATTGATTCTTCCAATCCATGAACATGGTATATTTCCCCATCTATTTGTACCATCTTTGATTTCTTTCATCAGCATTTTATACTTTTCTATATATAGGTCTTTTTTTTCTTTAGATAGATTTATTCCTAGTATATTATTCTCTTCATTGCAATGGTGAATGGAATTGTTTCCTTAATTTCTCTTTCTGCTTTCTCATTGTTAGTGTATAAGAATGCAAGGGATTTCTGTGTTAATTTTATATCCTGAAACTTTACTGTATTCATTGATTAGCTCTAGTAATTTTCTGGTGGAGTTTTTAGGGTTTTCTATGAAGAAGATCATGTCATCTGCAAACAGTGAGTGTTTTACTTCTTCTTTTCCAATCTGGATTCCTTTTATTTCTTTTTCTTCTCTGATTGGTGTAGCCAAAACTTCCAAAACTATGTTGAATAGTAGTGGTGAGACTGGGCATCCTTGTCTTATTCCTGACTTTAGGAGAAATGCTTTCAATTTTTCACCATTGAGGATAATGTTTGCTGTGAGTTTATCATACATGGCTTTTATTATGTTGAGGTTTGTTCCTTCTATTCCTGCTTTCTGGAGGGTTTTTTTTTTTATCAGAAATGGATGTTGAATTTTGTCAAAGGCTTTCTCTGCATCTATTGAGATAATCATGTGGTTTTATCTTTTAATTTGTTAATGTGGAGTATCACATTGATTGATTTGTGAATATTGAAGAATCCTTGCATCCCTTGGTCCACTTGGTCATGATGTATGATCTTTTTAATATGTTGTTGGATTCTGTTTGCTAGAATTTTGTTAAGGATTTTTGCATCTGTGTTCATCAGTGATATTGGCCTGTAGTTTTCTTTTTTTGTGGCATTTTTGTCTGGTTTTGGTATTAGGGTGATGATGGCACTAATGAGTTTGGAAGTTTACCTTCCTCTGCAGGTAAGTTTACCTTCCTTTATCTGTAAATAAACTTTTAAATAAACTTTATTTATCACAGAAAAAAATAAATAAAATAAATAAATATATCAAAATATGCATAGAAACGAATGAAAATGAAATCACAGCAACCCAAAACCTATGGGACACTGTAAAAGCAGTGCTGGAAGAGTTTGAGTTGCATAGGTGTTAGCTCTTCTCTAAATTTTTGGTAAAATTCAGCTGTGAAGCAATCTGGTCCTGGGCTTTTGTTTGCTGGAAGATTTTTGATTACGGTTTTGACTTCTGTGCTCGATGAGTCTGGTAAGATTTTCTATTTCTTCCTCGTTCAGTTTTGGAAAGTTATACTTTTTTAAGAATTTGTCCATTTCTTTCAAGTTGTCCATTTTATTGGCATATAGTTGCTGACAATAGTCTCTTATAATCCTTTGCATTTCTGTGTTGTCTCTTGTGATACCTCCATTTTCATTTCTAATTTTATTGATTTGATTCTTCTCCCTTTGTTTGATGAGTCTGGCTAATGGTTTGTCAATTTTATTAATCTTCTCAAATAACCCACTTTTAGCTTTGTGGATTTTTGCTGTGGTCTCTTTTGTTTCTTCTGCATTTATTTCTTCCCTAAATTTTAAGATTTCTTTCCTTCTACTAACCCTGAGGCTTTTCATTTCTTCCTTTTCTAGTTGCTTTAGGTGTAGAGTTAGGTTATTTATTTGATTTCTCTCCTGTTTCTTGAGGTAGGCTTGTATTGTTATGAACCATCCCCTTAGCACTGCTTTTACAGTATCCATAGGTTTGGGGTTGTTGTGTTTTCATTTTCATTCATTTCTATGAATATTTCGATTTATTTTTTTATTTCTTCTGTGATTTGTTGGTTATTCAGAAGTGTGTTGTTTAGCCTCCATATGTTTGTATTTTTAATAGTTTTTTTTTCCTGTAGTTGACATCTAATCTTACCACATTGTGATTGGAAAAGATGCTTGAGATGATTTCAATTTTTAAAAATTTACCAAGGCTAGATTTATGGTCCAGAGGGTGATCTATCTTGGAGAAGGTTCGGTGTGTACTTGAGAAAAAGGTGAAATTCATTGGTTTAGGTTGAAATGTCCTATAGATATCAATTAGATCCAACTGGTCCATTGTGTCATTTAAAGTTTGTGTTTCCTTGCGAATTTTCTGTTTAGTTGATCTAGCCATAGGTATGAGTGGGGTATTAAAGTCTCCCACTATTATTGTGTTACTGTTAATTTCCCCTTTCATATTTGTTAGCATTTGTCTTACACATTGTGGTGCTCCTATGTTGGGTGCATATATATTTATAATTATTATATCTTCTTCTTGGACTGATCCTTTGATCATTATGTAGTGTCCCTCTTTGTCTCTTTTCATGGCCTTTATTTTAAAGTCTATTTTATCTGATATGAGTATTGCTACTCCTGCTTTCTTTTGGTCTCCATTTGCATAGAATATCTTTTTCCAGCCCTTCACTTTCAGTCTGTATGTGTCCCTTGTTTTTGGGGGGGGGTCTCTTGTAGACAGCATATATAGGGGTCTTGTTTTTGTATCCATTCAGCCAGTCTTTGTTAAGGTAATTATTGGTAAGTATGATCCCATTGCCATTTACTTTGTTGTTTTGCGTTTGAGTTTATAAACATTTTTTGTGTTTCCTGTCAAGAGAAGATCCTTTAGCATTTGTTGAAGAGCTGGTTTGGTGGTGCTGAATTCTCTGAGCTTTTGCTTGTCTGTAAAGCTTTTGATTTCTCCTTCATATTTGAATGAGATCCTTGCTGGGTACAGTAATCTGGGTTGTAGGTTGTTCTCTTTCATCATTTTAAGTATGTCCTGCCATTCCCTTCTGGCCTGAAGAGTTTCTATTGAAAGATCAGCTGTTATCCTTATGGGAATCCCTTTGTGGGTTATTTGTTGTTTTTCCCTTGCTGCTTTTAATATCTGTTCTTTGTGTTTGATCTTTGTTAATTGGATTAATATATGTCTTAGGGTATTTTACCTTGGGTTTCTCCTGTTTGAGACTCTTTGGGTTTCTTGGTCTTGGATGGCTATTTCCTTCCCCATTTTAGGGAAGTTTTCAACTATTATCTCCTCAAATATTTTCTCATGGCCTTTCTTTTTGTCTTCTTCTTCTGGGACTCCTATGATTCAAATGTTGTGGTGTTTAACATTGTCCCAGAGATCTCTGAGGTAGTCCTCATTTCTTTTAATTCTTTTTCCCTCTCTGCTTCATTTATTTCCACTATTCAATCTTCTACCTCACCTATCCTATCTTCTGCTTCAGTTATTCTACTGTTTGTTCCCTCCAGAGTGCTTTTGATCTCATTTATTACATTATTCATTATTGATTAACTCTTTTTTATTTCTTCTAGGTCCTTGTTGGTGATGGACAGGGAGGCCTGGCGTGCTGTGATTCATGGGGTCACAAAGAGTCAGACACGACTGAGCGACTGAACTGAACTGAACTGAACTGAACTGAACTGAACTGAGGTCCTTGTTAAACTTTTCTTTCATCTTCTCAATCCTTGTCTCCAGTCTTTTTATCTGTAACTCCATTTTGTTTTCAAAATTTTGGATTATTTTTACTATCATTATTCTGAATTATTTTTCAGATAGACTTCTTACCTCTTCCTCTTTTGTTTGGTTTGGTGGGCTTTTATCATGTTCCTTTACCTGCTGAATATTTCTCTGCCTTTTCATCTTGTTTAGATTGCTGTGTTTGGGGTGGCCTTTCTGTATGCTGGAAGTTTGTGGTTCCTCTTTATTGTGGAGGTTCTTCCTTGTGGGTAGGGTTGGAAGAGTGGCTTGTCAAGGTTTCTTGGTTAGGGAAGCTTGCATCAGTGTTCTGGTGGGTGGAGCTGGATCTCTTCTCTCTGGAGTGCAATGAAGTGTCCAGTAGTGAGTTTTGAGGTGTCTATGGGTTTGGTGTGACTTTTGGCTGCCTATATTTTTGTGCTCAGGGTTATGTTCCTGCTTTGTTGGAGAATTAGCTTGGTATGTCTTGCTTTGAAACTTGTTGGCTCTTGGGTGGAGGTTGGTTTCATTATAAGTATGGAGGCTTTTGGATGAGCTTTTGTCGATTAATGGTCCCTGGAGTCAGGAGTTTTCTGGTGTTCTCAAGTTTTGGATTTAGGCTGCTGCCTCTGGCTTTCAGTCTTATTCTTATAGTAGCCTCAAGACTTCTCCATCCATACACCAGAGAAACATCTAGGTTAATGGTGAAAATATTCTCCATGGTGAGGGACACCCAGAGAGGTTCACGGAGTTACATGGAAAAGAGAAGAGGGAGGAAGGAGATAGTGGTGACCAGGAGGAGAAGAGGGGGAATCAATAATGGAGAGAGCAGTCTAGCCAGTAATCAAAAGGAAAGAGACCAGTCTAGCCTGTGATCAGTACCCTAAGTTTTCTCCACAGCCAGGAACACCCAAAGAGATTCACAGAGTTAAGTAGAGAAGAGAAGGGGGAGGGAGGAGATAGAGGTGATCTGAGGAAGAAAAAGGAGAGTAAAAAGGGGGAGAGAGCAATCAAGCCAGTAATCACATTCCTAAGTAAAAATGGTACTGAAGATTAGATTCTTAAAGGTACAGAATTGATAACAAATACCAAAAAGCAAAGATTAAAAGTCTAGAGTAGAGATTAGGCTCCAAAAACACAATATTAAAAAGATAAAACAAAATCACTAAAGTTATGTATATAAAAAAATAAGAAATTTGCTTTAAAAATAGGGTCTTTTTTTTTCAAGGTAATAGTAGGTTTTAAAAATGAAACTTAAAGGAGTAATAAAGAACTTAAAAATAAAAAAATAAAAAATGATAATAGTAAAATATATCTAGAAATTTCTCTGGAGCTGTTGAGGGCAGTGTATGGTCAGTTCAGTATCAGATAGTTTCTTGTTCCACCTTATAGTTCTCAAGGTCTATAGGTCCCTTCCAATGTGGCCAGCGCTAACTACAGGGTTTTAATCTGTTGCACCTGTCACTTCTGAAGCCCTTCCCTCTTCTTTGTTTATTTTGGCTTCCTCTGTTTGCAAGTCTCTTCAGTACCTAACTTCTGCCCTGACACAAGGGGGCGAAGGCAATCATTTATTTAGGCTCACTTGTTCAATTGTGCTCCGGGGAGGGATGAACACTGCAAACAAATATCACTTGTGTGTGTGGGGAGTGCCCACAGTGCCTGGACCATAGGGGGTTGACCCTGTTCATGGTGTGTGTGCTTTCTCGGTCTACACTGCTCAGGTTCCAGGTTGTTCTGCTGGGGAACTGTCTAAGGTGGGCCCTGGGTTGCGTGCACTTCCCAGATCTATGCTGCTCAGCTTCAGGTTCTCGGGTACTCCACAAAGGCACAGACTCAGTTGGACCTGTGTTTTGTGCCCTACCCAGGTCTGAGCAGCTCAGGCGACCAGGTGCTTGGTGAGTACACTCTCCCCAGGTACAGTGCATCTTGTCACCTTCCAGGTCCCAGCTGCTCGGTTTCCTGGGTGCACAGCAGGAGTGCCGTCTCAGATGTGCTGTGAGTCTCCTCTGGAGAGCTGATCTCTGGCTGTGACCCTTCTGGTGGATGTCAACCACCCAGGATCCCAGGTAGTCTTGGTTAGCAACTGGAAGCCTGCTCACATTTTGGTAAGGGATGCCATCTCTGGGGCCGAGTTTGCCCCTTTCTGGCTCTGGCTACCACCTGCCTGCTTCCCTGCCTCCAGCGGGGGATGGCCGGTCTACAGCTGGCTAGCTCTCCTCTGGTATTTGCTCAGTCTTTTGTTCTGTGAGTGGGCCTGCCAGTGCTTTAGGCTAGAGCTTTGCACAGGAAAGTTCTCTCTCTCTCTCCCCAACCCCTGCCTCTGGCTATCCTAGGGTTTGGGTTGCTATCTCAAGTTGGCTCCCTCAGATTGCCCTCAGGGCATTCAGGCCAGGTCCTGCCCCTAAGCAATGCAGCCCATGCCTCCCTGTTCATCCCCTGCTTGCTGGTGGTGGACATGAGCGTCTGGGCTCCTTCTCCACTGGGAGTTGTGGTTAGGCACGTAATCTGTGGGTTTTTTTTTTTTTCCTCCTGGTTATGTTGCCCTCTGAGATTCCAAAACTCCCCACAGACCCGCTGGTGAGAGGGTTTCCTGGTGTTTGGAAACATCTCCTCTTTTAAGACTCCCTCCCCAGGACAGGTATCTGTCCCTAACTCTTTTGTCTCTCTTTTTATCTTTTTTAAAAAATATCTTTTGTCCTACCTCCTTTCGAAGACAATGGGCTGCCTTTCTGGGTGCCTGGTGTCCTCCGCCAGCGTTCAGAAGTTGTTTTGTGGTATCTTCTCAGTGTTCAAATGATCTTTCGATGAATTTGTGGGGGAGAAAGTGGTCTCCTCATCCTATTCCTCCGTCCTCTTAGGACTGCCCCTCAGTCTGTGGGAATTCTGAGTGGGAGAATACAAAGTCATTTAGTATAACCTGAAAAAATGTAAGCGTGATAGGGCATCTTAGAGGTGCAAAATACACCAAGAAAAAGCGTTTCAGAAAGATCTGTTAGGTTGGTATTCATGTAAATTGGTGACTAATGAGAAAAAGGCTTACTAACTTAAAAATTATGACTTTTCTTTCTTTTGTACCTCTAATATGGGTTATGCTGGGTATCATCATCCCAAAGAGAGAATTCTGCTGCTTTCTGCATGTTTTTCTGAAGTCAAAAAAGAAAGTCTGTGTATAAATTAAAATAAATCCATATCATGATCTTGGCATTAAAGGAATCTTATTGTATTTCTAGAAATGATGGGTGTTTGTGTGAAAGAAGGAGGTGATACTCAAATTTCTACTTTGCTGGTTGTTTTTGTCTTTGCCTCTCTCTCTTATGATATAAATCATAATCAGTTCTCATCAGCTTCTATTATAGGACCACTGTAGTTTAATCACTAGACGTAATTCGTGATTCCAGCCCTGTTATATATACTCTTTACTATGTTGCCAAAATTTTAGTCATTTAATGATGATGTTGATAGTGGCGAAATAAAACACATTATAAATAAAAGCAGAACCTTATGAGCACCATATGAAAAATATAAGTGAAAATGGTGTTTTTTGAAAAGCGAGCTTAAAACTCAGCATTCAAAAAACGAAGATAATGGCATCCAGTCCCATTCAGTTCAGTTCAGTTGCTCAGTCATGTCTGACTCTTTACAACCCTATGAATCGCAGCACGCCAGGCCTCCCTGTCCATCACCAACTCCTGGAGTTCACTCAAACTCATGTCCATTGAATTGGTAATGCCATCCAGCCATCTAATCCTCTGTCATCCTCTTCTCCTCCTGCCCCTAATCCCTCCCAGCATCAGGGTCTTTTCCAATGAGTTAACTCTTTGCATGAGGTGGCCAAAGTACTGGAGTTTCAGCTTCAGCATCAGTCCTTCCAATGAACACCCAGGATTGATCTCATTTAGGATAGACAGGTTGGATCTCCTTGCAGTCCAAGGTACTTGCAAGAGTCTTCTCCAACACCACAGTTCAAAAGCATCAATTCTTCAGCACTCAGCTTTCTTCACAGTCCAACTTGCACATCCATACATGACCACAGGAAAAATCATAGCCTTGACTAGACAGACCTTTGTTGGCAAAGTAATGTCTCTGCTTTTGAATATGCTGTCTAGGTTGGTCATAACTTTCCTTCCAAGGAGTAAGCGTCTTTTAATTTCATGTCTGCAGTCACAATCTGCAGTGATTTTGGAGCCCCCCAAAATAAAGTCTGACACTGTTTCCACTATTTCCCCATCTATCTGCCATGAAGTGATGGGACCAGATGCCATGATCTTCGTTTTCTGAATGTTGAGCTTTAAGCCAACTTTTTCATTCTCCTCTTTCACTTGCATCAACAGGCCTTTTAGTTCCTGTTCACTTTCTGCCATAAGGGTGGTATCATCCACATATCTGAGGTTATTGATATTTCTCCTGGCAATCTTGATTCCAGCTTGTACTTCTTCCAGCCGAGCATTTCTCATGATGTACCCTGCATATAAGTTAAATAAGTAGGGTGACAGTATACAGCCTTGATGTACTCCTTTTCCTATTTGGAACCAGTCTGTTGTTCCATGTCCAGTTCTAACTGTTGCTTCCTGACCTGCATATAGGTTTCTCAAGAGGCAGATCAGGTGGTCTAGTATTCCCATCTCTTTCAGAATTTTCCACAGTTTATTGTGATCCACACAGTCAAAGGCTTTGGCAGAGTCAATGAAGCAGAAATAGATGTTTTTCTGGAACTCTCTTGCTTTTTCCATGATCCAGCAGATGTTGGCAATTTGATCTCTGGTTCCTCTGCCTTTTCTAACACCAACTTGAACATCTGGAAGTTCATAGCTCATGTATTGCTCAAGCCTGGCTTGCAGAATTTTGAGCATTACTTTACTAGCATGTGAGATGAGTGCAATTGTGCGGTAGTTTGAGCATTCTTTGGCATTGCCTTTCTTTGGGATTGGAATGAAAACTGACCTTTTCCAGTCCTGTGGCCACTGCTGAGTTTTCCAAATTTGCTGGCATATTGAGAGCAGCACTTTCACAGCATCATCTTTCAGGATTTGAAATAGCTCCACTGGATTTCTATCACCTCCACTAGCTTTGTTTGTAGTGATGCTTTCTAAGGCCCACTCGACTTCACATTCCAGGATGTCTGGCTCTAGGTGAGTGATCACATCATCATGATTATCTGGGTCGTGAAGCTCTTTTTTGTACAGTTCTTCCATGTATTCTTGCCACCTCTTCTTAATATCTTCTGCTTCTGTTAGGTCCATACCAATTTTGTCTAGTCCCATTACTTCATTGCAAATAGATGCAGAAACAGTGGAAACATTGACAGACTTTATTTTCTTGGGCTCCAAAATCACTGCAGATGCTGACTACAGCTATGAAATTAAAATACACTTGCTCCTTGGAAGGAAAGCTATGACAAACTTAGGCAGCATCTTAAAAAGCAGAAACATTACTTTGCTGACAAAGATCCTTCTAGTCAAAGCTATGGTTTTTCCAGTAGTCATGTATGGATGTAAGAGTTGGAGTATAATGAAAGCTGAGTTCCAAAGAATGGATGCTTTTGAAGTGTGGTGTTGGAGAAGACTCTTGAGAGTCCCTTGAAGAGCAAAGGGATCCAACAAGTCCATCCTATAGGAAATAAGTCCTGAATATTAATTGGAAGGACTAACGCTGAAGCTGAAACTCCAGTACTTTGGCCACCTGATGCAAAGAACTGACTCATTTGAAAAGATTCTGATGGTGGGAAAAATTGAAGGCTGGAGGAGAAGGGACAACAGAGGATGAGATGGCTGGATGGCATCACCAACTCAATGGACATGAGTTTGAGTAAACTCAGGGAATTGATGATGGACAGGGAAGCCTGGCATGCTGCAGTCCATGAGGTGACAAAGAGTCAGACACAGTTGAGCAACTGAACTGAACTGAGCCAAAGCTATGATTTGTCCAGTAGTCATGTATGGATGTGAGAGTTGAACTATAAGGAAAGCTGAGTGCTGAAGATTTGATGCCTTTGAACTGTGGTGTTGGAGAAAACCTTTGAGAGTGCCTTGGACTGCAAGCAGATCAAACCAATCAATCTTAAAGGAAATCAGTCTTGAATATTTATTGGCATGACTGATTCTGAAGCTGAAACTCCAATATTTTGGCCACCTGATTTGAAGAACTGACTCATTGGAAAAGTCCCTGATACTCGGAAAGATTGAAGGCAGGAGGAGAAGGGAATGACAGAGGTTGAGATGCTTGGATGGCATCACCAACTCGATGGACATGAGTTTTAGCAGGTTCCAAGTGTTAGTGATGGACAGGGAGGCCTGGTGTCCTGCAGTCCATGGGGTCACAAAGATTTGGACACAACTGCGTGACTGAACTGAATTATAAAAGATAACATTAGAGTATTTCCTTGTCTTATGGAAATAGACAAGAAAAGCAACTATAAGTTCGTGTGTCATGTATCATCAGCATCAGCATTGCCTAGGAATTGTTAGAAATGCAGACATCTTAGGTGCCACGCCAGACCTAGTGAATCATGCTCTGCAGTTTGAAAAAGACCTGCAGGTGTCTAATATGCATATTAAAGCTTGGTAAGCAGTAATATAGACAGATATGGGAAGAGCACCCAGTTTCAGCTTCAGCATCAGTCCTTCCAATGAATATTCAGGACTTATTTCCTTTAGGATGGACTGGTTGGATCTCCTTGCAGTCCAAGGGACTCTCAAGAGTCTTCTCCAACACCACACTTCAAAAGCATCAATTCTTCAGTGCTCAGTCTTCTTTATGGTCCAACTCACATCCATACATGACTACTGGAAACACCATAGATTTGACTATATAAACCTTTGTTGGCAAAGTAATGTCTCTGCTTTTTAATATGCTGTCTAGGTTGGTCATAGCTTTCCTTCCAAGGAGCAAGTGTCTTTTAATTTCATGGCTGCAGTCACTATCTGCAGTGATTTTGGAGCCCAAGAAAATAAAATCTCTCACTGTTTTGCTTGTTTTCACATCTATTTGCTATGAAGTGATAGGACCAGATGCCATGATCTTAGTTTTTTGAATGTTGAATTTTGAGCCAGCTTTTCACTCTCCTCTTTCACCTTCATCAGGAGGCTCTTTAGTTCCTCTTCTCTTTCTACCATTAGAGTGGTGTCATCTGCATATCTGAGGTTATTGATATTTCTCTTGGCAATCTTGATTCCAGCTTGTGCTTCATCCATCCTGGCATTTCGCATGATGTTCTCTTCATATAAGTTAAGTAACCAGGGTGATGATATACAGCTTTGACATAATCTTTTCCCAATTTTGAACCAGTCCATTGTTCCATGTCCAGTTCAAAGTGTTTCTTCTTGGCCTGCATACAGGTTTCTCAGGAGGCAGTTAAGGTGGTCTGATATTCCCATCTCTTGAAGAATTTTCTACAGTTTGTTGTGATCCACACACTCAAACACTTTAGCATAGTCAGTGAAGCAGAAGTAAATGTTTTTCTGGAATTCTCTTGCTTTTTCTATGATCCAGTGGAAGCTGGCAATTTGATCTCTTGTTCCTGTGTCTTTTCTAAATCCAGCTTGAACATCTGGAAGTTCTCGGTTCATGTCCCGTTGAAACCTAGCTTGGAGAATTTTGAGCATTACTTTGCTAACATGTGAAATGAGTGTTATCATGTGGTAGTTTGAACATTCTTTGGCATTGCCCTTCTTTGGGACTGGAATGAAAACTGACCTTTTCCAGTCCTGTGGCATTTGGAATAGTGCCTATCATATTGTAAGTGCTCATAGTTATTAGCTATTGTAGTCTTCCCTTTCCTATTGTTTCCCTTTCTGCAAACTCAATTCCCCATGATCAATCACGGTCTGAAAATATTAAATGGAAAATTCCAGAAATAAATAATTCCTAATTTTAAAATTGCATACCTTTTTGTGTAGTGTAACAAAATCATGTAACTTCCTGCTCATTTCTGCCAGAAACATGAAACATCTGTTTGTCCAGTGTAATCCACCTTTTAGTCAGGCTGTCTCCATTATCAGATTGACTATTATGATATCAGTACGGGTAGCGTGGTGCTTGGACTTCCATGATGGCTCAGCAGTAAAGAATATGCCTGCCAATGCAGGGGATGTAGATTCTATCCCTGGCTTGAGAAGATCAGATTCCTTGGAGAATGAAATGGCAACACACTCCTGTATTCTTGCCTGGGAAATCCCATGGATGGAGGATCCTGGTGGGCTGCAGTCCATGGGGTCCCAAAGAGTCGGACACACTTAGTGACTAAGCAACAACAAAAACAGTCATAGTCCTTGTGTTCAAGTAACCCTAATTTTACCTAAAAATGGCCTCTAGGGTGTAAGTTTCAGTTGTACAGCCAATTGAGTCATACACACACACACACATATATATAACCATTCTTTTTCAGATTATTTTCACATATAGGTTATTATAGAATATTGAGTAGTCCCCTGTGCTGTACAGGAGGTCCTTGTTAGTTATATATTTTATATATGGTAATGTGTATATGTTAATCCCAGTCTTCTAATTTATCCCTCCCCACACATTTCCCTTCTGGTAACCATAAGTTTAATTTCAAAATCTGTGAGTCTGTTTCTGTTTTATAAAAAAGTTCAATTTTATTTTTATTAGAGTCATATGATATTTATCTTCAACTTACTTCACTTAGTTTGGTAATCTCTAGGTCCATCCATGTTGCTGAAAATGGTATTATTTTGTTTTTTTTTTTTTTACAACTAAGTGATATCCCATTGTGTATATATATATATGTATGTATGTATGTGTGTGTATATATGTATATATATATATATCACGTCTTCTTTACCCATTCATCTGCTGATGGATATCTAGGTTGTTTCCATGTCTTGGCTGTTGTAAATTGCTGCACTGAACACTGAGGTGCCTGTATCTTTTCGAATTCTGGTTTTCTCCAGATATATGCCCGGGAGTGAGATTGCTGGATCATATGGTAATTCTATATTTAGTTTTTAAAGGAACCTCTTTACTGTTCTCTGTAGTGGTTGTACCAATTTACATTCCCACCAGCAATGTAGGAGGGTTCTTTCCTCCACAGTCTCTCCAGCATTTATTCTTTATTTTTTCATGATGGCCATTCTGATTTATGTGAGGTAATACCACATTATCATTTCAACTTGCATTTCTGTAATAATTAGTGATATTGAATGTTTTTTTCATGTGGTTTTTGGCTAAATGTCTGTCTGCTTTGGAGAAAAGTCTATTTAGTACTGCTCATGTTTTGATTGGGTTGTTTGGTTTTTTGATATTGAGTTGTACGAGCTGTTTGTATAGTTTGTAGATTAATCCCTTATACTTTGGAGATTAATCCTTTGTCAGTTACTTTGTTTGCAAATATTTTCTCCCATTCTGTGTGCTGTCTTTTTGCTTTCTTTGTGGTTTTCTTTGCTGTGCAAAATGATGGTGGCAATTCAAATATGCCAGTCAAGTTGGAAAGTGCTCCCGTTAAGTGAAAAGGTGGAAGTTATCATCTTATAAAGGAAAGAAAAAATTATATGCTGAGTTTGCTAAGATCATCAGTAAGAACAAATCTTCTATCCGTGAAAATCTAAAGGAAGAAAAAAACACATGCTAGTTTTACTGTCACACCTCGAAGTACCAAAGTTATGGCCATAGTGCATGCTAAATGCTTAGTTAGTTATGATGGAAAAAGCATTAAATTTTACAATTAGATTTTTTGACAGACCACATTCATATAACTTATTTAGTACTTTCTAAAACTTAACAGTATATTGTTATAACTGCAGCATATTACAGTATATTATTAGTAATTCTATTTTATTAGTAGTTATTGTTAATCTCTTGCTGTGCCTAATTTATGAATTAAACTTTATCTCATATTTATATATGTGTGTGTGTGTATATATATATATATATATATATATATATATGTAGAGAGAGAGAATTCGGTACTACCCATGGTTTCAGGCATCTACTGGGGACCTTGACATGTATTCCTCATGGATAATGGGGGGACTACTGTATTACCAAAAAACATGAAATCTGAGATGCATATTTAATCATATTTTGACTTCTCTAAAATTGGGAAATATTTAATAATTGGCATCTTAGATTCAAAGCAGTGTGTTATTATCTGAACATTCTTCTAGTTTTTCAACATATGGAAGAAGCCACTTGAAAGGTGGGAAAGTATAAACAAGCCAATACATGATTCAGTTTTAATTTTCTCTCCTCGTTCCTGCTCTACCCTTACCAAGGTTAGGCAGTCACTAGATGAACAATGTATTCACCACAAATGAAATATTTTCTCACTGAATGCTCACCGTAATCCAATAGGTCAGGTATTTTTACAACCCTATTTCACAGCTGAATAAATCAAGTTTTAGGGAGGTCAACTAATGTGGCCATGGGCACTCACTGAATATATTAGTGAACCAGCAACATTCAAACCCAATTAGTCTTTAAGGCATTTGGTAATTTCACCATACCTCTAGACTCTGCAGCATTTCTTAATATTAGAACAGAAGAGTTTCTCTCAAGGAATTATAAGAAGAAATGTCAATTAGAACAAACCTAATAAAAGGTTTCCATATTATGTTTATTAAAAAAAACTACTAATTTCTATTAGGTTGAAGTGATTTGTTTCCTTGTTGAAGGTGACTAGGGAGCTAAATAAAGCTGTTTTTATTCACTAGAATGCTTTATGCTTCAGCAGCTGTAAATATTAACAGAATTAAGGACTTTAACAGCTGTCTAATGTGAGTGCTCTGCAAGACTATTCTGTCAGATTTTAGGCTAGGCAAGTTCTTATTTTATTAAAGCCTTATTAATTAGAAATTTCTTGTGAGTATTGGTTTTACCTGCTATTGTAAGCATTCTTGTGCTGTTCGTTTCATTATCTCTGTTTACTACAGTTTATACATGTTTAACACAGATAAAGATGAGATAAACTAGTATACTTTTTAATAGACATAACATACTGACACATTTATCTTTGAATTCCTCAAAGTCATGCTTTTTGGTAATTTAAATGAAGGCCTGCCTGGACTGTTTAAATGTTCTCTAATGATAACAATGTATTAACAAATAAATTGATACAGGGAGCATCTTTAACCTGCTCGAGACATTAATTTGTTTCAAACATCTTACTAGTACCATTTACATGTTTTTTTCATATAAATGTATAAATGCAGGGGCTCAAAACCCTTTAACTGCCGGATTTTGTTAACCTCATTAAAATCAGCACTGTAAGAATATTTGACTACCTTTTTTTTTTTTTTCAAAACTTATGTTCTGGTCTTTTCAGAAATCTAGATCTAGTTTTCTGCCACTTTGTCAAAATTAATGAAATTTACATTTAATTTGATTTATTTTCATTCACAATGACCGTCAAATATAACGAGATGAAATGCTCCAGGTAGAACTAAACATTAAGGATAATGGGATACAGAAATAAGAAAATGACCATAGAGTCTATTCCTATGTAAGTAAAGTATGTGAGTCCTAGGATTTCAAAGGCCTCTGAGCTGACTAAGCAAATGCCTAATTAGGCATACCTAGTGATGGAGCCAGTTCCAGTCACAACTGAGAGCATATGTTTCATGGAGAAATCAAATGCATGTACTGAATTCCAGTCTTAATGCTATTATTGTGTAAATATTCTTCATAGTGTATTAAGTCTTTATACTGGTTACGAAACACTTGTATTACATGAACAAGAAAATAATCCACATTTCAAAGAGAATCATTTTAATGGTAACTACTTTGATTACACTTATTCAGTATAAGTTAAGAAAGGAATAACATTTAATAAATTAAGTTTAAAATCTATGAAATAATATTAAAATGAAACAATCTATATAAAAGCATGTTTCTATGATACATTATATGAAAACTTAAAGAAAGTATATCATTTATGCACAGCATAATAAATACATTGACTGGCTTCTTGGGATCTTAAAAGAACTGTACTTAGGAATCCCAAATTGGAAACTGCATGATTCTTGCTACCAAGGTGTTCAAAGCCTAATGAGGACATCAGAGTGGGAAAGCATCATTGTATGACAATGTGAAAAATGTAATAATGATGATTATACTGATGGTGTCAAAATCATAAGGGAGCAATCAACTTCCAGGGAAATCAGAAAGGTCTTCAGCAAAGAGACAATGCTGAGGATTGCCCATAGGACTTAGTTTTCACCATAGAGAAAGAGGTAGGACAGTAATAGTGACAAAACGGTAAGTGAGAAAACAATAAGAACAAGTATAGAGAGTATTTTATCAAATAGCAGACTAGGCTGATTAAGCTACCTTTCTACTCAGGATTAAAAATCCTGAACATTGGAACAAAATATATAAAATATATGGTACCAAATATATATAATATAAGGGCTCCCCTAATAGCTCAGTCAGTAAATCATCTGCCTGCAAAGCAGGAAACCCAGGTTCGATTCCTGGGTTCGGAAGATCCCCTGGAGAAGGAAGTGGCAACCCACTCCAGTATTCTTGCCTAGAGAATCCCATGGACCCTGGCGAGCTACAGTCCATGGGGTCGCAAAAGTTGGACACAACTTAGCGACTAAACCACCATATATAATATATGTATATACATGTTCATATCCACATACCCCTAGAACTTAGATGATGACCAGTGTACAAGAAAATTTGGAGAAAGCTGAAAAATGGAAAGTAGATGGGATTGGGTAGATAAATCTTCCCGGAAAGCATGTTACCCCAACTTGACAGGAGAAAATGTAGCAACAGTAATAGTCAAAGCCATGAAAGAAAGTGCAAAGGCAGTAAAATTCCCTACCTTAAAATAGACACCAACCAAAACATACTTACGATTAAATAAATTTGAATAGTGCAGTAGCAAATAAAGAAAATTAATTCATATATTAAAACCTCCTGAAAAAGTATCTTCAACCTCAGGTACTTTTCTCGGCAAATTCTACCAAATATTTAAAGAGGTATTAATACCAATTCAACATACTACCTTTCAGAAAACAGAAGAGGAGGAAATAACACCATTTCTCTTTATGAGGCCAGTATTACTTTGATACCAAAACAAGACAAAACTCAAGAGCAAAAACAAAAATCAAACACCAACATTTCTGATGACCATTCCAGATATCCTCAACATATATTAATAAGTGAAATGAAGCAGTATATTTTAAAGTGAGATTTATTTTAGGAATGTTAGACTGGCTCCAGTTTCAAAAATCAATCACACAACATTGTAAATTAGCTGTACATCAATTTTAAAAAAATCGATCAATGTCATCCGATTGTTAACAACCTAAAAAATAGTACAATTATACCAAATGATACAGAATAATAATTTGACAAAATTAAACACTCATTCCTGCTATAAAATAATCTCAGCAAACTTAGAATGAATTTTTTTCAAGTTGATAAACAGTGTCTATCTAAAACCTAAACCAGTATTATACTTAATGTCAAAGACTGAATATTTTATCCCTAAGAAGGGAGCAGTAAACAGATGGCCTCTCTCACCATTTTTATTCAGGATGGTACAGGAAATCCTAGAGAGAAAAATGAGGCAAGAAAAGGAAATTTAAAAGGCATGCAGTTGGGAAATAAAGAAGTAAAACTCTCCCTAGTTGCAAAGGAGATGATTGTCTACATAGAAAAATCCAGGGAATCTCCCAAAAGGAGGAAAAGAAAAAACTACTAGAATAAATCATTTCCACAAAGTCAAAAAATGCAAGATCAACACAGAAAAATCAGTTACCTGCATTTCTATGGATGAGCAATGAACATGTAAAAAATAAATTTGGAACAGTACATTTTATATTCATTCCAAAATGAGATACTTGTATATAAATTTAACAATAAATGTACAGAATTTGTGTAAGGAAAACTATACAAGTCTGATTAAAGAAATCAAAGAGCAACTAAGTGGAGGGATAAACCACTTTGACTGTAGATCAACATAGTAAGCTCGGTTCTCTCCAGATTTATATATAAGCATAATGCAATTCCTATCAAAATCCCACCAAGGTTATTTTGTAGATATAGACAAGATAATTCTAAACTGTACATGAACTATAGCCAAAAGTGAGTGAAAGTCACTCAGTCGTGTCCGACTCTTTGTGACCCCATGGACTGTATAGTCCATGGAATTCTCCAGGCCAGAATACTGGAGTGGGTAGCCTTTCCCTTCTCCAGGGGATCTTGCCAACCCAGGGATTGAACCCAGGTCTCCCACATTGCAGGCAGATTCCTTACCACCTGAGCCACAAGGGAGGCCCAAGAATACTGGCGTGGGTGGCCTATCCCTTCTCCAGGGGATCTTCTCAACCCAGGAATTGAACCAGGTCTCCTGAATTGCAGGTGGATTCTTTACCAACTGAGCTATCAGGGAAGCCCTAACAATTTTGAAAAAGAATATAGTGTCACATATTTTTTGAAGTCCCCTCAAATATTTTTTGTACCATTCTTTCTTTCCTGTCTCTCCAGACCTCCACATCCACAAAAACTAGATTTTTGTATTATCCTGTATTATCCTTCAGGTAATTAATGATACTGGAAAATTCCCATTCACCTATCACTGAATTTACTTACTCTTTCTCTGTCATCTCCATTCTTCTATTAAGTGAATTTTTATAGCTCAGATATTATAATTTTCAGTCCTAGAAACTCTGTTTCTGGTTTTAAGTAGTCTTTATTTCTCTGTTGAAATTTCCTTTGGGCCTGTTTATTATGAGCATATTTTCATATACTTCATTCAATATAGTTATAGGAGCTTCTGTACTTTAAGCTTTTTAATTTTGAATTGCATCACGGAAGTTTTATTGATACATTTCATAAACTTGTTTCCTGTCATGTTTCCCTGAATAGTGTTGACTGTTTTTGCTTTAAATAGGCAGTGGACTTGATTGAGTATCCCTGGTGATGGGCAGGCCTTGCACATGTGTAGTACATGTGATTCAAGAATCAACCAGTGAGCACCAAGCTGAGCTCCCTGTGTTATGCAGCAGCTTACCACTAGCCATTTTACACTTGGCAGTGTATATATGTCAGGGATACTCTCTGAATGCACCCCACCCTCTCCTTCTTCCCCTGTATCCACAAGTCTGTTCTGTATGTCTGCATCTCTATTCCTGTCCTGCAAATAGGTTCATCTGTACCATTAAGGGGGTGGGATGAGGGGAGGTAGAAGGGAAACTCAAGAGAGAGGGGAAATATATATATATTTATAGCTATATGAATTATAAATGGTACTGATGAACAAAACTAACAGAACATTGTAAAGCAATTTTCTTCTGATTAGAAAGGAAAAAAAGAATCAAACAGAAATTGATATAGAGATTTATATGCAGAATCTGGGCCTTCCCATCTGTGGCTCTGTATTTTCTGAGATTTTAACTTTTACTTTTCAGCTGCTGTGGTTTCCCAAAATTCTGTCCTCTAATTTATTGAACTCATAAATTGTGGCATTTTGTCTGAATTCTGGATGCCCCGCACTGTGCCTGGACCTGTTCTTAGGCAAAAACCTGTAAAAATGGAACAGTCTGTGACATTCTCGTTTCCTTCATTTTCCTAATGAAGTTTCCTAAGTTAAAATTTCTTTGTAGAAATGCTTTAAATGAAGTATTAACAGAATTTTTTTAATTGAAAACATTTTAAACTGAAACATACTTGCTTTACAACATTGTTTTCATTTCTACTCTACATCATCGTGAATCAGCTGTGTGTACACATATATCCCCTCCCTTTTGAGACTCCCTCCCACCTACCCCTTCCCCCGTGTACACATGTCCGTTCTCCACATCTCTACCTCTATTCCTGTCCTGCAAGGAGTTTGACTGTAGAATTTTAAAAGAAATCTTTTTAATCTCTTCATTCTAACTCTATAAGACACTGCTATGATTAGCATTTTCCTTAGCAGTTGTTGCAGTTTGTTTGTGTTTCTTCTTAATCCTTTGTTAAAAATCAATGGTTTTGTGATACTGTAAGTTTAAATAAATAAATTAAGTATTTTTGCTTTGAGAGTGTTGAGATAATTTTACATCTTATTTTAATAATTCATATTCCATTTATGTCACATTAAATTTGATTTATATGTGGCCTAAATTTGAAGCTAAATAGAATTATATAATTAGTTAAAACAATATAATTCTATAATGACATTTTTTTCCTAATAGTACCTTTAAACCCCATAGCACTATTCTTTAATCTTCACCTTCAAATTTACATAGATGGTTTTTCAAATACTTTGACTACAGTCTAATCCTCATGTGATTTAATGATCATTTATGCTTGAGTATAAATAAGCAGAGAAACCCTTGATCTGGCTTTTAAAATTCTGTATTCCTATATTGATAATAACTGTTTTGCTGTAGATGACAGAAAATCAATTTCAAAATGCTTACACCAAACAGAGTATTTATTAGCTAGCATAATTTGGAGCAAGGGCTTCCCTGGTGGCTCAGTGGTAAAGAATCAACCTGCAATTCGGGAGACGTGGATTCAATCCTTGGGTCAGGAAGATCCCTTAGAGAAGGAACTGGTAACTCACT
Organism: Oryx dammah; assembly: GCF_014754425.2. Lineage (NCBI taxonomy): Eukaryota > Metazoa > Chordata > Mammalia > Artiodactyla > Bovidae > Oryx > Oryx dammah. The sequence continues at coordinate 111,778,802 of NW_024070207.1, forward strand.
CCAGTATTATTGCCTGGAGAATCGCATGGACAGAGGAGCCTGGCAGGCTACAGTCCATGGGGTGGCAAAGAGTTGGACAACTCTTTGACAATTGACTTAGCAACTGAGCAACTTAGCATATAATTGAGCATCCTAGAATCAACTAGCTGTAGGTGTACCTCAGTCCAAGGTTTGATTGGTGTCATCACATATCTAACCCTTTCAGCCCTTAGCTCTCTATTCCTCCTTCATGTTTGCTTCATTCTCAGTTGGGCTTTTCCCATGCAAAGTTAGTAGCAAAGATAATCACATTTATAAGCTCTCATTTAATATGTCTTTTAGCCTACAATGTTTTCTCTTTCCCAAATTGTCTTAACCACAATAAAACAGAAATTTTATTGGTCCAATGTAAGTCACAATGCTTACTCCTTGGAAGAAAAGTTATGACCAACCTAGACAGCATATTCAAAAGCAGAGATATTTATTACTTTGCCAACAAAGGTCCATCTAGTCAAGGGTATGGTTTTTCCAGTGGTCATGTATGGATGTGAGAGTTGGAATGTGAAGAAGGCTGAGCGCTGAAGAATTGATGCTTTTGAACTGTGGTGTTGGAGAAGACTCTTGAGAGTCCCTTGGACTGCAAGGAGATCCAACCAGTCCATTCTGAAGGAGATCAGCCCTGGGATTTCTTTGGAGGGAATGATGCTAAAGCTGAAACTGCAATACTTTGGCCACCTCATGCAAAGAGTTGACTCACTGGAAAAGACTCTGATGCTGGGAGGGATTGGGGGCAGGAGGAGAAGGGGACGACCGAGGATGAGATGGCTGGGTGGCATCACTGACTCGATGGACGTGAATCTGAGTGAACTCTGGGAGTTGGTGATGGACAGGGAGGCCTGGCGTGCTGCGATTCATGGGGTCGCAAAGAGTTGGACACGACTGAGCGACTGAACTGAACTGAACTGAAGTCACAATGCATGTTTGGGTCATTGTCTTATCCCTGTTTTTAAAGGATCAAGTCAAACCTGAAAAAACAGAAGTTGGAACCTCAAAAGAAAGTAACAGTCAACATATACTCAGTATAACCAACTGAACTACATTACAATATCAGATGCCTTTAGATTGAATGGTTTTCTGTTATTGTACTTACACTTTATTTAAGTAGCTAAATAAATCTGATCATCATATACTCCTTCTTGATTATCTCCTATCAGAAATAGAGCATGTGGAATACCTTTGTTCTGTGTCGGGGCATTTCTTAAGCTTCTCATTGATTAATTTCACTAAACACAGATAGTAAATTGTTATTCTATATACAAAAATATTCCATGAAATATTGTTATTATTCTCTCATTTGAAGAAGACACATAAAAGCTAAGCCTTTCTCTTAGTGTTTTTGCATAATATATAATTACATATAAATTATAATGTTAAGTATATTCCTGGCTAAAAGAATGTTTTGACAGTCTAAGTAAATCTCCGTAAATAGTATAATTAGACCCCCAATTCTCCTGTCTTATGAATAAGTGATTCTTCCATTTAAAGAAAAATTAACCCCAGTTCTTCATAAACTTTTCCAAAACTAGGAGATGAGTGACTATTCTGTGAAGTCAGCATTACTTTTATACCAAAACAAGAGAAAATATCACAAGGAAAGAAAAATAAACACTAAAAGATCTTATGCATAGAGATGGCAAAGATCTTCATCAGAATATTAGCAAACCTAACCAAGTAGCATATAAAAAGAATTATACACCATGACCAAATGATGTTTATCTCAGGAATGCAAGGCTAATTTAGCATCCAATAATTAATTAATAAACCATGTTAATAGAAGAAATGATAAAACACATAATCATCTGAAAAGATACAGAAAAAGCTTTGATAACATTCCATGTATTTTTGTGTTTAAAACACCCAACAAACTCGAAATAAAAGATAACTCATTCAGCATGAGAAAGGACATTTAAAAGAAATAAAAGCCCAGAGTAGCCCAAAATCCTATTGAAAACAAACAACATTAGAGGACTCATGCTTCCTAATTTCAAAACTTACTATAAAGCTATAGTAATCAAGACAGTATAGAACTGGTATAAGGACAGACATATAAATCAACACAGTGAAGTTGAAAGTATATGAATGAATCCTTACACTTATAGTCAATTAAGTATATTTGACAAGGGTACCAAGAAAATAAAATTGAGAAAGACTAGTTTTTTCAACACATGGTGCTTGATACAACTAGAGATCCACATACAAAAGAATGAATTTGGACTCTCACCTCACTCCATACTCCAAACTTAACTCAGTATAGATCATAGAACTAAACATAAGAGGTAACACTACAAAACTCTTAAGAAGACATTTTCTTGGCTTAACTTGTAGTTTCTTAGCTATGACCCCAAAAGCATGAATGAAAAAAGTAAAAAAATAGATAAATTTCACAGCTTCATAAACTTATTTATTGCAAATGATACTATCAAACAGGAGAAAAGACAACCCAAAGAATGGGGAAAAATATTTTAAAATCATGTCTCTCATAGGAGACCTTTATCCAGAGTATATAAAGAATACTTACAATTCAATAGTAAAAGATAAATAATTCACTGTATAAATGTGCAAATGACTTGAAAAGATATTTTTCCAAAGAAGATATGTAAATGGACAATAAATACATTGAAAAATTCTCAACATCATTAGCCACCAGGGAAGCTCATTAGTCATAAGGGAAATATAAATCAAAACCACGATGGATACCACTTCACACCCGTTAGGATTGCTATAATCAAAGCAAACAATATGAACTTTTTTATGAGGATGTGGAGAAATTGGAACCCTCATCCATCACTGGTGAGAATGTAAAATGGTGTAGCCACTTTGGAAAACTGTCTGCCAATGTGAAAGAGCGTGGTACAGTAATGTCACTTTTTATGTTATAAACCATGACAGATTTTGAAAGACACTCATATACCCCACTCATTATTTTGCTAAGTAGGCACAATTTCCTTGGCTTATTGGCCAGTTGGTCTCAGTCATATTTCAGACAGTTAATAGAAGGCAAAGCTGAATGTAATCCCTAGTGTCTAGATTAGAATATACTAACATACTCTGATTTTAGTGGAATGAAGTAGAATTAGTTTCTTCTGCATAATTCCGCATAGGAGTGCAGACTGAGAATGCAGAGTGTGCTGAGAAAAGGCAATGTTCCCAGCATACACTGGTACCAAAGCTTTCCTATCTTTATTCCATCCTTCAGTGTTTTACTTGTAATTGCTGCATAGTGCCAGGATGAAAGGTACGCTTACCTGTTTCACATCTATTCCCTTTTCTCTTATCTTCCTCCCCACCCCGGCTGGATGCTATTATTTTGATCAGATAAAGAAAATTGTAAGGGCAGGCAGAGGTAAAGGGGAGATTAAGTTACATTGATTAACTGAAAGGAGAATGCATTAGTTTCTAGGACTGCTAAAATAAAATACCACAAACTGAGTGGCATAAAACAACAGCAATTTATTCTCTCACAGTTCTGGAGGCTAGAAGTCTAAAATGAATTTTTCAGTAGGGCAATGCTCCCTCTGTGGGCTCTAGGAAAGGATCTGTTCCCTGCTTTTGTTGTTTCTCATGGTTGCTGGTAATTCTTGATGCTCCTTGACTTGCAGGTATAACAACCCAGTCTCTGCTTTTATCTTCACATGACATTCTCCTCTCTATAGTTCCATGTTCAAGATTTCTTTTTTTTTTTTATAAGGATACCAGTCATATTGGACCCATCCTAATCCAGTATGACCTCATCACAGCTTCAACTAATTATATCTGCATTGACTCTATTTCCAAATAAAGCACATTTGAAGCACAATAAAGCACAATAATGAGCTCCTGAAGAAAATATACTAATGGTTATTTTCCAGCCATGATATTAGAAGCAGTTTGCAGTAGCTAGGAACCATGTCAAATAAGTGTACTGTCTCTAAAATGAATGCATCAAATATGATTTGACTTCTTTTCATAGAATATAAAGTTTTATTGAGCCAGATGTATACCATTTATAGAATCAGTTAAAAAGGATTTAGCATATTGGTTTATACATTCCTTAATGATTCTATACAAATTTGTGTATATATTTAAATATATATAATTATTTATTTTCACAAGTGCAGGAGAAAATACTGAAGTTCATATTGAATGTAGAATCTTATATGGTGATATTGGAAATAGTGTTTTAAACTGAACATTTTCTTTGTAGAAGAATATAATTGATCGCACTGTATTCTGGTTATGTATGCAAATTACCATGATATAAAATACAGTTGGGAATAGTTTATAATTCCAATATAAAGTTGACTAAAATATTCATTATTATGTCAAGTTTATTTTCATCTGGAATTCTATTTAATCAGCAGAAGAGTTGTGGAGATAAGAATAAATAACATTATAGTAATTAACATAGGGGGTAGCTTACAACTGTATGATTTAGGGGTAGAAATTTTCTAACCATGGTTAGAAATTTTTGAGAAGGACTCATAGTGTGTTACAGGATGCAGAATGCTTTCCCTCTCCTCTTTCTTTGAGTTACTCTGGTTCTCTCTTTACAAGGTGATATGGCAAGGGAAGTGAGTCTTACATTCCCTTCAGCCAAATTCAGCCCACATTTCCCAAGAAAACTTTCCTTATTCATCCCCCATGAACCATTTTTATCAAGAAATACTGTGCTAGGTGTTAGATATACCAAGATGACTATTAGAGAATCATAACTCCAGGTGCTCACAGATAGAGGGAGTAAATGATGATGATAATTATAATAATATGATAGGCATTATTCAGGGAGAAGGCAATGGCAACCCACTCCAGTACTCTTGCCTGGAAAATCCCATGGACAGAGGAGCCTGGTAGGCTGCAGTCCATGGGGTCGCCAAGAGTCGGACACAACTGAGTGACTTCACTTTCACTTTTCACTTTCATGCATTGGAGAAAGAGATGGCAACCCACTCCAGTGTTCTTGCCTGGAGAACCCCAGGGATGGGGGAGCCTGGTGGGCTGCAGTCTATGGGGTCACACAGAGTAGGACATGACTGAAGCGACTTAGCAGAAGCAGGCATTATTCAGAGGGTCTTAGAGAAGTCCCAATAAGATCAACACTGAATTCTTCCAGCAGAGAAACCATATAACTTAGTAGGTAAGAGCTTGAGATTTTTTCTTTATAGCTTCTTTATTTATGGGTTTTTTTGTTTTGTGTTTTGTGTGTGTGTGTGTGTATGTGTGTTTTGTGTACACTGAGTCTTCGTTGCTGTGCAGGGTTAGTTGTGGCAAGTGAGGGCTGCTCTCTAGATGTGTGGCTTCTTGTGCTGTAGAGCTTGGGCTCTAGGGCTATCTGTAGTTGCAGCACGTGGGCTCAGTAACTGCGGCTCCCCAGCTCTAGAGCACAGGCTCAATATCTGTGGCACATGGGCTTAGTTACTCTGTGGCATGTGAGATCTTCTCAGATTAGGGATGGAACCCATGTCTCCTGCATTGGCAACCAGATTCTCCACCACTGAGCCACCAGAGAAGTCTGATCTTGAATTGTGAAGTCAGAAATACTCAGGTTTAAATCTGGTTTCTACCACTAACTGGCTGCATAACCATGAGCAAGGTACAGAATCTCCTGGAACTTCCCTTTTCTCAATTCCTAAATGTAAATACTACTAGATATGTCATATGACTGTTCTGAGCATGGAATAAATCCAGGTTGTGTAAATTTAGAAGAGCACCTAACATATGGTAAGTGCTCAAAATTAGTAGCTACTTTTATTGCAACTGTTCTTACCAGCTATCTCAAAGCAGCTTTTTGTATTTCAGACAGTCCACTGAAATTAACCCTTCACTCACTGCCCTTCCCATTCCAACTGTGGGGAAACTAGGTACAGCACCCTGTTCCACCAATGCCACATCATCTGCTCAGTGAAAAACTGATTTTTACTCAATTCTGAACATGTGACAGGAAGACTGAGACCCAGAAGTCATTGTCTAATCAGCTTCTGAAGAGGTGTTTTCCATTGTTCGTAGGGATAAAAATATATACACCAACAAATGTCTGTATATCAGGGCTTAGCAAAACTTTTCTGTAAAGTGACAGTAACAATTTTAGAGACTGTGGATGGTAAGATCTGTGTCACAACTATCTGTTCTTGTAGTGCTAAAGTAGTTGCAGGCAATATATAGATAAATGAGTTTGAATATTTTATAATAAAACTTTATTTTTAGAAAAAAAGTTGGCCATAGTTCACTGACTCTTGTTCAAGAGCATATATAATGGTTGTATATTATTTCTATTTTGTATTAAACTAAGCTATGAACTCATTGAGACCTCAATAAGGCCAAGTCTTACTGGTCTCTGTAATATATTTATAAATACACACATATATAGTTGGGGTTCAATAGATAATTTTCTGGAAAAATAAGTGATTAAATAGCTCAATAAATTCTTTCTTGATAAATTATGATTTATATATGTATATACACCACAACATTGATCACTGAGGAAGGTCTTCTTATCTCTCCTTGGTATTCTTTGGAACTCTGCACTCAGATGAGTATATCTTTCCACTTCTCCTTTGCCTTTAGCTTCTCTTCTTTTCTCAGCTATTTGTAAGGCTGACTCAGACAACCATTTTGCCTTTTTGCATTTCTTTATCTTAGGGCTGGTCTTGATCACTGCCTCCTGTACAATGTCACAAACCTCCATCCATAGTTCTTCAGGCACTCTGTCTATCAGATCTAACCCCTTGAATAAAGGACAGAAAAAAAATGCTATGGACCTAACAGAAGCAGAAGATATTAAGAAGAGGTGGCAAGAATACACAGAAGAACTATACAAAAAATATCTTCATGACTCAGATAACCACAATGGTGTGATCACTCACCTAGAGCCAGACATCCTGGAGTGTGAAGTCAAGTGGGCCTTAGGAAGCACCGCTACAACATGAACAGCACTACAACCACGAACAAAGCAAGTGGAGGTGATGAAATTCCAGTTGATTTATTTCAAATCCTAGAAGATGATGCTGTGAAAGTGCTGCACTCAATATGCCAGCAAATTTGGAAAACTCAATAGCCACCGGACTGGAAAAGGTCAGTTTTCATTCCAATCCCAAAGAAAGGCAATGCCAAAGAATGCTCAAACTACCACACAATTGCACTCATCTCACACGCTAGCAAAATAATGCTCAAAATTCTCTAAGACAGACTTCAAAAGTGTGTGAATTGTGAACTTCCAGATATTCAAGCTGGTTTTAGAAAAAGCAGAGAAACCAGAGATCAAATTGCCAACATCCGTTGGATCATCGAAAAAGCAAGAGAGTTCCAGAAAAACATCTACTTCTGCTTTCTTGACTATGCCAAAGCCTTTGACTGTGTGGATCACAATAAACTGTGGGAAATTCTGAAAGAGATGGGGATACCAGACCACCTGACCTTCCTCCTTAGAAATCTGTATGCAGGTCAAGAAGCCACGTTAGAACTGGTCATGGAACAACAGACTGGTTCCAAATCGGGAAAGGAGTACATGAAGTACATGAAGGCTGTAAATTGTCACCCTGCTTATTTAACTTATATGCAGAGTACATCATGTGAAATGTCAGCCTGGATGAATCACAAGCTTGCTGAGAGAAATATCAATAACCTCAGATATGCAGATGACACCACCCTTATGGCAAAAAGTGAAGAAGAACTAAAGAGCCTCTTGATGAAAGTGAAGGAATAAAGTGAAAAAGTTGGCTTAAAATTCAACATTCAGAAAACTAAGATCATGGCATCTGGTCCCATCACTTCATGGCACTTTATGACTATGTTTTTGGGCTCCAAAATCACTGCAGCCATGGAATTAAAACATGCTTCCTCCTTGAAGAAAAGCTACGACCAACCTAGACCACATATTAAAAAGCAGAGACATTACTTTGCCAACAAAGGTCCATCTAGTCAAAGCTATGTTTTTTCCAGTAGTCATGTAAGAATGTGAGAGTTGGACTAAAAAGAAAGCTGAGCACCGATGAATTGATGCTTTTGAACCGAGGTGTTCGAAAAGACTCTAGAGTCCTTGCACTGCAAGGAGGTCCAACCAGTCAATTCTAAAGGAAATTAGTCCCAAATATTCATTGGAAAGACTGATTCTGAAGCTGAAACTCCAATACTTTGACCACCTGATGCAAAGAACTGACTCAATGGAAAAGACGCTGGTGCAAGGAAAGATTGAAGGCAGGAGGAGAAGGGGGTGACAGAGTATAAGATGGTTGGATGGCATCACCAACTTGATAGACATGAGTTTGAGTAAGCTCCGGGAGTTGGTGATGGACAGGGAAGCCTAGCGTGCTGCAGTCCATGAGGTCACAAAGAGTCGGACACAACTGAGCAACTAAACTAAACTGAATATATAATTATCTTTGCCTGTGTAAAAATTAAAATGTGTGATAGGTCAAATTAATATATAAATGAATTTAATTAAAAAAATAATGAGAGATGACTGAAAATAAGTGAGCTTTTAAAAATTAATTTTTATTAGAGTATATTTACTTTACAATGTTATGTTAATTACTATTGTACAGCAATGTGAACCAGCTATATATATATGTGTGTGTGTGTGTGTGTGTGTGTGTGTATCTATATATATATGCCCCCTCTTTTGGATTTCTTTCTCATTTAGGTCACCACAGAGCTCTGAGAAGAGTTCCCTGAGCTATACAGTAGGTTCTCATTAGTTACCTATTTTATACATAATATCAATGATATATATGCATCAATCCCAATCTCCCAATTCATCCCCCCCTTCCCCTCTTGGTGTCCATATGTTTGTTCTCTACATCTGTGTGTCTATTACTGTTTTGCAAATAAGATCATGTATACAGTTTTCTAGATTCCATGTGTATGCATTAATATATGATACTTGTTTTTCTAATTTACTTTGTAGGACAGTCTCTAGGTCCATCCACATCTCTACACATGGCCCAACTTCGTTCGTTTTTATGGCTGAGTAATACTCCATTGTGTATAAGTACCACATTTTCTTTATCCATTCCTCTGTGATGGACATTTAGATTTCTTCTATGTCCTGGCTATTGTAAATAGTGCTGCAGTGAACATTGGGGTACATGTGTCTTTTTGAATTATGGTTTCTTCCAAGCACATGCCTGGGAGTAGGTTTGCTGGGTCAAATGGTATTTCTATTTTTAGGTTTTTAAGGAACAACCATACTGTTCTCAATAGTGGCTGTACCACTTTATACCCCCACCAACAGTGCAAGAGGATTCCCTTTTCTCCACACTCTTGTCAGCATTTATTGCTTGTAAATTCTTTAATGATGGCCATTCTGAAGGGAGTGAGGTGATAATCTCATTGTAGTTTTGATTTGCATTTCTCTAATAAATTTGTGATTTTGAGCATTGTTTCATGTGTTTGTTGACCGTCTGTATGTCCTCTTTGAGAAATATCTGTTTAGGTCCTCCATCCAGTTTTGGATTGAGTTGTTTGTCTTTTTGTTATTGAGCTGTGTGAGCTGTTTGTATATTTTGGATATTAATCCTTTGTCAGTTGGTTTATTAGCAAATATTTTATCCCATTGTGAATGTTGTCTTTTCATCTTGTTTATGGTTTCCTTTTCTATGCAAAAGCATTTCCATTTAATTAAGTCCCATTTGTTAATTTTCACTTTCATTACCCTAGGAGGTGAGTCAAAAAATCATGCTGTGGTTTATGTCAAAGAGTGTTCTGCCTATGTTTTCCTCTAAGAGTTTTATAGTGTCTAGCCTTATATTTAGTTCTTTAATCTGTGAACCTTTTTCTGTATTCCTAGAAAATGATATTGAAATTGTATGTGCTTGTGTGTGTGTGTATGCGTATATGCGAGAGAGTACATGTGTACTCTCCATTGTGTTAGAGAGAGAGAGACTTATAATATTAAGTCCCTAGGCTAATATATTATAATATCAAGTCCCAAGGCTAATATAGATATTGTTTCAGAGCATTAGGCAGTGTTCTGGATTTGCAAGCAGTTAAAGCAAAAAGCAGGACACAATAGAATATATAGACTGATCAAAAGATACTTATTCTTTTTTCATAAGAGGCAAGCCTTTTCCCTAGTACTGAAAGAACTGTAATAAGGCCTTAAACAGGGAATATAGAGCAACATAATTGATAATATTGCCAGTAATTGTCTAGACAAAGTGTATGGTGGTCCTCATTTCACTGTTTCTTATGTGAATATTTGACTAAAGCCAAAGACACAGCATTAAAGCATACTTTATTTAAAATATGTAATTTGGAGAGATTTTATTTCAGAATTATTTCTGTCCCTATCTAATTAATAAGAAAGATCTCAAAAGATGAACCAATATTGTGATTCATCACTGGCCCTCATTATATCCATGTCTCTCAGAGACCACCAACTCATTAGTCAGTGAATAAAAGCCTTTCTCCTGGACAGTAATTAGGAAATTCCATTGCATATATATCACAAAGCACTTTTCCATGTACCACCCCAACAGACCTCTTAACAACCCTGGGCAAACATTATTCTCACCATTTTATAAATTTATTTAAAAAAAAGATTGCAGTGATGAGATAGGAAGTGTTTCAGTCCCAAGTAATAGACAATAAAGGCTGGGGCTCACATTCTAGACAGACTAGTAGCATTTTCTGAGACTCAGTACACCAGCCTAAAATTTTCAAACCTTTTTTTAAGAGTAATCATTCTTAAAATTTTGAAACTCAATAAATGAATGAAGTAGCCATTTGGGTTAAATACAAATGGAGTGGATCCCAATACCAACTTGTATGACATTCCATCTTACCCCAGTGCTCTTCCAGAGTGGTACATAAAGTAGCCGTGTCTCTAAGATCCTCAGTGTGCAGTTTGAAAACCACTGGTTTGTTTCAATGAAGGTACAAAGTCTGCCAGAAGGTGCAAAGTCTACCACTTTGCAGATAAGTAAGCACAATTTTTAAAAAGTTTTTTTTTTTGAGTCCTAGGTATATTTGCTTTGATTTTTAGTATAAGATCCTAAAGGATTGAAATCCATGGTCTGTCTACAGATAAGCCTGATGATTATTGCTTGAAATGTATGCAAATGTATTCAAGAAATAGTTTTTCACTAGTGAAATAATATTATCTACCAAATTCTTGGAAACCAAAAGGATGTAGCCATGATAAAAAGGCCACTTGTATTTATACAGATATGTGTACACACAAACACACACATATTGAGCACAGCTAAAACTTCCTCAGACTCATTACCTATATTGTCTGTTTACCTTTATTGAAACTTGACTATCTTCAGAGGATATTGATCACTAAATTCCTTTAAAACAAAGCTTTATTACCCTCCTCCAGTATTTCAAGACAGATATCTCCCCTTTCTCTCCATTTGTAATTATTGCTCATGATGCTCCTCTTACACTTATGTTTAAAAGCAAATGTTTCTTTGAGGAGCCCCCCCACCCCCACCCTAAGGCATTCTATATGCTCTTTAGATTTCTTCACCATCTCTCTTTCATTCACTGAAGAACTTATCATCTGGTTTATATTCTTTCTTTACACTCAAACTATTATAATTCATGGCACTTTTAACAACCACGTAACCAAAAGCTCACTCTGAATTCTTTGACTTGTCCCCACCACCACTCAGCTGTTCCTCCATTCCTCATCAGCCTGAACCAAGTCCTCATAAACCACACTACCTTCAACATCCAACATGCAAACATTCTGCTCCTTCAACACGGCTTTCTTTGTCTTTGAGTTCCTCTCTCTAATACTCACATTAGAGCAGTGATTACCTCCAATCCATTGTTTCTTTATCCACCTTTCCTCTTTTCATCCACTTCCTTCATGATAGTCTGAATCTCATTGGTCCTGTCTTGAAAATACCCTCTTGTTTCTTTCCCCATTTCACTCCATTGTATTTTCCTTGAAAAGTCTATACTCTGTTTAAACCAACCGTTTGCCTTTTCCATACCTGCTTGCCAGCCACTTAATTTTACTGCAAAGAACCACACAATGGCAAATTGTTTTCACCTTCACTTCATTAGCACAAACCTAAATATATCCTTAGCACTGCCCAGTAACTTGGTAGTTACCTAGTCTCCAAAATAACAAGTTTAACCTTTCTCCTCTCTCTTTAAATCTCTTAATTTGAATCTTTTCTCCTTCCTCTGACCATAAGATCTTATCTCACACTTCATGGAGGAAAATGATAAGTATCAAGTGAGCACTTACCACTACCAAATTATGAACCTACTTCCTCTTCTCTCCTCTAAGTCTTAGGGAGAGTCTTGCCTCTTACTGAATAACAGGTCCTCTGCATATGTTCTTTGTTTCATCCACTAGAAAATAACCCCACACACACAAGGGCAGATATTGTCTAGTCTGTTTTTACCACTGATATGCCTTATACCTTGTTAAATGCTTGATTAATACACATCTATGTATATCATTCATATTTGTACGTGTGTGCTTGTGAGAGGGACAAAGATAGAAAAAACTGGTGCATGCATGCCGTATCTCCAGGCTTATGTCAGAAAATTTAACAACCCAAATCCTCTTCCTTTGCCCTCTGATATTTTAACTGAATAGCTCTTAAAAGATTATGGCATCCCAAGCTACAATGATACCTTTTCATTTCAGGAAAAGTGCCAGGTCATCAGGTTATCATGGAGAAGAGACAGAGAAATTATTCCTAGTTTTCTATAGAAATCAAAACTGCTGAATATCACATCCCATACAGAGTAAGAATAATAAGCCTATAATGTACTCACCGAGCTCTGAAATTGCATTCATTGGGGGCATTAATTTTCCAGAATTATTTCACTTGGTTATAACATTAATAAAAGTGCATTACCTGTTTTAATAATTTAGGAGGAAAGATGAATTAGTCTGTCCTAATCTGCACATGGAGTGCATGAGCACTGTGGAGCGTATAAATGAATCTCACAATGATTAAGTGCTCTACTTACATGCAATTCGAATAGAAATGAAAATCTGAAGCAACTAAATTTTCTTTAACTGTGAACACTGTACTTTTTAAGAGTATGCTGTGATATTTTAAAATCTTGAATTGGAGCAGTTTAGATGGCCCATTCTGTTTCCAGAAACCTACATGAAGATCTTACTGGAGAACAGAGGTCAATAAAAACCCCCAAACAAAGTAGATGGTGGTGAATTATAAATACACGGAAGACAGCCACATTCTGTGAAACCAAAGCAATAGACAGGTTTTATTTATTTTCAGTTTTATTTATTTATTTTACTTTTCAATATTTTATCGGTTTTGCCATACAGTGACATGAATTTGCCATGGGTGTACATGTGTTCCCCATCCTGAACCCCCCTCCCACCTCCTTCCACATCCCATCCCTCTGGGTCATCCCAGTACACCAGCCCTGAGCACCCTGTATCCTGCATCCAACCTGGACAGGCGATTCATTTCACATGTGATAATTTACATGTTTCAATGCCATTCTCCCATATCATCCCATCCTCACCCTCTCCCACAGAGTCCAAAAGACTGTTCTATACATCTGTGTCTCTTTTGCTGTCTCTCATTATAGGGTTATTGTTACCATCTTTCTAAATTCCATATATATGCATTAGTATACTGTATTGGTGTTTTTCTTTCTGGCTTTCTTCACTCTGTATAATAGGACAGGTTTTAAGAAGAAGCAAGGGATGGACCTTGGAGGTCCCGCAAAACCAGTGGTTAAAAATGGAGCTGAAATACATAAAAATCAGCATCAATCCCCATCAGACTAACCTCACTTACATTTCTCAAAAGTGGAAGAGTTAGAAAAGTATTTGGTTTGCAAAGGGCTTCCTGTCAGACTGCATCCTGAGTTAACAGAGAGACTGTAATGATGTCAGGAGAGTAAGTAATTAAATATAATCTCATTTGATAATGTAAAAAGGAAGGTAAAATTTTGCTATGAAAATAATTTTAATGGGTATTTGTTATTGGTTCAGAAATCTAATGTCAGCCTAGTCAGTCATAAAATACCTCCTCAGTCCTCCTAATGAAACTCCAACCATAGTTACTTTCTTTTCCTCACAAAATCTCTGTGAATATTGTATTAGCTATTCTTAACTGTATTTCTTATTCACTTAAGCTTCATTAGCATCATTAAACCTGAGATGCACTTTCTTTAAGTGAAAGCAAAAGGAAATAGATATTCAAAACAGAAATTCTCTTCTGGCCTGTTATTGTCATTTCTTCTTCATAGTCTCAAATGTACTTCCATTTATTTTTAAAGCAGTGTTGCATAGAGGGAGTCAATATTCTATAATTACCCTAAACTGATTGCAGAACTTCATATGCATATGTCTTTTCCCATTTGGGAAGAAAGTCCATAACTTTCATCAAGTTCTCAGAGAGGTCCATGACCTGAAAAAGATTAAAGACCATTATTCTAGAGCATCCTTTAAGACTTTCCAAGACAACATGGTGAAATCAACACTTGTCTTTTATATGTGCATTTCCCCTTTGCCCAGCTTTTTTTCAAGTCCACAATTTTCTTGTGATCTCTGCTAAATTTCCTTTTAAAACATGCTCTTTAGTCTTGCTTCAGTATGAGGAGTGTGCTACTAATAGCTTAAAAGGTTAATTATGTTATTGTTAATGGTTATCTGGGTGTTAAATAATTAAACCCCGATTACCATATTTCAAATGGTAATCCCTTTGAAGGGAACACTTTGTAGGTAGAAACCTAGTCTCTACCACGGACAGCAGATTTTTTAAACAAAAGCAAATATTATCAGCCTTACATATGCTCTGTTTTAGGTTCTCATAAGCTATCCTTATCCAGTATTCAGTCAGTTCAAAATGTAATATGAATTTCTGAAACAAGGCCACTTGACAGAAGTAAAATAAAATTCAAGAGTACTTTTTGTCCAAGAAGCCTTAATTGTTGAGTTCTATTTTTGTATTTTCTCATCTACTAACCATTTCATACCCTCTACTATCTGAGATACTAACAAAAAAATTAAATTACTGCTACATGAGCTTTTCCTTTCTGTAAAACATAATAACCTATCTTTTATGTGTATTTATCAAAGACTTATAGTGTGAAAAATTATCAAGGTCCAGTGAGATAAATAATGTCAATATTTTGTAACCTAGTAATGCCACTCAATATAAAAATTAGGGTAAAAAGGAATCCCTAGAGTAGAAAATGGCAAGCCACTCCAGTTTTCTTGCCTGGAAAATTCCATGGACAGAGGAGCCTGGCAGACTGCAGTCTATGAGGTCGCAAAGAGTCAGATGTGCCTGAGCAACTGAGCACACACAAAGAAGAAATCATGTATAACAGATGTCACTGGCCCCCATCCAGATTCTCTTTACCATACCAGTCCAACCATCCCATGGCCGCTGTGGTGTTGGCTGCTACCAGCTCATATATCCTCCTCTCCAGAAGTTGGCCCCATCCAGGAAAGGGTATGCTTCCATTTCCCAAGCTATTTGCTGGTTAATGTCTTACTAATATGGAAATATAAAAGCTCAGGATCCTTGGTTCTGAATGAGAAAACCTTGATGTTACAGTTGAGGCTCCAGAGCTCCCTATAGGATCAGGCTCCCAAAACTTTATCTGTGCTTAGCTCTATCATCTTGCTGCCCTCACTCCCTTACAGGTTTCTCCTGGGAACTCTTCTGCAGGAAATCCTTTGCTACAGAATCCTCATCTTAGTCTCTACTTGTATGGACTTTGAGTTAAGATAGAGTAGAAAAATGTCTTGGGATCTGTTCTTTTATAAGCTATTCTTTTTTATTATATGGTAGAGTTACCAAACTGTCTAGTTCCAAAAGACCTTAGAATTGATCAACTTTGCCTCTTTCAAATAGGGTAATGAGGCCCCACGAAGTGACTTACACAAAGGCCCCAAGAGAGTTTGGGACTTAACTTAAATACAGATTTTCTGGTTTCCAGTTCTGTGGTTTTCACATAATTATTACCATTTAGAGTATTGTTCCATTTCTGAACTTATGAACAGAATGACTTTTTATATAGACATAAATAAATTTGTTACATGTTCATTCAGCAAAGGATTATGAAACAAAATCAAACTATTCATATTTGCAATGTTTGGTAACAGTATTAAAAACTCATCTTATTAAGCATTGGTGATATCCTGTTCCTTCCCCTCCTAAGATCTCATTTCATCAGCTTCAGAAATTCTACTTTTTTTTCAAAGAATATGTAAGTACTCTTGGACTGAGTAAGGACTGATTTCCTACATAATGAGAAGATACTGTGTTCTGTAGAAATGCAATTATTATGCAAAGCATGCCTACTTGTGTGCTAGTGTACAACTTTGAGCGTTTATCCTTTCTCTGTTACTCTTCTTAAAAACACTTTTAAGAATCCTAAAATGTTGCCAATATTGATACCTATTAACATCATATTTATTTATTACATAAGTGTGTTAGATCATACAAGGGAAAAACAAGGTGCTTGACCTTGCTGGGTACAGATACTGAAGGAAAAGCTTTTTATTTCCTGTGAAGCAATATTTCTGCACTCTCAGTATCCCCTGAAATGGATTTGGGCTGCTTCTTACAATTCTGAGTATTTGAGATGTTCTTAATAAAGCAATCTGTCATGGCAAGTAAATAGTGAAAGGCTAGATTTCTGCTCTGATTCTATAAATGTGGTATGACTGGGGCCTTAAGGAATCATAGAGAGCACTCCTGTTGTGGTTGTTGTTGTTCAGTCACTAAGTCATACCCAACTCTTTGCAACCCCATGAACTGCAGCACGCCAGGCTTCTCTGTCTTTCACTGTCTCCCTGAGTTTGCTCAAACTCATGTCTATCGAGTCGGTGATGCCATCCAATCATCTCATCCTCTGTCGTCCCCTTCTCCTCCTGCCTTCAGTCTTTCCCTGCACCAGGGTCTTTTCCAATGAGTCAATTCTTTGCATCAGGTGGCCGAAGTATTGGAGCTTCATCTTCCATGTCAGTCCTTCTACTGAATATTCAGGGTTGATTTCTTTTAGGATTGACTAGTTTGATCTCCTTGCTGTTCGAGGGACTCTCAAGAGTCTTCTCCTGAGCAGAGGCAAAGTGGCTTTAGAAGCCAACGACCTAGAAAGGCCAACAGACCTATTGAAAATGCTTGCCAGTAGGGCGAGCTCTTAAAAGTAGGCCCACTTTCTCTCCTGGGGAATATTTCCATGACTTTGTTTTCTTTTCTTTTAAGAGGCATTACAGAACAGTGATTTCCTCTTTCTACGGCGCCATGTTTTTTCAGGCTACATACCATCTTGTCATTAGAAATGCAGATCATGCACTGGGCAGTTCAGGAACCCTATATCTAAATTAGTTTCCCCAAAAGTACATCGTGAGACATGATGTGGCTGCAGGGTGTTGATTTGAGAGATAATTGTAATAAGAACATGAAAGAATGTAGGAAAAGTGAAGCAGAGAAGGGGCAAACCTTCTAAAAGAGTTTTAATGGGCAGGTTATCACCATGGCCAACTGGGGTGTCAAATCATTGGAGACTCTCTGAGGAACCATGTGAAACAGGTTTCTGAATTAATCTCTCAAAGGATAACGTGTGTGTGTGTGTGTGTGTGTGCGTGCACGTGTGCATGCGTGTGCTCAGTCTTGTCTGATTCTTTGCAACCCCATGGACCGTAGCCCATCAGGCATGGGATTTCCCATGCAAGAATACTGGAATGGGTTGCCATTTTCTCCTCCAAGGGATCTTCCCAACCCAGAAACTGAACCCTCCTCTCTTGTGTCTCCTGCATGGTCAGGTGGATTCTTTACCACTGAGCCACTTGGGAAGCTCCCTCAATGGACAAAGTAAGTTCTAAGCTTCCCAGCAAGCAGACTGAGCAAGAGCTCATGGCTCCAGAGAAAGCTCTTGGCTAGAGAAACAGTGAGAACAGGCAACTTAAGTGGAAATTGTCAGTGCACTGGTAACTGGTCATTGGAACTGCAGGTTCGTCTAAAAGCAGGCTGAAGGGAGAAGAGGCGGAGCATGAACAGAATGTGTATGTGTTGAGAATGCATTGCTATAAACTGTATTTTCTTGAAAAAGAACCCCGGTCAGTCAACATTTCACAAAATGTTTGTCCATCAGCTGGTCCAAAATCACTTTATTTTCTTTGGCACATCCAAGGAAAAATTCTGTGCACGTATGTTATAGGACTTCAGGTTATCACAGTGATTCTTATTATATCAGGACAAAAGAATTACATATTATTATTTCTTCTTTCCCCCATCCCTGAGTTTTCTGAGGACTAAAGGAGGAGAGATATTCCACAGAGCAGTTTGCTTCTATGAATATAGCCCACTGACAAAACAATTCAGGGATGATGAATTCAGATTGGATTTCATGCCACATTCCTTTATTGATGATAATAATACCCTTTGCTTCTTCACTAACTTATCCCATTTGCCCTTATGACAGACTTGGAATGTCAAATCAGTTATTACTGAGTTCATTTTACAACTGAAGAAACTTAGTTTCATTAAAAGCATGAGTTGTGCACTTGGAATATGCCAGATGGTAGGTTAGACTTTCTTCCTCAGAATATTTCAACTTATCCTACTCAGAAACCTGGGGGTGTTATTGTCCTTATTTTACTGATAAAAGCCCTGATCAGGGACTGGCCAACTTTCCATGTGGCAGGGAAGTCTGGGAGTAAAAACCAGTTGCTGGCACTTCAATTCCAGTGCTTATTCCCCTGGAACACTTGCCCTCTCTAAGTTGTCTCCAGGTTCCCCCAACATTCTTAGACAGACATCTGCTCTTCTGCTCTTGTATATTACAGCCTCCATAGAACCTGGCATGACACCAAATTTATTCACTGGTTAAATTCCACACAATTATGACATGCTGGGGGTCTTTTTATCTGTGCTAACTTGACTTCCATTCAGATGTGGATTGATTTGATTAGCAGTTTCATAGGGGCACCACCTATCAGTTGATTTGTGTCTCACGTGCTCTTCCACCACCTTCTTCTGCCTTAGACCACATTTCACTTGCTTAGTTACGTCTGAAAATTAAACTTATTGACATAGGCTACAAGAGCATATGTGGATTCACCCTTATTTGTCTCTGTAACCTCATGTCACAGGACACTGTCCCTTATTCTCTCAGGTCTAGTCACATGCACCTCATGTCCATCTCTTATACTTGACATGCTTGGTCTTATTAGGGCAACTTTGCACATGCTATTTCCTCTACTAAGAACGTTTTTCCCAGTTCACCATCATCAAGTAAATTCTGACTTATGCTTCAGATTGCAGCTCAAGCTAAAGACTCCTTGGGGACTCTTCACTAACTAATCTCAGCAAATCTTCCTGTTAGAGGCTCTAATAACACCATGTGCCTTTGTTGCTATTATCAGAGTTCTGAATATATATATT
The DNA here is from genome assembly GCF_014754425.2 of Oryx dammah. Classification (NCBI taxonomy): domain Eukaryota; kingdom Metazoa; phylum Chordata; class Mammalia; order Artiodactyla; family Bovidae; genus Oryx; species Oryx dammah. The sequence continues at coordinate 111,798,169 of NW_024070207.1, forward strand.
TATGTGTGTTTATGTATGTGTGAAGATTTAATCAATATCTGTTTCTCACACCATCCTACATGCTCCATTACAGCAAAGTCTTTTTGGACTCATGCATACCTCCCAGCAACTAACCTAGGGCCTTGTGTGTGGCAGATACTCAATAAAGAAGTCTTAAATAAAATCTATGAATCTAGGATGTGAATAATTTCTCCGAGTTGGACCTAGGGTGTTATTCTGAGTCCCTGCTGCTGCTAAGTCGCTTCAGTCGTATCCAGCTCTGTGACCCCATAGACGGCAGCCCACCAGGCTCCCCCATCCCTGGGATCCCATCCCAGGCAAGAACACTGGAGTGGGTTGCCATTTCCTTCTCCAATGCATGAAAGTGAAAAGTGAAAGTGAAGTCGCTCAGTCGTGTCTGACTCTTAGCAACCCCATGGACTGCAGCCCATCAGGCTCCTCCGTCCATGGGATTTTCCAGGCAAGAGTACTGGAGTGGGGTGCCATTGCCTTCTCTGTTCCTTAATTGGGGAAATACAGTCCCATCCATTGCAGGGGGCGGGTTTTGAAATGCCTAAGGGTGTGTTCAGGTTATCACAATGACGAAGTGAACTACTAGGATTTGGTGCCAGGAGGAGGCAGAGATGCTAAGAACTGTCCAATGTATAGAACAGTCTAACCAAGAAATAACTCTTTCACTCAAAATATCAGTAACACCCTGAAAAATACTGCAAGAAAAATAATGCATTTTAATAATAAGCCTCTAATCCAGAGGTTCCCAACGTCCAGGACCTAATGCCTGATGATCTGAGGTACAGCTGATGTAATAACAATAGAAATAAAATATACAATAAATGTGATGTGCTTGAGTCATCCCAAAACCATCCCCCACTACCCTGGTCCATGGAAGAATTGCCTGCCATGAATCTGGTCTCTGGTGCCAAAAAAGTTGGGGACTGCTGCTCGATTATGTTTAAATAATTGTTAACATGACTTTGTAGGTAGTGTAGAGGTTCTAGTAATACATGTGTATGTGTGTGCATCTCTGTGTGTATAACCACCCTTTTTAGTTAATTTTGTGTCAATTACTAATTAGTTTATAGATTATTTTTCCAATTTGTGCCAGAAACAAGGGCTGTCGAGAGGCAGAGGAAATGGAGACAGGAAAACTGTCTGATGTACCAGAAATGTGAAACCTTGACATTGACCAGGGGGCCTAGTGTTAATCTACTTTATACAGCTGGTATTTTCCTTTGTATTTCCTATGTTCCTCCTTGCTTTTCTATTTCTGCCTGGCTTTTTATTTCTTCTCCAAGTTAAATCCCCAGTCTGACACATTCATGTGTTTACTTTCTTGCTTTTAGTTCAAATAGGAAATTGAGATTGGTTTTCAGGACTGTTTGTGTCCAGTGGCACAGTTAGCCTGTGGATGTAATAGAGAAGCTCAGTAAAGCCTCTTTCATTGTTTCTGTTATAACATGAGAACAGTCCAAATACTGGTGGTAAACCCTCTCTTTTCTGAGACTGAAAAACATGGTTTCATGATACCTTTCCTGCATCAAGTGACTAGAAAAACATGAGTCAGCAACGGAAGTTACTGTAACGTAATAGGAAAAAGCACTCAATGGGGATTCCAGATACTGGGGAGCCCTACCAACCAATTATGGGTAATTGAACCCCTTTGAGCTCTGGTTTAATCATTTTAAAAGAAGGAGAAGACCTGATAAGAGGAAAGGAAAGAAAGAGAAACAGATGTTATCTTAGATGCTAGGTAAGAAGATGGCTGCCATGTACAAAATTATAAATCATGCCTTTTTCCTTTGGAAGTGTGCAGAAGCTTATGCATTAGTATAGAACACCTAGTATATGACTGGAACTTTTCAAGGAGCACGATTCAACCCCCTGGAGGATTAATTCAAGAATAGTTTCAGAATTAGTAGGACTTCCCTGGTGGCTAAGTCAGTAAAGAGTCTGCCTACAATGCAGGAGACTCGGCTTTGATCCCTGGGTTGGGAAGATCCCCTGGGGGAGGAAATGGCAACCCACTCCAGTATTCTTGCCTGGAGAATCCCATGAACAGAGGAGCCTGGCAGGCTACCCTCCATGGGGTCGCAAGAGTTGGACACAACTGAGAAATTAAACCTATCTTCAGTGGCAGTATCCACAGAAGTAACCACGTAAATGGTTATGTGTTTGGGCTCTGGAGACAAAGCCATGCTTTCATCCCAACTCAACCACTGTCTGACTGGTCCTATAAAATGGACAAAGACTTAATCACTGGAAGCCACTGTTTCCTAATCTTTAAAATGGGAATAATAATAGTACCTACTTCACACTGCTGTGATTATTAAATGAGTGAATGCCACATGAAAGCATGTCTTAGCATGTGGTAAGTGCTCCATAAATGTCTGATTACTATAAGCACGTTTAGCCCATCAAGAATAGAATAGTTTAATAAATAATTCTTTGTTTACCAGAATTCTCTCCCTGTATAACCCACCTCTTCCAGAATAACTGATGAATCCTTAGATGAACTAGCTGCTCACATGACTACTACCAGTTGAATGCTAATGAAACATGTATTTTAAAATATATTATTTATTACTTCTTACAAATTTGCCTCTCCCCCTCAAAACTGCTACAGATGGTTAAGATTTTAAAATTAGTCAAATTTATCTTGAAAATGACTAGATTTCCTGTTGGATCTATGGTGGCTTATAGACCCTCATATCGAGCACATTGATAATTTACTTTCAATATTCTTTTCAAAGACATAGAAGCATCAATGCCTTAGCTGCTGCTAAAGTCCTTTTGCCCCAGCCAGTCTATGTTTTTGTGAATAGCTAGGAAGTGGTTTCACCACAGGGTTGTAGGATGGGTTTATATTTGACTTCTCATTCATTGATACCATTAGCAGGGCCGGCAGCTGCCAAAGGGACTTTTTCCTTCTGTATTTGTCACATTATAACCTTATGCTCATCACTGTCGTTAGTTGTTGCATGGAGCTCATTTCTCCTGGGAGTTAACCCCTAATTTGGAATAAGCCCTGTGTAATTTTAACATGTTGATTCTCATCATCCTACAAGATGATTCAGATTTTCAGTGTTTAGAGTGTTCTAATATTCAGATAATTATGTGCACATTGTTTTCTATCCTCTACTCCCTTAATTCATGATCTTTATTTATATTTATTTGCCTCATTCATAGTTTTTTAATCCTGAAGATATTCTAACTGACTGCACTCTGGTCTTTCAATAGAGCTTGCCATCTTAGGCAAATCATTCTGATACTACCCCCATTTGTACTTTAACCCATTATATTTTGCTATAATATTTATTTCATAGGATTTTTAAAAATAAGTTTAATTTTGTTGCGAAATAGGGGTGATTCTGTTAGGTGCCAGGATAATGCATTTGACAGTTTTAAATTAAATTGTTTCTTTTCTTAAATTTAAATTTATTTATTTTAATTGGAGGCTAATTCCTTTACAATATTGGATTGGTTTTGCCATACATCAACATGAATCCACCACGGGTGTACATATGTTCCCAATCCTGAACCCCCCTCCCACCTCCTCCCTGTACCATCCCTCTGGGTCATCCCACTGCACCAGCCCCAAGCATCCTGTATCCTGTAGGCTCAGTGTTAGAACTCTTCAGAAATAGGTTGAAGTAAGAATAAATTATCTGATCCAAATAGTTAAGCAGCAGATGAGACATGTGGAGTAATATCAGTGCTTATACTTTCTTTTAGGACTTTATTGTAATTTGAAACAATGATTAAATCAAATCACTTCTGTTTATACAGTGGAAGTGAGAAATAGATTTAAGGGACTATTTCTGATAGACAGAATGCCTGGTGAACTATGGATGGAGGTTCGTGACATTGTACAGGAAACAGGGAACGAGACCATCCCCAAGAAAAAGAAATGCAAAAAAGCAAAATGGCTGTCTGAGGAGGCCTTACTAATAGCTGTGAATAGAAGAGAAGCAAAAGGCAAAGGAGAAAAGGAAATATGTATCCATTTGAATGCAGAGTTCCAAAGAATAGCAAGGAGAGATAAGAAAGACTTCCTCAGTGATCAGTGCAAAGAAATAGAAGAAAACAATAGAATGGGAGAGACTAGAGATCTCTATAAGAAAATTAGAGATACCAAGGGAACATTTCATGCAAAGATGGGCTCAATAAAGGACAGAAATAGTATGGACCTAACAGAAGCAGAAGATATTAAGAAGAGGTGGCAAGAATACACAGAAGAACTGTATAAAAAAGATGTTCACAACCCAGATAATTATGATGGTGTGATCAATCACCTAGAGCCAGACATACTGGAATGTGAAGTCAAGTGGGCCTTAGAAAGCATCACTACGAACAAAGCTAGTGGAGGGGATGGAATTCCAGCCAAACTAGTTCAAATCCTGAAAGATGGTGCTGTGAAAGTGCTGCACTCAATATGCCAGCAAATTTGGAAAACTCAGCAGTGGCCACAGGACTGGAAAAGGTCAGTTTTCATTCCAATCCCAAAGAAAGGCAAAGCCAAAGAATGCTCAAACTACCACACAATTGCACTCTACTCACAGGCTACTAAAGTAATGCTCAAAATGCTCCAAGCCAAGCCTCAGCAATACGTGAACCATGAACTCCCTGATGTTCAAGCTGGTTTTAAAAAAGGCAGAGGAACCAGAGATCAAATTGCCAACATCCACTGGATCATCAAAAAAGCAAGAGAGTTCCAGAAAAACATCTATCTGCTTTATTGACTCTGCCAAAGCCTTTGACTGTGTGGATCACAATAAACTGTGGAAAATTCTTTAAGAGATGGGAATACCAGACCACCTGACCTGCCTCTTGAGAAACCTGTATGCAGGTCAGGAAGTAAGAGTTAGAACTGGTCATGGAACAACAGACTGGTTCCAAATAGGACAAGGAGTACATCAAGGCTGTACATTGTCACCCTGCTTATTTAACTTATATGCAGAGTACATCATGAGAAATGCTGGGCTGGAAGAAGCACAAGCTGGAATCAAGATTGCTGAGAGATATATCAATAACTTCAGATATGCAGATGACACCACCCTTATGGCACAAAGTGAAGAAGAACTAAAGAGCCTCTTGATGAAAGTGAAAGAGGAGAGTGAAAAAGTTAGCTTAACATTCAACATTCAGAAAACTAAGATTATGGCATCTGGTCCCATCACTTCATGGCAAATAGATGGGGAACCAGTGAGAACAGTTGCAGACTTTATTTCTTTGGGCTCCAAAATCACTGCAGATGGTCACTGTAGCCAGGAAATTAAAAGATGCATACAACTTGGAAGGAAAGTTATGACCAACCTAGATAGCATATTCAAAAGCAGAGATATTACTTTATCAACAAAGGTCCGTCTAGTCAAGGCTATGGTTTTTCCAGTAGTCATGTATGGATGTGAGAGTTGGACTGCAAAGAAAGCTGAGTGCAAAGAATTGATGCTTTTGATCTGTGGTGTTGGAGAAGACTCTTGAGAGTCCCTTGGACTGCAAGGAGATCCAACCAGTCCATCCTAAAGGAGATCAGTCCTGGGTGGTCATTGGAAGGACTGATGTTGAAGCTGAAACTCCAATACTTTGGCCACCTGATGCGAAGAGCTGACTCATTTGAAAAGACCCTGATGCTGGGAAAGATTGAGGGCAGGAACAGAAGGGGACGACAGAGGATGAGATGGTTGAATGGCATCACTGACTCCATGGACATGAGTTTGGGTGAACTCCGGGAGATGGTGATGGACAGGGAGGCCTGACATGCTGCAGTCCATGGGGTCGCAAGGAGTCGGACACGACTGAGCAACTGAACTGAACTGAAACAATGCAAGAAAAATATCAATGTAATGCCATATGGTTAATTTTAACAGTTCCATCATTATAAAAATAATTAGTGACATCAATACTTTGCTTAATAATGACTTCAGAGCCACTTATTCTACACTAGTAAAAGTGTAAAATAAGTGTAAACTTCACTTCAAATTTACCATGCCATGTATATGTTGATACCCTACCACCTCTGTTGTATTATCCACTTTCAGTAAATTCATCTACCATTTAATTTAAAAAATAAAAATATATATTAATATATTTCATTTAGTATAAAATATAAGTTTTACATGTATATTTAATAGTTGTCTATGTAAATTGTTTTCATTAGATAAATTTATGCCCATCTCAAAGACTTGAAGTTGTCAATATTATAAGTTAATATTATAAGTCTATAATATTGTTATATTATAAACAATAAAATATAAATCAATATATATATATCAAGGAAGAGGGACATAAGAGTGAACTAATAAAATGAAACTAGAGGACATCAATACAATTAGTTTAACAGAAATGACTAATACAAAATGTTATTAAATCACTAAAAGTAGAATAGAGATTTGGTTTCATGTTTCCCAGTGGCCAGCTTCCCTGGTGGCTCAGACGGTAAAGAATCTGCCTGCAATGCAGGAGACCTGGGTTCGATCCCTGGGTTGGGAAGATCCCCTGGAGAAAGGAAAGGAAAGGTAATACTTCAGTATTCTGGCCTGGAAAATTCCAAGGATTGTATAGTCCATGGTTGCAAAGAGTTGGACACAACTGAGCAACTTTCAGTTTCACTTTCCCAGTGACCAAAGCAAAGAAAACAGCATTATTAGCAAGATTTACATTTTTATAATATTTTTAAATATTGGGTCTAGAAAGTACCCTTTTTTTCCTGGTGTAAGCATTAAGAGATACATTTCTCTCAAAGGTTCTAATAAAGCAGTTGTTACAGGATATGAAACACATTGTCCTCAGCATCATCTTGACAATAATTTTGAGGGAATTTTACCATCTGGTTGCTTTTTCAAGAATATAAATTGTGGCAACAACACCAAAACAATATTTCATAAAGCCAGTTTTACACATTGCCAAAACAAATTTCTGAACAATCAAATGATCACGTTTTATATGAGAGTAATATTTGGCCAGGTTTCCCTGCTGGCTCAGTAGTAAAGAATCCGCCTGCCAATGCAAGAGATGCAGGTTCAATCCCTGGGTCTGAAAGATCCCCTGGAGAAGGGCATGGCAACCCGCTCCAATGTTCTTGCCCGAAGAATCCCAGGGACAGAGGAGCCTGGCAGACTCATGGGGTTGCAAAGAGTTGGACACGACTGAGAGACTAAACAAACAAAATATTTGGCCATTCCAGAAAAATCACACACAAATATATATATATATTTATGCATATGATGCAGTTACAAACTACATGCACCTTTATATAACTTGTATCCTCCCAACCTCCACCATTGTTTGGCCTCAGGTCAAATAACTGGGAGGGAACACAGCCCCACCCATCAACAGAGAATTGGATTAAAGATTTACTGAGCCTGGTTCCCTATATCAGAACAATACTCAGTCAGTCTCTCCCATGAGGAAGCTTCCATAATGCTCTTATCCTTATCCATCAGAGGGCAGACAGAATGAAATCCAGTCACAGAAAGCTAACCAATCTGATCACATGGACCACAGCCTGTCTAACTCAATGAAACCATGAGCCATGCCATGTAGGGCCACCCAAGATGGATGTGTCATGGCGGAGAGTTCTGACAAAATATGATCCACTCTAGAAGGGAATGGCAAACCACTTCAGTATTCTTACCTTGAGAACCCCATGAACAGTATGAAAAGGCAAAAAGATGGGACACTGAAAGATGATTTCCCCAGGTCGGTAGGTGCCCAATATGCTACTGGAGATCAGTGGAGAAATAACTCCAGAAAGAATGAAGAGATGGAGCCAAAGCAAAAACAACACCCAGTTGTGGATGTGACTGGTGATGGAAGTAAAGTCCCATGCTATAAAGAGCAATATTGCAAAGGAACCTGGAATGTTAGATCTGTGAATCAAGGCAAATTGGAAGAGGTCAAACAGAAGATGGCAAGAGTGGACATTGACAATTTAGGAATCAGTGAACTAAAATGGACTGGAATGGGTGAATTTAACTCAGATGACCATTATATCTACTACTGTGGGCAAGAATTCCTTAGAAGAAATGGAGTAGCCATCATAGTCAACAAAAGAGTCCAAAATGCAGTGAAAGTGAAAGTGAAGTCGCTCAGTTGTATCCGACTCTTTGCGACCCCATGGACTGTAGCCTACCAGGCTCCTCTGTCCATGGGATTTTCCAGGCAATAGTACTGGAGTGGATTGCCATTTCCTTCTCCAGGGGATCTTCCCAAACCAGGGATCGACCCGGGTCTCCCACATTGTAGACAGACGCATTACCATCTGAGCCACCAGTATTTGGATGCAATTTCAAAAATGACACAATGATCTCTGTTCATTTCCAAGGCAAACCATTCAATATCACAGTAATCCAAGTCTATGCCCCAACCAGTAATGTTGAAGAAGCTGAAGTTGAAAGGTTCTATGAAGACCTACAAGACCTTCTAGAATTAACACCCAAAAAAGATGTCCTTTTCATTATATGGGACTAGAATGCAAAAGTAAGAAGTCAAGAGATACCTGGAGTAACAGGCAAATTTGTCTTTGGAGTACAAAATGAAGCAGGTCAAAGGTTAATAGAGTTTTGTCAAGAGAACGCACTGGTCAAAGCAAACATCCTCTTCCAACAGCACAAGAGATGACTCTACACATGGACATCACCAGATTGGTCAATACTGAAATTAGATTGATTATATTCTTTGCAGCCAAAGATGGAGAAGCTCTATACAGTTAGAAAAACAAGACTGGGAGCTGACTGTGTCTCAGATCATGAACTCCTTTTTGCCAAATTCAGACTTAAATTGAAGAAAGTTAGGAAAACCACTAGACCATCCAGGTATAAGTGGGTGAAGTTGCTCAGTCGTGTCCAACTCTTTGCGACCCCATGGACTGTAGCCCACCAGGCTCCTCCATCCATGAGATTCTCCAGGCAAGAATACTGGAGTGGGTTGCCATTTCCTTCTCCAGGGGATCTTCCGGACCCAGGGATCGAACCTAGGTCTCCCGAATTGCAGGCAGACGCTTTAACCTCTAAGCCACCAGGGAAGCCCAGACCATCCAGGTATGACCTAAATCAAATCCTTTATGATTATACAGTGGAAGTTATAAATAGATTCAAGGGATTAGATCTGATACAGTGCCTGAAGAACTATGGATGTAGGTTCATGACATATTACAGGAGGGAGGGATGAAGACCATCCCCAAAAAGAGAAATGCAAAAAGGAAAAATGGTTCTTTGAGGAGACCTTACAAATAGCTGTGAAAAGAAGAGAAGTGAAAGACAAAGGAGAAAAGGAAATATATACTAATTGGAATGCAGAGTTCCAAAGAATAGCAAGGAGAGATAAGAAAGCCTTCCTCAGTGATCAGTGCAAAGAAATAGAGCAAAAGAGTAGAATGGGAAAGACTAGAGATCTCCTCAAGAAAATTAGAGATACCAAGGGAACATTTCATGCAAAGATGGGCTCAATAAAGAATGGAAATGGTATGGACCTAATGGAAGCAGGAGATATTAAGAAGAGGTGGCAAGAATACACAGAAGAACTATACAAAAAATATCTTCATGACCCAGTTAACCACAGTGGTATGATCACTCACCTAGAACCAGATATCCAGGAATGAGAAGTCAAGTGGGCCTTTGGAAGCATAACTGTGAACAAAGCTAGTGAAGGCAATGGAATTCTAGTTGAGCTATTTCAAATCCTAAAAGATGATGCTGTGAAAGTGCTGCACTCAATATACCAGCAAATTTGGAAAACTCAGCAGTGGCCACAGGACTGGAAAAGGTCAGTTTTCATTCCAATCCCAAAGAAAGGCAATGCCAAAGAATGTTCAAACTACTGCTCATCATTGCACTCATCTCTCATGCTAGCAAAATGATACTCAAAATTGTCCAAGCCAGGTTTCAAATGTGAACTTTTCATTCATTTCACGAACTTCACAGTTCATGAACCATGAACTGTGAACTTTCAAATGTTCAAGCTGGATTTAGAAAAGGCAGAGGAACCAGAGATCAAATGGCTAACATCCGTTAGATCATCGAAAAAGCAAGAGAGTTCCAGAAAAACATCTGCTTCTTCTTTATTGACTATGCCAAAGCCTTTGACTGTGTGGGTCACAACAAACTGTTCAGTTCAGTTCAGTCGCTCAGTCATGTCCGATACTTTGCGACTCCATGAATCGTAGCACGCCAGGCCTCCCTGTCCATCACCATCTCCCGGAGTTCACTCAGACTCACGTCCATCCAGTCTGTGATGCCATCCAGCCATCTCATCCTCGGTCGTCCCCGTCTCTTCCTGCCCCCAATCCCTCCCAGCATCAGAGTCTTTTCCAATAAGTCAACTCTTCGCATGAGGTGGCCAAAGTACTGGAGCTTCAGCTTTAGCATCATTCCTCCCAAAGAAATCCCAGGGTGAATCTCCTTCAGAATGGACTGGTTGGATCTCCTTGCAGTCCAAGGGACTCTCAAGAGTCTTCTCCACCACCACAGTTCAAAAGCATCAATTCTTCGGCGCTCAGCCTTCTTCACAGTCCAACTCTCACATCCATACATGACCACAGGAAAAACCATAGCCTTGACTAGACGGACCTTAGTTGGCAAAGTAATGTCTCTGCTTTTGAATATGCTATCTAGGTTGGTCATAACTTTTCTTTCCAGGAGTAAGCGTCTTTTAATTTCATGGCTGCAGTCACCATCTGCAGTGATTTTGGAGCCCCCCCCCCCAAAATGTTTGACACGGTTTCCACTGTTTCCCCATCTATTTCCCATGAAGTGATGGGACCGGATGCCATGATCTTCGTTTTCTGAATGTTGAGCTTTAAGCCAACTTTTTCACTCTCCTCTTTCACTTTCATCAAGAGGCTTTTTAGCTCCTCTTCACTTTCTGCCATAAGGGTGGTATCATCTGCATATCTGAGGTTATTGATATTTCTCCCAGCAATCTTGATTCCAGCTTGTGTTTCTTCCAGTCCAGTGTTTCTCATGATGTACTCTGCATATAAGTTAAATAAGCAGGGTGACAATATACAGCCTTGACGTACTCCTTTTCCTATTTGGAACCAGTCTGTTGTTCCATGTCCAGTTCTAACTGTTGCTTCCTGACCTGCATACAGATTTCTCAAGAAACTGTGGGAAAGTCTTAAAGAGATGGGAATACCAGACCACCTGACCTGCCTCCTCAGAAATCTGTATGCAGGTCAAGAAGCAACAGTTAGAACTGGACATGGAACAACAGACTGGTTCCAGTTTGGGAAAGGAGTACATCGAAGCTGTATATTGTCACTGTGCTTATTTAACTTATATACATAGTATATCATGCAAAATACTGGGCTAGATGAATCACAAGCTGGAATCAAGATTGCCAGGAGAAATATCAATACCTCAGATATGCAGATGACACCACCCTTATGGCAGAAAGTGAAGAACTAAAGAACCTCTTGATGAAAGTGAAAGAAGAGAGTGGAAAAGTTGGCTTAAAACTCAAAATTCAGAAAACGAAGATCATGGCATCTCATCCCATCACTTCATGCAACATAGATGGGGAAACAATGAGAGACTGTATATTTTGAGCTCCAAAATCATTGCAGATGATGACTGCAGCCATGAAATTCAAAGACACTTGCTCCTTGGAAGAAAAATTATGACCAACCTAGACAGCATTAAAAAGCAGAGACATTTCTTTGCCAACAAAGGTCCATCTATGGTTTTTCCAGTAGTCATGTATGGATGTGAGAATTGGACTATAAAGAAAGCTGAGCACCGAAAAATTGATGGTTTTGAACTGCTGTGTTGGAGAGGACTCTTGAGAGTCTCTTGAAGTGCAAGGAGATCCAACCAGTCAATCCTAAAGGAAATCAGATCCAAATATTCATTGGAAGGACTGATGCTGAAGCTCAGTCTCCAATACTTTGACCACCTGATGTGAAGACCTGACTCATTGGAAAAGACCTTGGTGCAGGGAAAGATTGAAGGCAGGAGGAGAAGGGGACAATGGAGGATGAGATGGTTGGATGGCATCACTGACTCAATGGACATGAGTTTGAGCAAGCTCTGAGAGTTGGTGATGGACAGGGAATCCTGGCGTGCTGAAGTCCATGGAGTTGCAGAGTCGGACACAACTGAGCGACTGATCTGATCCTCCCAACCAGATTGTAATTTGTGTGCAGGTTCATAGAACATATTAATCCTCAATATTTACCACAGTGCTGTGTCAGTGAAGAACTCACAATAAATGCTAGCCATGGCTGACAATTATATCAGACACCTCTTATATCTGCCTCAGATCCTATCAGCTCACCATATACTACTAGTGTAGTGACTGGTTCGCCAGAGACTTCAGTATGACAGGTGTAATCTGACTGCCTTGCCTCAGGCTGGCTTTTTGCTGTGTGGCTTCTCTGATGCCACAGCCAATGAGTCAACTACAGGAAACTGCTCAGCACTCATGAATACACCACCCAGAAAACCTCGACCCACCAAACCACATTAAACAATGGGAAAGAGAAGCCAAAGGATAATTTCCTCCTCTTTTCATCTTCAAGAAAAAAAAGAGGGTTCTGAGATGGAGTTCATAATGTTTCTCAAGGCCCATTAGGATCAAGTTCAAGTTATACTACTGGTGGCCAACTTTGAAAATACCTCCCTGTATCAGCTTTCCTTCCTTTCCAGGATAAGGACCCTCATCTGTTGTTGAACCACCTTTCCATGAGATTATATTCCCAAATAAACTATTTGCACAAAGGCCTTTCTTTCAGATTCTGCTTTTAAGGGAACCAGATTAAACAAGTTGATGCTAGAATGCAGTAATAATATTATTCACCTTGCTTCTAGAAGCATCTTACTAAGACTTTAGCCTTGGCTGGCTTGGGGTAAAGTGCAGGTAAAAGGTGAAAAGTTGGGCATGTGATAGCAATGTAACAAGAAAAGTATGGGAGCAAATGATAGTTATAATGATATGATGAAGGTAAATGAATAATGCTATATTTAGAATGGATAACCAGCAAGGACCTACTGTATAGGGCAGGGAGCTCTGCTCAATGTTATGTGCAGCCCGGATGGGAGGGGAGTTTTGGGAAGACTGGATACACACATATGTATGGCTGAGTCCCTTTGCTGTTTACCTGAAACTGTCACATTGTTATTGGTACACCCCAATACAAAATAAAGTTTTTTTAATGTATTATTCAGAAATATGTTTTTTAAAATGGCAGGATAAGGTCAGCCAAATAGCAGCTCAAGAAACTGAAAGCCCTATGGAAACTGGTCCCTATGGAAGCAAATAAGGAGACCTGAATCTCCTGCAGCTTCTAAGAAAACTAGGCTAGAAACCAGACCCAAGAACTAATTTTAGTTAATTAAAGAAGGCAGAGATGCAGTGAAAATTAAAAGTACAATTTTGACAGGTATCCTATATAAGAGTCAGTGCTCTGAGAAGAAGCGAGTGTGACTGCGGGACTCGGATGGGCACATGTGGATGGAACAGCCTTAGAATATCGAACCCCAGATTCCACTAAAGCTTTCCAGCTGGTAGGATTACCCTGCTATTTGCTGAAAGAGAGAACTTCCTGTTGCTTGGATACACTGGAAAGACCCTATCTGAGGCATGTTACTGAAATATGATGTCTGTCTTTCTCAAAAACTGTGCTACCATTCTCATACTTCAAGAGTAGGAACCAATGTTAGGTTCTAGCCCAGCCCAGGCATAGAAGCACGGTGTCTGTTGTGTAAGCAAATAACTTACTTCTGAAGGAATTGCAGGACCAGGTAATTGGTATTGGCAGGGACCAGGGAATCTCATGTGGGAGTGAATAATAAGGGTATTGAACCAGGGGATCATTGACCTCCAACCACTCACCTGTGATTTGAGGTTCAAAATATTAGCACAGACGTCTGCTTTCTTGAATTTTGCTCTCATATACTCTGGGGTGGCTTTTTAAAGTTTTATCATAATAATGGTCTGCAGTAAATGAGGTAGTGATGCCAGGCACCTGAGCATCATAGTGAGGAAGGCAACAGAATTAAGGAGGTGGAATATTAGAACTGATTTATTTTGCAAGACTAGTAAACCCATTACTTGACTCTGTTCCACAGAAGGGCCATGGGACAGTCCCTTCATTAAAGCGATAAGAAATGTCCTGGCAACAAGCAGTGACATCAGTAAGATGCTCAGTGGTATCCTGTGAAGGCCAGGATTGATAGAAGGAGATACTGATGGAACTGGGCTTTCTAATACCCATGGGGAAAAGAGGAGGATTCTGGGATGCAAAGGCCAATAGCAACACTTAACCTACAAAAGAAAGGTGATCTTTGTCTCAGACTTAGATATTGGGGAACCCCAGAATAAGACAGTGGTAAAGGTGAAAACCAATTCACTCTGTTGGGTTATTAATGATTTTCTTTTTGGCCAATGCAATGAAAAACTATGTGATATTTACCTGTTCCTTTGTGCTTGCAAGTTTGAATTCACTGAAGATTTTATAATTTAGAAAAGCCTATGTATTTTTTTTTTGTTTAGGCAGGCAAGTAGGAGTTCCCAGGTGCTAAAATAAGAAAAGCTTTTCTCTGGAAGTGGGACTCTGTAGTGTTTCTCCCTCCTGTACAGAGTTGCCTTATTCCTTCAGTGCGGCTGCGTTCCTCTCTCTCATACCTGCACCCTCCCAGGAACTCTCTCCTACCAGTATATAACTTTGTTTGGAATGTACTTTGAGGATTTTATTCTCAGACTAGTACTGCTTTTTTTGTTGTTGCTGAAAATTCTTTTCTATTAAAGTATAGTTGCTATGCAATCGTATGTAAATTACAGATGTACAATGTATTGTGCACTTACTGCACAATATTTAAAGATTATACACCCTTTATAGTTATTATAAAGTATTAGCTATATTCCCCATGTTGTACAATATATCCTTATAGCTTATTTTATACCTAATAGTTTGCATGTCCTGATCCCCTTCTATCTTACCCCTCCTCCATTCCTTCTCTGCTAGTTTGTTCTCTATGTCTGTGAGCCTGCTTCTTTTTGTTATAGTCACTAGTTTGTTGTATTTTTTAGATTCCACATATAAGTGATGTCATACAGTATTTGTCTTTGTCTGACTTATTTCACTTAGCATAATGCCCTCCATGTCCATCCATGCTGTTGCAAGTGGAGAGATTTCATTCTTTTTGATGACTGAGTATTATTCCTTTGTATATACATGCCACTTCATCTTTATCCATTCATCTGTTGATGGACAATTAGGTTGCTTCCATATCTTGGCTATTGTAAATAATGCTGCTATGAACATGGAAGTGCATTTTGAGAAACCTCCATACTGTTTTCCACAGTGACTACACCAATTTACACTCCCATCAAAAAGGCAAGAGGGTTGCCCTTTCTCCACATCCTCACCAATATTTGTTATTTGTGTTCTTTTTAATGATAGGCACCCTGACAGGTATAGGTTATATCTCATTGTGGTTTTTTTAAAATATAAACTTATTTATTTTAATTGGAGGTTAATCACTTTACAATATTGTATTGGTTTTGCCATACTTGCACTTCCCTGATGATTAGCAATGTTAAGCATCTTTTCATGTGACTATTGGCAATGTGCATTTCCTCTTTGAAAAAATCCATTTAGTACTGCTGCCCAATTTTTAATTGGATTGTTTCTTTTTTTGATGTTGAATTGTATGAGCTGTTTGGATATATTAGATATTAACACTTTACTGGTCATGTCATTTGCAAATGTTTTCTCCCATTCATTAGGCTGTCTTTTCATTTTGTCCATGCTTCCTTTTGATGTGCAAAAACTTTGAAGTTTATTTAGGTCCATTGGTTTAATTTTGCTTTTATCTTCTTTGCATTAGGAGACAGATCCAAAAAACAATATTACTGCAATTTATATCAAAGAGTGTTCTGCTTATATTTTCCTCTAGGAATTTTATAATATCCAATCTTACATTTAGGTCTTTAATCCATGTTGAGTTTAGTTTTGTATATGGTGTTAGCGAATGTTTTCATTTTGTTCTTTTACATGTAGCTGTTCAGTTTTCCTAACACCACTTGTTGAAGGGACTGTCTTTTCTCAATTGTGTACTCTTGCCTCCTTTGTCATAGATTACTTGACCATAAGTGTGAGTTTATTTCTGGCCTTTCTACCCTGTTCCATTGATGAATGTGTCTGTTTTTGTGCAAGTACCATACTGTTTTGTTTACTGTACTTCGTCATATAGTCTGAAGTCAGGAAATATGATTCCTCTAGCTCTGTTCTTCTTTCTCAAAATTATTTTGCCTATTCAAGGTCTTCTGTGTTTCCATACAAATTTTAAAATCATTTGTTCTAGTTCTGTGAAAACTACCAGTGATACTTTGACAGAGATTGCATTGAATCTGAAGATTGACTTGAATAGTATGTTCATTTAATAGTGTTCTTCCAATCTAGGAAAACAGTATCTTTTTCCATCTGTTTGTGTCATGTTCAGTTTCTTTCATCAGTGTCCTGTAGTTTTCCTGGTACTGGTCTTTTGCCGCCTTAGGTTTATTCCTGGGTATTTAATTCTTTTTGATGTGATGGTAAATGGAATTATTTCCTTATGTTCCCTTCCTAATACTTGGTAGTTAGATCTGCAAACAGTAACAGTTTTACTTTTTCCTTTACAATTTGATCCCTTTTATTTTTTTTTCTTTGATTGCTATGGCTAGAATTTCCAAAATCATGTTAAATAAAAGTGTTGAAAATGGGCATCTTTGTCTTGTTCCTGATGTTAGAGGAAATGCTTTCAGCTTTTCACTGCTGAGTTTGATGTTAGCTATAGGTTTGTCATATATGGCATTTATTATGTTGAGTTATGTTTCCTCTATGTCTACTTTCTACAGAGTTTTTATCATAGGTAGGTGTTGAATTTTGTCAAAAGCCTTTTCTGTGTCTATTGGGATGACTGAATGGTTTTTATTCTTCAGTTTGTTACTGTGCTGTATCACATTGGTTGATTTGTGAATATTGAAACATCCTTGCATCCCTGGGATAAATCCCACTTTATCATGGTATATGATCCTTTCAATGCATTGTTAGATTTGGTTTGCTAGTATTTTGTTGAGGATTTGTGCATTCAGGTTCATCAGTGATATTGGCCTGTAATTTTCTTTTCTTGTGATATCTTTTTCTGATTTTGGTATCAGGGTGATGCTGGTCTCATAAAATGAGTTTTGAAGTGTTCTACCCCTGCAATTCTTTGGAATAATTTGAGAAGAATAGGTGTTAAATCTTCCCTGAGTGTTCAGTAGAATTCACCAATAGAACCATCTGGTCTTTTGTTTGTTGGGAGTTTTAAAATTACTGATTGGATTTCATTACCAGTAATTGATTTGTTCATATTTTCTCTTTCTTCCTGATTTAGTCTTTGGAAAGTGTACCTTTCTAAGAATCTGTCCATTTCTTCTGGGGTTTCCACTGTATTGGTATTTAGTTGTTCATAATAGTTTCTTATGATCCTTTTTATTTCTGTCATGTTTGTTGTAACTTCTTTTTATTTCTGATTTTATTAATTTGGGTCCTCTCCTTTTTTTTTCTTGATGATTCTGGTTAAAGTTTTATCGATTTAGTTCACCTTTTCAAAGCTGCTACATATTTTCATTTGTATTTTGTAGTATTTTACCATTAATAAAGCCTTTTTTTTCTGATTTCTGCTCCCTGCTTTTTCATTTTTATGAATTGTACCCACTTTACTTTTAATTATTCCATGCACTTAAGTAATGTCTTTCAGCTTTTAGATGAATAATTTATTTGCAATAGTCATAACTGAATATAAAATAAACACATTATTTATTTCTTTTAATGTACTCACTTTAAGTCTGTTCTTTATCTGAGATTCTTTTGCCAATTTAAAAGGTGAAAGTATATAGAGAAATTGATTAAGTCTTAATGACTCTTACTTAATTCCTCAGACTAGAAAGTAGCTCAGTAAATAATTCATGATGGAATTTGCTTTATCATTAGAAATGCTCTTCAGCTATTCTCAATAAAGTACTTTTATGAATCACCTAATAGCTAAACAAGAAAGAGCTTTTATCCTTAATACTGTTTATGATTTTGCAAAGATACCTCCCAAGATTTAAGGACAGAATTGATTTCTGAAAAAAAATTCTTAGTTCCATGCATTTGGTTCAACAAAAGTGCTTGACAATCTTTCCCTTGGCCTTAGATAAGTCTATAAGAAGACTTTCAATACAACCCCAAATATATGAGTAAATAAGGTAATGTTGGTGTCACAGTAGTAAAGAATCAGCCTGCCAATGCAAAAAAATACAAAGATGAGAGTTCGATCCCTGGGTGGGAAGGATCCTCTGGAGGAGGAAATGGCAACCCACTCCCAGCAGTCTTGCCTGGAGAATCCCATGGACAGAGGAGCCTTGTGGGCCACAGTCCACGGGGTTGCAAAGAGTCAGACACGACTGAGCACTGAGCACACATGCACAGTGGAAGACCTAGCCCTGAGAAAGTTGAGGAGGGGTCAAGTGTATCTTCATTTCACCTCCCTCTTCCCCTTTCTGTATCTTTCAGCTTCTGAGATCCCTGCTATCTGCCGAAAGCCTGTTCAATATCTCATTACAGACCAGTCACCTTTCCACTCAGGCTTTATACTATAATGAGTCTGTGTTAGGGCCTTTGTGCCAGGGGATCCTGAAAATGACGAGGCCTTTAAACCCCAAAGCCATGCTTCTCTAATGCAAGGTGTGAAAGGAGGGATTTCAGGCATTGAAGCAAATCACATTTTTAAGGAAATAAGGCATTTTGTGTTCCAAGATTTGCCAAACACATTTTATAGCTAGAGTCAAAAGATTTCTAAAATCACTTCTTCATAAAACTTTCTTTGACCCACAAAACTTAAAAGTATCTTGTGAACTCTTAACAGCTGATAATGATTATCTGGTGGTTATCTCACTTTCCCATACAGTACAACTTTTTGAGGACTGTGTAAGTTTTTCACTGTGTCTCTTATTTGAAGCATAATCTTGGCAAGAAGCCCATTTGACTTGACTGGCTTGGATGAAACACAGGTGGGCAAAATCAATTTTAAAAATGAAAGTCATGTTTCATTTGACGTATTGTTTTAGATCTTTGCACGTGTCCTAGAAACTAGGGTTCTTGACATTGTTTAACCATTTCATTTTATGGATCAAAGAGGAGGAAAGCTCTGAGTCCTCCAGGTTTTGTCAAATTTGTTTTTGAAAGGAATACATGTAAGAAAACCAGAAAAGAACTTTTTCTTCTCTTTTTCCCAGTTACATATTTCATACTAAATTTAAAATAAGTGATAAACATGTTTGGAGTAGTATTTTTTATATACATATGTGCAGCTGGCCCTTCATATCAGCAGATGTGAACCTATAGATATGGAGTGCTGACTGTACTGTATCATTTTATGTCAGGGACTTTAGCACCCATTTTTTATAAGGGACTTGAGCACCATGGATTTTGGTATCCACAGGGATCCTGGAACCAATCCCCTGTAGATATCGACAGACGACTGCAGGAGAAAATTAGTACCTCCTGTTTCAATTCAGTTGCTTAGGAAAAAGAAATCTTTTCTGGAGCACTTCAAGAATGACAGAGACAGATAGAGATGTTTTAGAAGGGGTTCAAGCACTGAATGGATGGTTGGACTAGCTAATCTTTAACACCATTTCCAAATCAAATATCCTGTGAGTTTATGACACCATCTATGCAGCCTCTTATAAAAAGCTTCTTGGTTTCCTACTCAAAGTTATTTATGTTATGTCCACAAATAATTATCCTAGCATGCTTCTCATTGTCTCATGCCATGATATATAGGGAGAAGGTTTAATTTAATTTAATTAAGGGACCAGATTTTTTTAAATGTACTTAAAACTATCAGGAAAAACACTAGTGATTGGAGTTTTTAATTATTAATATGTTTAAACAAAAAAAGTGATATAAAGGGTTAAAGAAAGATCTAGACATTTGTACTAACAGTGGAAAGGGGTCAAGCTAAGCAAGAACCTCGGCCTAATTTATTTTTTGAGAGACACTAGGAAAAGGTTCGAAGAAGGCAATGGCAACCCACTCTAGTACTCTTGCCTGGAAAGTCCCATGGATGGAGGAGCCTGGTGGGCTGCAGTCCATGGGGTCGCTAAGAGTCAGACATGACTGAGCAACTTCACTTTCACTTTTCACTTTCATGCACTGGAGAAGGAAATGGCAACCCAATCTAATGTTCTTGCCTGGAGAATCCCAGGGATGGTGGAGCCTGGTGGGCTGCCGTCTATGGGGTCGCACAGAGTCGGACACGACTGAAGTGACTTAGCAGCAGCAGCAGCAGGAAAAGGTTATGATAGTAGACCATAGGTTAAAATCATGCTACCTGACTCAAATCTAAATTTCAAAACTGCATACTGTGTTATAATGAATATTGCTGGCAAGACCTTACTGAATCAACATGATGGTATCAAACACCATTTTTGCTATATCTATACTTCACTTACACAGTTAGTGAAAGTAATTGGCATGTTTGTTATGAAATACCAGGTCTTGGCGCTGCTGGGCTGTTGCACAGCCAAGTAAATCGTCCTCATGACATTGAGCGTCAAAAGTCTTTGTACTTGCCACTCGTTTTGCAAGGTCTCCAAGGACACACATTCTGCAAACTCTATGAAATCTTAATAACAGCCTAAAGGAGAGACTGCAGATTAAAACGAACAGCCACTATCCCCTTAAACATGACTGTATCACACAGCTACTATTCATAGCAACTGAAAGCCAAATAATGGTTCTGAACAGAACATGACTGGACGATTAAGGTCACCTTTGGCAGCTTCCTGAGCAAGTTCACATTCTAATGGTCTCCTGAAATCTTTCCCCTATGACATAATCGTTGTAACAGGTGACACTCTCATTGGCTCCTGGGGCATTTTCTTTCTGCCTTTTAGTCATATGTCTAACTTTTATTTGGGGTCTCCTCTTTTGAGTGGATCCAATCACCAGCAAAATGATTCAGTACTGGTCTAGAACTCATCTGAAGCTCTTTCTGTTTGTTCCAAGTATTTACTGCTAATTATTGGCTATCTATTTTGACTTAAGATAGAAAATTAGAAAAATCAAAGAAAATAATCACCCAGAATCTCATGACCTAATGAAACTAATATTATTTTCTTCTAATTCCTTTCAAAACCTTTCCTATGCATATATACGTAGAAAAGCTTTACTTGCTGCAAATAAGTCGGTCTCACTGTTGCATTTTTATGATGAATTGTTTCACATGCAAAAAGAATACATGCAAGATATCCAAAGATGGTAACATAAGTCTTCCTGAACTAGTATGCTTGAAAAATGCAACATTTGAAGGCTCTCTGGGCCTCTTGTATGCCCCTTTTCACTCCTTAGAACTTAGTGCAACAGGTATATGATAAAGAATACCAATATGCAATGTTGGCTGGTCAAAAGTGAATATGATTTTCTTTGTTCAGCCATAAAAGTGAAAAAATAGGGACATTATCACTCAGGATCAGCACAGGAAATAGGTGTAGCTCTATGGGAAGAACTGAGGAGAGCTTAATGAATGTACTACCTGCAAATGTGTGAGCGGAGTTAAGGGAAACTAACAAGGCACAATAAAATACCCCCAGACTGGTAACATAGGGAGCCATTATCACCCCTTGGCCGGAAGATACAAGGGGCAGAGAATGGTTTCTGGCACACATGAGTGTCAGCATTCAGGAGAGAAATGGAGCCCTTGTTACCTTTGACAAACAAGGAAAGAGCCAGAGAAATAAAGATCTTCACCTCATGGTCCTTGCTGATCTCTGAGAGGTATTGAGTTGGCCAAAAATTTCATTCATGTTTTTCATGCCATCTTATGGAAAAACCTGAATGACCTTTTTGGCCAACTCAATTGTTTTCATTGGTGGCACCTAACTCAAAGTAGAGGGCTCGGAAACTCATTTGATGCAGTCCCTAAAACTCTTTCCCCAGGTTATAAAGCAGTGTGGGGAAAGTTAGAAAGTAGATCTAGAAGTCCTAGAAAAGGAAACACATGGTGTTTAATTAGCACATGCAGGTCATTTGGTTTGTCTCAAGTCTCAGTTGGTATGTATTCTTTTATTCTAGTACAGACCAGAAGTTGGTAATGAAAGATTAGAAGCAGTGAGTTTTAAATACTGCCTGGAAGAAAATGTATTTGAATTTTCATAGCAGCTAAAGCACACTCTCAATGTAAATACTCAGTTGTTTTATTTCCCTTAACCCATAATATCTGAGATTATGTGTATGGTATAACATGGCCACTCTGGAATTAACCCTCAAGCCAAAAGTTTTCTTTGGTTTTATTTATGTTTTTGTTTTGTTGGTTTCTTTATTTTCAAACCAAACAATGGCATCTTGAAATACTCCTTTATAAGAGCTCCCAACTATGCAGTTGGGCTTCCCTAGTGGCTCAGATAGTAAAGACTCTGCCTGCAGGGCAGGAGACCTGGGTTCAGTCCCTGGGTTGGGAAAATCCCTAGGTGAATGGAATGCAACCCACTCCAGTATTTTTGTTTGGAGAATGCCATGGACAGAGGAGCCTGGCAGGCTACAATTCCATGGGGTCACAAAGAGTTGAACACAACTGAGCCACTAACACGTTCACTTTCAACCACATAGTGGGTTGTGTGCATAGGAAACTGTTCATCTATCAGCTAGTGTTAGTGATAGAGAATGAGTTTCTTTTTTTTCTTTAACATATTCCTATTTTTCTTTTCAGTGTCTCTATTTGTATTTGTACAAACAGTAGTCTGATTTTCCCAGATGCCAGTGAAAGCCTTTAATGGTCTTTCAAAACAGTTTTTTCTTGAATCTCTTTTTTCTCCAGGTATCTCTCCTTGCTAGAAAATGTATCTATAGAGCTGCATGAAGGAAGGAACTCATACTTCACCTGAAGGGGGAGGACTTAGAAAATCATTCATTTTATTAATAACTTCTTTCCTAAGATTGAGTTGCACTTTACACCATTCATAAAATGCTTGTCAGATTTTTCTTAATTTTAGCATGACTGATGAGCACATCACTGGGCACACAGCAGACATCACTAAATGTTTGTTTCCTTCCTTACATCTTTTATTAACATAAAGTCTGTCATTTGACAGTTTTCCAGGGATGTCTTTACAGAGATTTTGCTTTCATGGATTTTCTTCCTACTGAATTGATTAGAGGGAAATTTTTAAAAATAGACTTTTATTTTAGAACAGTAAGAGCCTCTTGATGAAAGTGAAAGAGAAGAGTGAAAAAGCTGGCTTAAAACTCAACATTCAAAAAACTAAGATCATGGCATCCAGCCCTACACTTCATGGCAAATAGGTGGGGAAACAATGGAAACAGTGAGAGACTTTATTTTCTTGGGCTCCAAAATCACAGCAGATGATGACTGCAGCCATGAAATTCAAACATGCTTGCTCCTTGGAAGAAAAGCTATGACAAACCTAGACAGCATATTAAAAAGCAGAGATATTACTTTGTCAACAAAGGTCCATCTAGTCAAAGCTATGTTTTTTTCCAGTAGTCATATATGGATGTGAGAGTTGGACCATAAAGAAGGCTGAGGGCTGAAGAATTAATGCTTTTGAACTATGGAGTTGGAGAAGACTCTTGAGAGTCCCTTGGACTGCAAGGAGATCAAGCCAGTGCATCCTAAAGGAAATCAGTCCTGAATATTCATTGGAAAGACTGATGCTGAAGCTGAAACTCCAATACTTTGGCCACCTGATGTGAAGAACTGACTCCTTGGAAAAGACCCTGATTCTGGGAAATAGTAGAGGCAAGAGAAGGGGACCACAGAGGATGAGATGGTTGGATGGCATCACTGACTCGATGGACATGAATTTGAGCCAGATCCGGGAGTTGGTGATGAACAGGGAAGCCTGGCGTGCTGCAGTCCATGGGGTCACAGAGAGCCAAACACGACTGAGCAACTGAACTGAACTGACTGGAAGGAAGCAAGTGAAGAGATTCAGTCGTGTCCAACCCTTTGCAGCCCTGAGGACTGTAGCCTGCCAGGCTCCTCCACCCTTGGGATTTTCCGGGCAAAAATACTAGAGTGGGTTGCCATTTCCTTCTCCAGGGGATCTTCCCAACCCAAGGATCATACCCAGGTGTCCCAAGCTGCAGACAGACTCTTTACTGTCTGAGCCATAAACAATTACATGTACAGAATTACTGTAATAATAGTACAGCAAGTTCTCATAGACTTCACATTCACTTTTGCTTGTTATTAACATTTGCTATTCCTGTGGCACATTTGTCAGAAATAGTGAAACAAATAGAGTCAATTATTATTGACTAAAAGCCCTTTATTCAGATTTCCTCATCTTTTGCCTCATGTCTTTTTCTGGTTCCAGAATCCTATACAGGTACCAGATTGCATTAGTTGTCAGGTCTCGTTGATCCCAGGCTCTTCTTGGTTATGACAGTTTCTCATGCTCTCCTTATTTTTGATGACCTTGATATCTTTGAGGAGTACCCATCAGGCATTTGGAATGTCCCTCAGTTGAGATCTGTCTGTTGTCTAGAGGGCATTTTTCATAGCTAAGATCTGGCTGTTGTGGCCAGGGATCCGGGACAGCACAGTGAATGCATGTGTCATGGGTTCAGGACCACAGCAGAGGCCACCTCCCAGTAACAGAGACCAGGACAGCCCAGAAAGGAGAGAGGAGCAAACCGTCATGCAGACAAGTTAGAGAAACTAGAGTGTTCAGCTGATGGAGGTTCTCATCAGAGGAGAGAAAGATTCAGTCAAGTGACAAGTATCTGAAAGCATTAAGAAGAAGTCTGATGGAGGGGAAGGAGAAAACAGCTTTAAGGATGCCTAGCCTTTGGAGTGGAGAAGGCAATGGCACCCCACTCCAGCACTCTTGCCTGGAAAATCCCATGGACGGAGGAGCCTGGTAGGCTGCAGTCCATGGGGTCGCTGAGGGTCAGACACGACTGAACGACTTCCCTTTCACTTTTCACTTTTATGCATTGGAGAAGGCAATGGCAACCCACTCCAGTGTTCTTGCCTGGAGAATCCCAGGGACGGAGGAGCCTGGCAGGCTGCCGTCTATGGGGTCGCACAGAGTCAGACATGACTGAAGTGACTTAGCAGCAGCAGCAGCAGCAGCCTTTGGAAGGCTCTCTGAATTCCTGTGCCCTGCCTTTTGTTTTGTTGTTTGGATCTTGTTTGCCTTAAAAGGGGTCAAATAGTGCAAAATTTTCAGTATTTCATTTTGATGTTTCATTGTAAGACTTTCAGAAAAGTGTCCCATAAAATCCGTTCTAGAGCCTCTGTATGTGTGTGTCTGTGTGATGTGTGTGTCTATGAGTGTTAATGTTGGTGGAAATGTAGGTTCTTGAGGAAATGGGAGGGATGCTAGATTCCCATCCTCACAGAAACTCTGAGAACAGTGGTTGTCATCCAAGATTTTCTTTGAACAAAGGTTTCCAAGATTTTAAAATATGTTTCAGAACTCTTGGCCTATCCCCATTTATTCCTGAAGAATAAGATGAGAGTGGGTGTCAGCATACTGCAGCCTACAGGCAAAATTCAGCCTTCCATATGTTTTTGTATATGATCTGTGAGCTCAGATGATTTTTATATATTAAGTGGTTGAAACGAAAAGCAAAAGATATTCACAACAAGAACAATTATTTGACATTTAAACTTCAGTGTTCATACATACAGTTTTATTACAACACAGCCACACACAGGTTTGTTTAGGTATTGTCTGTGGCTTCTTCTGCACTAAAACAGAAGAGTTGAGTCATTGTGACAGAGAATATATGGACCTCAAAGCCTTACTCTCTGGCCCTTTACAGAAAGTTTGCCATGCCCTGGGTTAGAACTTTCCAACCATGTGGAAAAAAAGAGAACTGAGAAACTCCCACATACACTTTGGTCTGACTTCTTATTTTCACCTTCTCAAGAATATGTACTTAGCCTTATTATCTCATGGGGAAGAAAGGTTTAGGAATGAGATGGGAAGAAATGTTTTAGTGTCTGCTATCAGCATGGCACCAGACTCAACACTTGAAACTGCATACACTTGAGGAATTTTCACAGCTACACTAAGAGATAGGAATCTCCATTACTATATCATAGCCTAGGAAATGAGTTCAGAGAGGTTATATGACTTGCATGATATCTTTCAATGGATAAGGGTAGACAGGATATAAACTCCACTCTTTTTATTTTCACTATATAGGTGCTCATAAGAGTCATATCTTCTCCATATTCTCATTATTCTGGTCCAGTTTTAGATTCTTGACCCATCTAAATTTTGAGGAACTGAAGCTATACCCAGTAGCCTAGTTAAGCACAGAATAAACAAATGCTGTCTGCTGAGTTCAAGATCAGAGTATTCAATTCCATACAGTTGTGGTTCAGCCTCATTAATGAAGATGAAACCTGTTTTTTAAGCTTAAAGGAGGATATGTTCCAGTTATTTTTCTTTGGAACCTGTCTTTAATGTTTCCACTTTGGGATCTACCATTTAAATCTTTCTTGTTTTTTTTTTTTTTTCTTTTTTGACCTTCTGCTTCTTTATTTCTTGGTGGCAGTGGTCCTAGACATAATTTTTGAATTAGGTAAAATCTGTCTTCAACTTCCCTGACCTTCTATCCACTCAGTATTTCATTTCCTCTTCCTCCCTATCACCCAATGGCATGCTGGTAAATATTTAAGAACTGACTCCCAGAGGGAAAAGGAGTCCTGATTAGTAGCATTTGCAGATTTCCATGGTATCAATATTCTCATGATGTCCCATTTCAAACTACCAACATAATAGCTTGCAAAATTTCTGAAAACTTAACAACTGGTTTTGGTAAACTGAGATGAGCCAGCCCCAACATACCACATACCTTATCCATTATTTAAGGATTTTATGTGGTTTACACATTCTGCCTACCCCCTCAAACCACCTTTCCTGTCTCTGGTCTAATTCTTCTCCTCAGACACTCCATGCTCTTCCTTAGCAATTTAGCTGCTGTATATCCAGTTTTTTCTTCTTGACCCTGTCAAGTGACTGACAAACCAAGCTGAGAAGTTGACACAAGATGAGACATTAATGACTGACAGGTTCAGTGGGACACTATTTGCCTTAAAAGAACAGTTGTCAGAAAGAAAACGAATAATGGTTTAGAAATAGCAGTGGTGAATACAGATTAGGGATAGGAGGTAACAGGAACATCTGAGGAAGAAGTTGAAATATAAGATAGTTTACCATGAAACAAGAGTTACCGTAGTACACAGTAGGAAGGTTCAAGAGGAAGAAGAAAGGTGGGATATGGTCACAGTAAGCTTAAATGGAGCAGTATGGAAATAAGAGTTTGCAAGAATTGGGATGATCTAAAGATTGTCCAACCTGGACAGTGACTGAAGATAACAAAGATGTGACCATGGCAAGTTCCAGGCTTCCAAAGAATCAAGTGCAGTGTATTCAAAGTAGACTACAAAGTGTGGCTTCTGCACTCAGAATGAACTAGCCATGCGCTCGATTAATTTTGTTTCACAGGGAATTCTAACTCAGGGAAATAAGTCTGCCATGCAAATATTTTTATTTCCAAGGATCTGAGTGAGAAGTAGAATCCACTTCTGTGGAAGAATTCAACTCTGATGTGGAGTCAATATTCTAAATTTATTACATGCTTCCTTGCATGTCCCAAAATTCTCACTTAGTGCCCTGGTCTCTGTACACAGAGGCCGAACTGCTGGCTGTTCTCTATCCTTAAATTCATTCCTTCCTTACTCTTGAGAGATTTGTTCCAGCATATCCATGCTCTCATGTTCTTGGGGAGACAGCAGGGAGCAGTCTTGAAGCAGGATCTTAGTTCCCTGCCCAGCAATTGGACTTGAGTAGCCTGGATGAAAACCAGGAATCCTGACCCCTAGTCCACCAGGGGCTAGAGGCTAGAAGTTGTCCTGGCTCTTGTCCCTGTTTGAAAGCAAGAATGTTTCAAGGAGGCAAAAACTGTAAAAAAAAAAAAAGTTTATATTATTATTAGCACGGCACAACATATGGAAAAGCACACAGAGAAGTTGTTTGTTTGAGACAGGAACAAGGCAGAAATATACACTTGGAGAGAAAGGGTGTGGGCATCCTCCCTGATGAGGAGGAGTATGCCATAGAGGTGATTTACATCACTTACACAGGGTACTTCTTCCGGGTCTTTGTTCTCCTCTGACCAGTTATCTCACTTCTTTGGCATACCTGGCCTGTCCAAATCCCCTCCCAACATGTGTGCACATTTTGCCAAGATGAATTCCAGTGCAAAGACTAAAGGGAGTATGTTCACACTTATTATGGGGTGGCACCCCCTCCCTTTTTGATCCCCAAGGACCATGTGCAATCAGAGAGGTTTTCTTTACCTCAAGAGTGATAAATGTGGTCCTCTTACCTTTTTACTCCAGCAGCACTCAGCTCCTGCCATTAACTTTGTCCTTGGAATTTCTAGGGAAAGCAAAGCTCCAATTTACTCTGCTTGACAAACTCCAGCTGCTCTGCCCAGAGGCCCATCTGTCTCCTATCTCACTCATTCTGGCTTCTTCCAATAGCTCCTTCTTTGACTTGAAGATTTTCATTATTGGGGAGATAAAGAATCTTGATTTCACTGTATTTCTCAAGCTAGCTATATAGCCCTGTGTGTTTCTTGTTCCTACCTTTCAAACATCCAGCATTAACAAGGAAGTTTTTAGGCTGCCATTCTCCATTTCCTTTGCACTCATTCCCTTAATACTCTGAAACTCTGCTTTGTTCAATCAAAGAAACTTCCCTCTCTGAAATTTTTTTTGAAAGGCTTTATTACTGAGAAATCCAATAGCTTAACTCCTGTCAACTTTTATCAAGATTTTATGCTGACTTTGGCATTGTTAACTATTTCCTCTTGCACATTTTTTTCTCATATTTTAAAGTGTTCCATCATTATTCTCTTTTAGCCAATCCAATGAAATATCTTAAATAACCCCTCTAACTTTGTAATATGAATATTTTCAATTCTTGATCCACAAATTCCATGCAAAGATTGAACTTTAATAACCTCTGAGTCCAAGCGTTTTTTTTTTTTTTTTTCCTTTAGGATCATATCAAAAAAAGCTAACTTGAAGAGTCTCCCACTGACCACCCAAATGGGAAAATTTACAAGTGATCTTAACACATCAACTATATTTAATGCATGAGTCCATAATGGTAATAAGAAAAGCATATTGTGACCTCTGGAGCATACTACAAATATAACACATAATTTTAAAAGCTATTATACAGAAGAAGAATCAAGCATTTATTCTAGTTTTCCTCTATTAACTATATTTCGGGTAATCAGATAGATTATAAAGATAAGTTTCTTGTTATAGAGGAGTTCTAGCCAATAAATAAAAGGCTGATAAAATTAGAATATCATCAATTTGCAAACCCTGATGCATTATTAGATTTACAGCAGATACAATCAGACCTTATGTGCTCCTTCATGGAAATTTACTATAACACTTAGGAAGTATTCTTAACCAAAAAAGAAAAAAAAATCTGAGTCTAATGAAGCCTTTTGTTCCTACTACTAATTTACAGTAAATTCAGTGAAGAGAGGAACATGTTTAAAAATACTACAGGAATGCAGTCAGCAAAACTATGAAAAACTGTACAGGACAGATGATCTAGTTTCTTCAAGAAATAAAGTACAAAGGAAGAAAAAGAGGAGATGGAGAGGTAACCTATAGATTAAATGAGATAATCAATTGCAATGTGTGCACATTATATGTATACTGCTTAGCATAAACAGGACTTTTAAAAAATTGATGAGGCAATGTACTGTGCTTAGTTGCTCAGTCGTGTCCGACTCTGCAGCCTGCCAGGCACCTCTGACCATGGGGATTCTCCAGGCAAGAATACTGGAGCGGATTGCTATGCCCTCCTCCAGGGGATCTTCCCAACCCAGGGATCAAACCCAGGTCTCCTGCATTGCAGCCAGATACTTTATTGACAGAGCCACCATTGATTAAATACTTTATGATAATATGATAAAACAGAATTATTATGGTTTGGGATTTTGGGTGCAATAACAGCATTGAAGCTATGTTTTAAATAGAGTACTTGTCTTTTGGAAATACATAGTGAGATACATAGGGATTACATGATGTGATACCATGGGTTTGCTTCAGTATAGTCTAGAAGAGAGGAAGTAGGTTGGATCTTAGATGAAATAAGATTAGTATGAAGCAATAATTGTTGCATCTAGTAATGGGCACATAGAGATTTATCATTCACTTTTCTCAATTTTGTATATGTCAGACATTTTTTATACTATAAAATTTTAAAAGAACTAATATAATTTTAAAAGAGATTTAAATTCTTAATTACTTAATAAAACAGGGAACCTGAATCAATTCAGTTCAGTTCAGTCACTCAGCCGTGTCCGACTATTTGCGACCCGATGGATTGGAGCAAGCCAGGCCTCACTGCCAATCACCAACTCCCAGAGTTTACACAAACTCATGTCCATTGAGTCGGTGATGCCATCCAACCACCTCATCCTCTGCCGTCCCCTTCTCCTCCTGCCTTCAATATTTCCCAGCATCAGGGTCTTTTCAAATGAGTCAGCTCTTCACATCAGGTGGCCAAAGTTATGGAGTTTCAGCTTCAACATCAGTCCTTCCAGAGAATATTCAGGACTGATTTCCTTTAAGATGGACTGGTTCAATCTCCTTGAAGTCCATGGGACTATAATGGGAAAGACTAGAGATCCCTTCAAGAAAATCAGAGATACCAAGGGAACATTTCATGCAAAGATTAGTTCAATAAAGGACAGAAATGGTATGGACCTAACAAAAGCAGAAGATATTAAGAAGAGGTGGAAGAATACATAGAAAAACTGTACAAAAAGATCTTCACGACCCAGATAATGACGATGTGTGATCACTCACCTGGAGCCAGACATCCTGGAATGTGAAATCAAGTGGGCCTTAGGAAGCATCACTATGAACACAGATGGTGGAGGTGATAGAAATCCAGCTGTGCTATTTTAAATCCTAAAAGATGATGCTGTGAAAGTGCTGCAATCAATATGCCAGCAAATTTGGAAAACTCACCAGTGGTCACAGGACTGGAAAAGGTCAGTTTTCATTCTAATCCCAAAGAAAGGCAATGCCAAAGAATGCTCAAACTACCACACAGTTGCACTCGTCTCACACACTAGCAAAGTAATGCTCAAAATTCTCCAAGCCAGACTTCAGCAATACGTGAACCTTGAAATTCTACATGTTCAAGCTGGATTTGGAAAAGGCAGAGAGGAACCAGAGATCAAATTGCCAACATCTGCTGGATCATCAAAAAGCAAGAGAGTTCCAGAAAAATATCCATTTCTGCTTTATTGACTATGCCAAAGCCTTTGACTGTGTGGATCAAAACAAACTGTGGAAAATTCTGAAAGAGATGGGAATACCAGACCACCTGACCTACCTCTTGAGAAATCTGTATGCAGGTCAGGAAGCAACTGTTAGAAATGGACATGGAACAAGAGACTATTTCCAAATAGGAAAAGGAGTACGTCAAGGCTGTATATTGTCACCCTGCTTATGTAACTTATATGCAGAGTACATCATGGGAAACGCTGGGCTGGAGGGAGCATAAGCTGCAATGAAGATTTCTGGGAGAAATATCAATAACCTCAGATATGCAGGTGGCACCACCCTTATGGCAGAAAATGAAGAAGAACTAAAGAGCTTCTTGATGAAAGTGAAAGAAGAGAGTGAAAAAGTTGGCTTAAAGCTCAACTTTCAGAAAACAAAGATCATGGCATCCAGTCCAATCACTTCATGGCAAATAGATGGAGAAACAGTGGAAACTGTTAAACCATAAAAAGATGGTTACTCCTTGGAGGAAAAGTTATGACCAATCTAGACAGCACATTAAAAAACAGAGACATTACTTTGTGAACAAAGGTCCGTCTAGTCAAAGCTATGGTTTTTCCAGTAGTCATGTATGGATGTGAGAGGTGGACTATAAAGAAAGCTGAGTGCCAAAGAATTGATGCTTTAAAACTATGGTGTTGGAGAAGACTCTTGAGAGTCCCTTGGACTGCAAGGAGATCCAACAAGTCCATCCTAAAGGAACCTGAATAAAAAACAGTTAGAATATGGTGTAAGAGCAGATTACATTCATAATCCAGGTCCGTTCAGTCCCTCAATCCTGTCTGACTCTTTGCGACCCCATGAATCGCAGCACGCCAGGCCTCCCTGTCCATCACCAACTCCCAGAGTTCACCCAAACCCATGTCCATTGAGTCGGTGATGCCATCCAACCATCTCATCCTCTGTCATCCCCTTCTCCTCCTGCCCTCAATCTTCCCCAGCATCAGGGGCTTTTCAAATGAGTCAGCACTTTGCATCAGATGGCCAAAGTATTGGAGTTTCAGCTTCAACATCAGTCCTTCCAATGAATACCCAGGACTGATCTCCTTTAGCTTTGATGTACTCCTGATATACAGCCTTGACATACTCCTTTTCCTATTTGCAACTAGTGTGTTGTTCCATGTCCAGTTCTAACTCTTTCTTCCTGACCTGCATACAGGTTTCTCAGGAGGCAGGTCAGGTGGTCTGGTATTCCCATCTCTTAAAGAATTTTCCACAGTTTATTGTGATCCATACAGTCAAAGGCTTTGACATAATCAATAAAGCAGAAATGTTTTTCTGGAACTCTCTAGCTTTTTCAATGATCCAGCAGATGTTGGCAATTTGATCTCTGGTTCCTCTGCCTTTTCTAAAACCAGCTTGAACATCTGGAGTTCACAGTTCACATATTGCTGAAGCCTGGCTTGGAGAATATTGAGCATTACTTTGCTAGTGTGTGAGATGAGTGCAGTTGTGCAGTAGTTTGACCATTCTTTGGCATTGCCTTTCTCTGGGATTAGAATGAAAACTGACCTTTTCCAGTCCTGTGGCCACTGCTGAGTTTTCCAAATTTGCTGACATATTGAGTGCAGCACTTTCACAGCATCATCTTTCAGGATTTGAGATAGCTCCACTGGAATTCCATCACCTCCACTAGCTTTGTTCATAGTGATGCTTTCTAAGGCCCACTTGACTTCACATTCCAGGATGTCTGGCTCTAAGTGAGTGACCACACCATCGTGATTATATGGGTCGTGAAGATCTTTTTCGTACAGTTCTTCTGTGTAAAACACATTAACAATGCCTGAATAATTAAAATGATGTGGTATTAGCACATCAATAGATATACAAATAAACTCCAAAAAGAAATCCTGAAACAGACCTAAACATATATAGAAATGTACACTTTTTGAAAAATGATAAGTTTTTTCAAATCAGTGGGGAAATCATCTTTTTAATATGTGTTTGGGACCACTGAAATATAAAAATATAATATCAGCTCAGTTTGTCACACCATTTCAAATGGATCAGAGATTAAATGTACCAAATAAAACTATTCAAGTAGTATAAGAATCCATAGATGGATACCTTATTAACTGTATTGTTATCCCTTTGTTTCATTTCTTGGAGTGGAGAGAATTTCCCATGGTAAATGCTTTGATGTGCCACCTAGATCCTCTTCAGGAATAAAGAGTGTACTACCCTAGCATTGGGAGTCCTTTGATCTACACCTATTAGTCCCAAGGATTCTGTTATGGACTGAATGCTTGTGTCGCTTCTATGATTCATATATTGAATCTCTAACCTCTAACACTATGGTATGGAGAGATTGAGGCTCTGAGAAATAACTAAGCTTAGATGAGGTTGTAAGAGTGGAGTCCCATAATGGTATTACTAACAGTATGAAAGAGGAAGATAGGACCGAGCTTTCTTTCTGCATGCATACAAGGAGGTCATGTGAGTACAGAGATGGCAGCCATCTGCAATCAGGTACAGGACTCTCACCAAGAACCAAGTTGTCTGGTGCCTGGATCTGGAACTCCCCAGCTTCCAGAACTCTGAGAAAAAAGTATTTGTTATTTAAGCCACGCAGTCTGTGGTATTTATTATAACAGCCAGAGCTAAGACGGATTCTTTAATAAAGTCCAGCACTATAGTTTCCAAGTCAGAGTCAGTTTTCTGGGGAACCTAACCTGAGACATTTCCAATGGTTAAAAATTCAGAAGCAATAAAAGGAAAGGTTGATAGTTTGATTAGAAAGAGTTAAAGATATATATACAAATATATTACAAAGCTGTTGAACAGAAAGAAATAAAAACCACAAGCAAAATATAAATTGGGAAAAATATGTGCAAATATCACAAATGATATCTCTAACATTTAAAGAGTTTCTAAAAATTGAGTGGAAAAATATCAAGTCTGATTTTATAAAAAGAACAAAAGATATGAACAATAGTTCACAGAAAAATAAACACAGATGATCCTTACGTTGTAAAACGTTCTCAGTTTCCATCATGATAATAGAGATATAATTAAAACTACACAAATAGTGTTTCATATTCCCTACCTGGAAAAATTCAACATAATCTGTAACCAGACTGTGTGGAAACAAGGGCTTTCTTACATTGCTGCTGATAATGATGCTTCTCCTATGGAAGAGAAGTTGGCAATATCTAACCATACTGTTTATTTTTTTTTCTTTTTTAACTTTTGATTCAGAGTTTACACCCAGGTAGGAATCTCCCCCAAAGATTGGGAAAAGATATGAACTAATGTATGCCCAAAGTTGATTGCAGCACTGATTGTAATAGAAAAATATGGGATTTGGTTTTATTTTAAAAGAAACAATTTTAAAAAAAGCATTTTTTTCTAATGGCTGTGTATGGGGGATGGAGGGAAGATAGAAAAGGAGACAGAATTAGAAGTCAGATCTCTCTGAACATACCTTGCTGTATAATTTTGACTTTGCAACCATATAAATGGTTTTCATAATTGTCAAACAAAGTTAAGCCAGGAAAAGAATCTCTCAAATGAAAAACTAAAACAAATGAGCTCCAAATGTCTGCTTAATTGGTAGTATAACCATGATGAGAAGAATTATTCCAAGTGATTAAAATACAATATTTTTGATTCTGGTAGAATAAACAACTATAAATAAATCTTAAATGCGGTCAGAAGTTTTATTATTAGTAACAATTTTAACTGTTATTATGAAACCATGGTACATAGATAGAAATATAGCAGGACAGAGTATATAAATAGTTATGCTCATGTCATATAGGAAACAAGATTTTAAGCATAAGAAAAAAGACTCAAAAAATCAAAGAAGTTATAAATAAAAAGTCTAGAAATTTTAAATTTAAAATAACAGTATGAATAAAAAGACTAAGGGATTGTGTCGAAAGAGTACACCCTAAAATAGGAAAATTTGAGTACCAAAACTCAAATCAGTAATGTGGTAGTTTGTAAAATATCAATTGTAAAAATTCCATGACTTCATAGAGGTACTAAAAATATGTAAACTTCATTGGTCCCTTTTAGAAGTTATTACATAAACTCAGTATTCAAAATAATGGTCAGCAGTAAGAATCAATAATTTGTACTCCTTTTTATGTGCATTTCAAGATAACAGGATAACTGATGACCATTCTCCTTGACTGAAGAATCCTAGCTAATAAATGCTTTTCAAAAAAACAATCAAATTTAAAAGTGGAGTATTACTCAGCCATTAAAAAGCATACATTTGAATCAGTTCTAATGAGATGGATGAAACTGGAGCTGATTATACAGAGTGAAGTAAGCCAGAAAGAAAAACACCAATACAGTATACTGACACATATATATGGAATTTAGAAAGATGGTAATGATGACCCTGAATGCGAGACAGCAAAAGAGACACAGATGTATAGAATGGACTTTTGGACTCTGAGGGAGAGGGAGAGGGTGGGATGATTTGGGAGAATGACATTGAAACATGTATACTATCATGTAAGAAACGAAGCACCAGTCAATGTTCGATACAGGATACAGGATGCTTGGGGCTGGTGCATGGGGATGATCCAGAGAGATGATATGGGGTGGGAGGTGGGAGGGGGATTCAGGATTGGGAGCTCGTATACACCCGTGGCGGATTCATGTCAATGTATGGCAAAACCAATACATTATTGTAAAGTAAAATAAAGTAAAAATAAAATTAAAAAATTAATTAATTAATTTTTTAAAAAAGTCCCTACTTTGTACTACTCTGGAATAATGGATGTCTGTCAAAATTATTGATAATGCTAAAACTACTAGATAAATGATGGGAACTTAACAATAGATAAATAAGGCTTGTGAAATCTTTAACCCACTTGCCAATATTAACATCACTAGAATTGCCTTCCAGGTGATGCCATCAGGACACAGCAGCACCTATGAATATTCTCACCAAAAAAAGAAAATTAAGCCTGAATCTAATCAGCCTGCAGAGCCCACACTATGAAAAGGAATCCTAGAGGTTTTGGTTTTTTTTTTTCCTGCAGATATCCAAGAGTAGTTCTCAGCACCTAATAATAATAATAATTTTAAAATTCCTCATTATTTTTGAGGCTGTCTCTCCCAAACCACATTTTTGTTCAACGCAGTGTTGTTACTCAGTCCCTTAGGTCATGTCTGACTCTTTGCGACCCCATGGACTGCAACACACCAGGCTCTGCCCTCCACTGTCTCTCAGAGTTTGCTCAGATTCATGTCCATTGAGTCAATGATGCTAACTCAATCGAGAACCAACTCAATTGAAAGACCATTAACTCTTAGGTCATATAAGGCAAAAAATTAATTCTCTGTGAAGAAGGGATGCTTTTGGTCCTGGAATCCTTCTGATGTTACTTGGCAGCCAGCTCTTAAATGAGATGAGGAACTGTGTGTTACAAAATCTACATAAATCCATAGGGCGTGGAATAAGCAACTATAAACTAGAGGAATTGGAGACACGCAGTTACACCTACTGTGACCCAGATGAGGAGTAAGGGAATGTTGAACATCTTGAAAGATCATCAAGTTGAATTTAAGGATCAACGTAATTCTCACATCCATTTTATTGCACTGAATTAAAACAAGTAGAATAATTTATTATATTGTCATTGATTGTAGCTGATTTCTTACTATAAACCTGTATTCAAAAACAAATCTATTCCATTACAAATGTATTTAACTGTCATACGAAATCAAACATTTCTCAAATCTGGCATATCTTAGTTCCTTATCATAAACCTGTCTTTGTTGATTTTGTATGACTAGTGACTTATTTCCCCATAAATGAAATACAGAATTTATGTATGAGGAACTAGAAAATTTAACAGAAAAAAAAGATTGATCAATTTGTCTCTTAAAATCATGTAGAATAAGATTACA
Source organism: Oryx dammah (assembly GCF_014754425.2). Lineage (NCBI taxonomy): Eukaryota > Metazoa > Chordata > Mammalia > Artiodactyla > Bovidae > Oryx > Oryx dammah. The sequence continues at coordinate 111,835,422 of NW_024070207.1, forward strand.
TCTTGTAGGCAGAATAAAACATTATGTTAGAGCTGCCAAATTTTATTCTAAAATTTCTACAGGTATTTAAAAAATTCCCTAAAGAAAAAGCTCATGTCATTTTTATTTGTGATTATAGTTGTGTGTGTTAGTTGCTCAGTCATGTCTGACACTTTGTGACCCCATGGACTGTAGCCCACCAGGCTCCTTTGCCCATGGGATTCTCCAGGCAAGAATACTGGAATGGGTTGCCATTTCCTTCTCCAGTGATTATAGTTAATGTTATAAATATTTTGGTTACTAAAACAGTTTATAGGCATTTCAAGAATGATTATAGGAAAACAAACTAACTTTAAAAGCTGGGATGCTTCCCTGCTGTTAAAGCAAAGAAGACTTCAAGTATATTATTTGGAATAGAAGTCTAATGAAGTTTCAATGGGAAAATATGTGGAAATATTAAAAACAACTCAATTAATTTGTTTTTTTATTCTAAAGCTTGGTTTTTCTTGTGGAAAAGAGTCTCATAACCACTGGTTTTCATTCCTGATCTGCCCTTTTGATCGTCATGCCTACATTCTAACACACTGCCACCAGCATGACAACCTCAGAGGATAAACACTACTCTAGAGATCGATATCCTTGTTTTCACACCTTGAATGAAGCACATATGCTATACTTTGCTTACTTCTTTTCTGCTTTAGAAAAGAGCCAGTCATAGAGAAAAGTCATACAAGCCTTAAACTTCTTAATGCCCTATTGAAACAACATTTTCACCTCTAGGAATTGACCCTGTTTAAAAAAAATGGATGTGTGTAATTATATATATAGGATTATAATATATGCTATTATAGTCATACTTTATATTACCTATTACCATTTATAATGCAAAAAATGAACAAACTAAATGTCTAACAAGGGGGATTGTTAAATAATTGAGGATAACCTATATAATAGTATATAAAGAGGTCACTGAAAATGTATCAGTGTATATTTGGTGCTCAGAAAAGAAGTTGCTAATCAATAAGTTTACAGTTTCAGTAATTCAAGATGAACAGATTCCAGCCATCTGCTGTACAACATAGTGCCTATAGTTAACAGTACTGTTGTTGTTGTTTAGTTGCCAAGTAGTATCCGACTCTTTGTGACCCCATGGACTGTAGCCTGCCAAGCTCCTCTGTCCATGGGATTCCCCAGGCAAGAATACTGAAGTGGGTTGCCATTTCCTTCTCCAGGGGATCTTCCTGACCCAGGGATCGAACCCACATCTCCTGTGTTGGCAAGTAGATTCTTTACCACTGAGTCACCAGGAAAGCCCTTAACATTACTATATTCTACACTTAAAATTTTGTCAGAAAAGTAGATCTCATGTGTTTTTACAAGGATAAAAAATATTCAAATGATCACAGTCATGTGTAGTCTTAAAAAACAGGTTACAAACAATATCTTCCAAATAACACCTTGTTTTTTTCTCTCTGTATGTATGTATGTGTGTGTACATAATACATATACATCTAAATTCTTGAAGGGTGTACAATAAAATGGTAAAGGTTACTGCAAACACCATGAGGACAGGAAATTTTTAATATATTCTGTTTACTGCTGAACCTGAAGTGCCTGAAACACTGCCTGGTGCATAGAACACAGTCAGTAGATATCTGTAGAATTAATGAATAAATATATGGCTATAGAGTCGGACACAACTGAGCTACTGAACTGAACTGAACTGAACCACTGAATTACAAATTTTTTGTCTCCTTATTTTCTAATTCTGTCATAGCATTGATTAATATTAATCTACAATAAAAGTCTAGTCAAGGCCACGGTTTTTCCAGTGGTCATGTATGGATGTGAGAGTTGGACTGTGAAGAAAGCTGAGCACCGAAGAACTGATGCTTTTGAACTGTGGTGTTGGAGAAGACTGTTGAGAGTCCCTTGGACTGCAAGGAGATCCAACCAGTCCATTCTGAAGGAGATCAGCCCTGGGATTTCTTTGGAAGGAATGATGCTAAAGCTGAAACTCCAATACTTTGGCCACCTGATGTGAAGAATTGACTCATTGGAAAAGACACTGATGCTGGGAGGGAGTGGGGGCAGGAGGAGAAGGGGACGACAGAGGATGAGATGGCTGGATGGCACCACCAACTCGATGGACATGAGTTTGGGTGAACTCTGAGAGTTGGTGATGGACAGGGAGGCCTGGTGTGCTGCAATTCATGGGGTCACAGAGTCGGACACGACTGAGCGACTGAACTGAACTGAACTGACAATAAAAGTTCCTCAATACATATGTACTGTTATTCCATCTTTCACTTTGGTTAAAAAACTCTTAGAGTTCCTATTGATCTTTTTCAAGAATCCCAGAAGTGATTTTATGTGTGTGTGTGTGTCAGACAAAATCATAACTATTCCAAAGTGTATAAAAAGTATATTTTTCTGAAAGATATATTACATTCATGTTTATACTGTTGATATTGTTAACATTTAAATCTTTGAAATGAGTCTATTTATTGGCAAATCACTGTGATTTTTTATTTTGAAAAGGAAAAAAAAAACTTTTTGAGATAAAAGTTGATGTTTGGCAAAACCAACACAATATTGTAAAGTAATTAGCCTCCAATTAAAATAAATAAATGTAAATTTAAAAAAAAGTCTGTGTACTCTTGCTGTTGTGAAGTAATTTAAATCAATACTCCTTACTTAACAACTCAACTTTCCCAAGGGCCTTGATTTTATGTGGCATCTCAGAGATATAGCATGCACCATTACTCTTTAAACATCTACTTTAATTGTGCTTTTAATTTTGCAGACTTTACATAGAGACCTAGATCTGTTGACAGAGCAAATGAACTACAAATCCTATCCTTTGTACTTTGTCACTCTAACTGTTTGGGAAATTAGGTTCAGGTTTGCAAAGAGTAATGTCGGTGCCAAAGTTCTTTAATCCTGACTGTAACATGGATGGAATGCAAATATTTTCAATGCACAATAACGAGGTTTGTCTCCTTTATTTCTGAAGTGATGTCCTTACTAACAATGTTCTGTTCTAAAGAAGATGTGAAACATTGTAAACCCTCTGACTATAGCTGTCATTTAGAATTCTTCAGTGAAGGGAGAGAGTCCAGATTCTGGGTCCTCAAATTGGCTTGTAATTTTCCAACAGCCAACAATATCTTTGAACTTGGATTTTTAAATGTGAAGTGGGATTTCAAATATTAGCAAAGTCTATATTAAATTCTCCTCAAACCCATGTATTTTAATAATTGAATTGCCAAAAGCACTTTGTTATCTGGGGGCATGCTTACAGAATGCAATTTGTTTTTAACTTCTTATTTTGTATTGTGGTATAGCTGATTAACAATGTTGTGATAGTTTTGGGTAGTTTCAGGTGAACAGCAAAGGGACTCAGCCATACCTATACATGTAACCATTCTCCCCCAAGCTCCCCTCCTACCCAAGCCACCATGTAACACTGAGCAGTGTTTCCTGTGCTGCACAGTAAGTTCTTGTTGGTTATCCATTCTAAATACAGCAGTGTGTACACATCCATTCCAAACTCCCTAACTATCTGTTTCCCTCATCCTTCCCTCTACCCCAACCATACATTTATTCTCTAAGTCTGTAAGTCTAAAAGAATGCAGTTCTGCAGTTATATTTGGGATGTATGAGAGGGAGTTTTATGATGTGAGCCATTTATTTTGATGCTTAGGTACAGACTGAGAAGCAAACTCTAAATTTACAACTTACCGGTAAAGTAAATATGTAAATTCCTGAGTTCAGTCATGGGAAGAAATTTCAAAAAGTGATTCAGGTTACTACAATGAAAGAAAAATTAATGGAAGGAAATTATGTCTGATCACTGAAGCATGGGTATAGAATGAAACCATGCATATATTAGGGACTCAAGAAAGAGACTCATGAATGTATAAAAATTCAGAAGATATTCATAAAGGTTTAGGGATAGAGTTTGCCTCAGAGTAATATCATCTTTTTGTAGTTGGGTTCATTGAGGTATAATTTACATATAGTAAAAGTCATCCTTTTTAGATAAACAGTTTTGAGAAATATATTCATTATGTAACCACCACCACCATGTTCCAGATATGGAATCTTTTCATCACTCCCAAGAAGTTCTTTTCTTTCATATTCAGTTCCCTACTCCCACCCACAGCTTGAGGCAACCACTGATCTGATTTCTGTCCTTGTATCTTCACCTTTACCAAAATGTCATATAAATAGAATCATGGTTATATTGCCTTTTGTATTTTCACTGAGCGGAATGCTTTTGACACCCACCCATGTTGTTGCATGTATCAATAGTTCATGTGTTTTATTGCTACCATTCCATTGCATGAATGTATCCATTCACTGACTGAGAGACTTTTGAATTGTTTCCAGTATTTTGTGGTTACAAATAAAACTGTTATAAACATTTCAATATGAATCTGTGTGTAGACACATTTTCACTTTTCGGGGTAAATACCTAAAAGTGAGAAACTGCCAATCTGTTTTCTAAAGTAGTTGTACCATTTTGCATTCATTTTAGCAAAGTATGAGAATTCCTGTTGCTCCACATCTAGATAATTCTATTTGCTCCACGTTTCCTTCAGCATTTGACATTGTGAGGTTTTGTTGGCTTTTTGGATTTTCTTCTGTGTTAATTTTAGCCATTCTAATAGGGCTGTAATGGTATCGCATTGTGGTTGTGGTTTGCATTTCCCTAGTGGCTAATATTGCATGTGTTTATTTCTTCTCCATATCTCTTCAGTGAAATGTTTATTCAAATTTTTGAACATTTTTAATCAGCTTTATTCATTTTCTTATTATTAAGTTGTGACATTTCTTTATATATTCTGGATATATCTTTTGTCAGATAGGTGTTTGTAAATATTTTCTTCCAAACTATCTATCTCTTAATTCTTAAAGAGAATTTTGTTATTTTTTAATTTTTTATATAACAGATCTTTACTTAAGTCAAAGGCAGACATATGTCTTCTATGTTTTCACATAGAACTTTCATACTTTGAAGGGTTACATTTAGGTCTATGATCCATTTCAAGTTGTTTTTTTTTATATAATGTATGAGAAAATGACTGGTTTCTCTTTTTTTGTTAAAAAAATTTTTTTTTAATTGAAGGATAATTGCTTTACAGAACTTTGTTGTTTTCTGTCAAACATCAACATGAATAAGCCATAAATATATATATCCCCTCCCTCTTGAACCTCCCTCTCCTCTCCCTCCCCATCCCACCCCTCTAGGTTGATACAGCGCCCCTGTTTGAGTTCCCTTAGACATAACAGCAAATTCCCACTAGCTGTCTATTTTCCATATGATGATGTAAGTTTCCATGTTATTCTCTCCATACATCTCACCGTCTCCTTCTCTCTCCCCATGTCCATAAGTCTGTTCTCTATGTCTGTTTCTCCATTGCTACCCTGCAAATTTCTTTTTCTCTCTCTTTCCTTCCTTCTTCTTCTCTCCTTCCTTCTCTTTCCTCTTGCTTCCTCTTTTTGTCTTACACATGTCCAGTTAATCCTACACTATTCCTCCATTTGTTGAAAATGTTATCACTTACCCATTGAATTACCTTTGCATCTTTGTCAAAAATCAATTTATCATATATGTGTCAATCTATTTCTGTACTCTCCATTGATTTGTATGTCTAACATTACAACAATACCACAAGTCTTAACTACTCTAACTTTAGAGTTAATCTTGAAATGAGGTAGTCATCCAACTTGTTCCTCTTTTACAAAGTTGTTTCTTTTCTGATTCCTTGTTTCTCTACATATCATTTTTAAATTGTAAAATTCAAATAATGTGTGGGTTATAGAAATTCACAGATTATTAAGAGCAATACAAACAATGCAAATGTATTTGTTTATACAAATTAAAATCCTTTTAAACCTAGTGAACCAATTAAAAGGGCATAAGAGAGAAAATTTAAGGAACTATAAATGAAAGATATCTACACAAATGTAACAGAGAACCTCAGGGATCACAAGTACTATCATAGATTCCAAAACTAATTTAAATATATTTATTGGCAAATTAATCTCTTCACTTACAATGTATTTTGTTAAATATTTCTGAGAAATAGCTTTCTGTACAGTTTGGGGAAAAGGAATTTTCAGATGCATAGTTACTAACAATATTGGATGTACTTTCCTCCCTACCTTGCCTTCTTGTTTCTATTTTTAGTGAAAGCAAATGTATCCAAAATATGTTTGACATTTCCAAAGTATTAGAGATTTTGTAACTTCTCATGATGTGTGAGCAACAGAAAGCTCATTTGATGCTTGCCTGATAAAACAATTGTCACTTTGTACTATGATCTAGGTCATTGGCCAGCAAATCAGGACCCATGGGCCTAATTCTAGCCTGTGCCTACTTTTGTAATTAAAGCTTTATTGGGATACAGCCATGCTAATTTGTTTATGTATTATCTTTGGCTGTTTTCTTGCCACAGGAGCAGAGCAGAGTAATTGCGACAGAGACCACATGGCCCACAGAGCCTAAAATATTTACTATCTGGCTCTTTACTGAAATGAATTTTAGAGAAGCTTCAGAGTTAAGTAAGGAAAAGAGGATTGAAGAACTATTGTGGGAAAAAAATGAGGGTGTCTGGGTATCATTTACCAAGGACAGATATAAAAGATGGAAAAGTCTTTAGGGTCAAGCTCTAGAGAGTTTTGAACCCAAGATTAAGGTACACTGATTCTGTTATTAATGTGATAAACAAAGACAAAGTTTCTGAGAGGCAAAGTAACAATCAAATGTGTGACTATAAAAGCAGTAACTTCTGAAATATGGATAAGGAAGTAAAAATATGTTCTTACTGTTGTCTTGATGAGTCATTATGAAGCCAGTAGGAGTTTTAAAGATGTTTTTGAGATGAAGTTGACAGAATAAAACGGCTTATTTGTTGTGAGGTCAAGAAAGGTGATGCTAACTTTGAGACAGGCAATCCTATTAACTGGAGCTAGGGCACTTTTGGATATGCTATTGAGTTGATATATTTGTGAGAATTCTACATGGAAGTGTCCATTTGGTAGCTGGAAATAGGAAAGTGAAGCTCAGGCAAAACAGTAGTTCTCCTATTAGTACCTTGATACCTCTGTCTTGGCCCTGCATTTTGCTGTAGATTGATGAAAGCCATGGTGATAAGTTTAGCATTAGTAACAAAATGAAAAAGTAATTTTAAACTGCAATACTGATTCAAATATGGCAACAAATTGAGCACTGGCAGGGTTGTTACCACTGGAATAAAATAGGAGGTGAAGGAAACATTGCCTTACATGTAACATTTCAGCTCCTAATACTAGTTATTGTTTACTGTTCTGTTTTAAAAGAGATAAATTATAAATTCTTCATGGATAACAAGGAGAAGGCAAGTCATACATATGTTCCTTGGATACTATAAAAGCCAGATATGTGTTTTATTCCTGATTCAGTCAGAATTGCTATATTTCCTTGTAATGAATTGTAATTTTAAACTTTATCCAGTGGTTTGATTAAAGAGATAAAATGCTTCTATCCTCAGCTTATCAACTCAGTCTATAACTGATACTAAGAGTTTTATATTGTTTTTCTTATAAAGACAATAGATTGTCCTTGACTGGTAGTTCTGTAAGGACCCTTTATTCTAGTGATTTTTAGCAGCTAGCACAAATTCAGTGTCAAAAGTGCAAAGGATTTTAAGCTTCATATAATGTTATTGTTAAAGTTTTAATTTGCATCAATTTAATTCTCTTGTCAGTTGTCACACCCTATTAAAGATGTGCTTCATCATATGCTGAAGGAGCAAATTAAGTCTGAGGTAAAAAAAAAAATAACGTGGCTTTTTGGAAAGGCTATCTACCCACGGGTCCAAATTCAGCCATATTGACTTCAGTTCAGTTCAGTTGCTCAGTCGTGTCTGACTCTATGCGACCCCATGGACTGCAGCATGACAGGCCTCCCTGTCCATCACCAACTCCCAGCGTTTACTCAGACTCATGTCCATTGAGTCAGTGATGCCATCCAACCATCTCATCCTCTGTCATCTCCTTCTCCTCCCGCCTTCAGTCTTTCCCAGCATCAGGGTATTTTCAAATGAGTAAGCTCTTTGCATCAGGTGGCCAAAGTATTGGAGGTTCAGCTTCAACATCAGTCCTTCCAATGAATATTCAGGACTGATTTCCTTTAGAATGGACTGGTTGGATCGCCTTGCATTCCAAGGGGCTCTCAAGAGTCTTCTCCAACACCACGGTTCAAAAGCATCAATTCTTCGGCGCTCAGCTTTCTTTGTAGTCCAACTCTCACATCCATACATGACTACTGGGAAAACCATAGCCTTAACTATATGGACCTTTGTTGACAAAGTAATGTCTCTGCTTTTTAATATGCTGTCTAGGTTGGTCATAACTTTCCTTTTAAGGAGCAAGCATCTTTTAATTTCATGGCTGCAGTCATCATCTGCAGTGATTTTAGAGCCCAAAAAAGTAAGTCTGCCACTGTTTCTACTGCTTCCCCGTCTATTTGCCATGAAGTGATGGGACCAGATGCCATGATCTTCGTTTTCTGAATGTTGAGCTTTAAGCCAACTTTTTCGCTCTCCTCTTTCACTTTCATCAAGAGGCTTTTTAGCTCCTCTTCACTTTCTGCCATAAGGGTGGTGTTATCTGCATAGCTGAGGTTATTGACATTTTTCCTGGCAATCTTGATTCCACCTTGTGTTTCTTCCAGTCCAACGTTTCTCATGATGTGCTCTGCATATAAATTAAATAAGCAGGGTGACAATATACAGCCTTGACGTACTCCTTTTCCTATTTGGAACCAGCCTTTTGTTCCATGTCCAGTTCTAACTGTTGCTTCCTGACCTGCATACAGATTTCTCAAGAGGCAGGTCAGGTGGTCTGGTATTCCCATCTCTTTCAGAATTTTCCACAGTTTATTGTGATCCACACAGTCAAAGGCTTTGGCATAGTCAATAAAGCAGAAATAGATGTTTTTCTGGAACTCTCTTGCTTTTTTGATGATCCAGCGGATGTTGGCAATTTGATCTCTGGTTCCTCTGCCTTTTCTAAAACCAGCTTGAACATCAGGGAGTTCATAGTTCACGTATTGCTGAAGTCTGGCTTGGAGAATTTTTAGCATTACTTTACTAGCATGTGAGATGAGTGCAATTGTACAGTAGTTTGAGCATTCTTTGGCATTGCCTTTCTTTGGGATTGGAATGAAAACTGACTTTTTCCAGTCCTGTGGCCACTGCTGAGTTTTCCAAATTTGCTGGCATATTGAGAGCAGCACTTTCACAGCATCATCTTTCAGGATGTGAAACAGTTCAATTGAAATTCCATCACCTCCACTAGCTTTGTTCGTAGTGATGCTTTCTAAGGCCCACTTGACCTCACATTCCAAGATGTCTGGCTCTAGATTAGTGATCACATCATCGTGATTATCTGGGTCGTGAAGATCTTTTTGGTACAGTTCTTCCATGTATTCTTGCCACCTCTTCTTAATATCTTCTGCTTTTGTTAGGTCCATACCATTTCTGTCCTTTATCGAGCCCATCTTTGCATGAAATATTCCCTTAGTATCTCTAATTTTCTTGAAGAGATCTCTAGTCTTTCCCAATCTGTTGTTTTCCTCTATTTCTTTGCATTGATCGCTGAAGAAGGCTTTCTTAACTCTTCTTGCTATTCTTTGGAACTCTGCATTTAGACGCCTATATCTTTCCTTTTCTATCTCTAATTTTCTTGAAGAGATCTCTACTCTTTCCTGTTTTATGGTTTTCCTCTATTTCTTTTCAGTGATCACTGAGGAAGGCTTCCTTATCTCTCCTTGCTATTCATTGGAATTCTGCATTCAAATAGGTGTATCTTTCCTTTTCTCCTTTTCCTTTCACTTCTTTTCTTTTCACAGCTATTTGTAAGGCCTCCTCAGACAGCCATTTTGCTTTTTTGCACTTCTTTTTCTTGGGGATGGTCTTGCTCCCTGTTTCCTGTACAATGTCATGAACCTCCGTCCATAGTTCATCAGGCACTCTATCAGACCTAGTCCCTTAAATCTATTTCTCACTTCCACTGAATAATCGTAAGGGATTTGATTTAGGTCATACCTGAATGGTCTATTTTGGCCTCACTTATTTTTATATCTCTTAGGAACCCAGAATAACATTCTCTGGGCATTAGAGATTTGTAAATGGTGTCAAAATTTCACAGTTGTATTGAGAAGGCATAAACATTTCATGTTGAAATATTTGTCTTCTTGCTATTGTCCTTATGGTGCTACTTTCCAATATGTTCATTTGCATTTGACTTTCCACCCTTACACAATAATCCCTTAAAACCTAGATCAGATAGATCATGAAGCTCTTAAAATTCAATGGCTCTTGCTTATTTTAGAGTAAGAGTACTTAAAAGGACTTACAAGACCCTACATGATCTAGGTTTCCATTCCCTATCTGACTCCATCATCTATTTCTTTCACCTGCTCTCATTCTAATATAGTTACACTTACTCAGCATCCCTTGGAAATGCCTCTGAGCCTTTACACTTGTTTTTATCAAACTACCTAGAACATTTTACTGCCACCTATTTATACTATTTACATACACTGCTTCCCTTCCTCCCATGTCTCTTGAATATCATCTTCTCACTGACAGTTTTCTTGAATGCATATAAAAAAATTGAACCTTTCTCTCCTCGGCACTTCCTGTCTCTCTTAGTTTAAACCCTGATCGTTGTCTTATATAATGCATATTTTACCTGTATTTCTTTATATTATCTGTCTTTCCCCAACTAGAATACTAGCTCCATGAAGACAGAAATGTTCATCTATTTTAACTTCTAAAGTCATATGCCAAAACAGGGGCTGATACAAAGTGAGATTTCAGTCAATATTTGCCAGATGAATAAATTAATTTGAATCTGCTGTGTCTAGTTTAGTGTATGCAACTTTTTCTTCCCTCTGCCCTTTCTACCTCTTTTCTTCATTTCTTCCCAAGTGGGGCTGTAGAATAAAAGGACCTATCTTTTACCAGGGTTGTAAATTTCTGGTAAACTTTATCTCAGAGATAAACCAAATGCAAAGACAACCCTGTTGATTATGCTAAAAGGAATATGGGAATGTCTATTCTGGCCTTGCAGCTCTCTTGTTTTAAAAAGATAGAGGCTATGGGTTTTCTTAACTTAGGGTATTGTCTTTCTTCTGGGAAGGATGAATAAAAAGCCAAGCTACTACATGTATACAAAGGGCAAGGTCTAATGAACTATCCATGTCTCCACTATTTTCTTCCCAATGCCTTGTACAAAGCCTAAAACTAATCAAGTAGTACTCAAAAAATTGGTAAAAGAAAGAAGCCTAGGACAACTAATTCTTTCTGTTCCCACAGGACTACTCGTCACCTCGGCAAGAGATCTTCCTCCCCTGAAATAAGCAGAATGGGGGTGGTTGGTGGCCATGTTCAAACCCATCCTTGATATTGACTTCCAAAATGCAACGATTCAAGGTATACAGCTTCCTTTGAGAATGTAAAATGGCAGCTCTCTGTGGTGGCCTGCTGGGATACCAAAGGTAAGAAAGTAAAACCAGCTATCTTGGACGTTTTAACAATTCTTTGAATGCCAAGGATGGTGACCTCAGACACTATGTGAAAAGTAATGAGGTCTATCGCTGTGGGAGCTAATTAGATATTCCAGGCCATGTAACTTGTATTTCATAAACCAGAAACTTTTAATGGGCCTTTTAATTTCCTTTGGATGTTCCTTCCTTCCTTCTCACTATAGGTTGTTGCTCAAGTATCTCTGGCCATTGCTAATTATCTATTTGCCTCAGGCAATACAGGGTCTGACTGTCAGTCCAAGAGCAGCCTTGGACAAAATAATTCACAACTATATTTACCCCAAATTATTCTTTTGGTTCTCTCTACAACAATACTTTCCATCATCACAGTTACCTTGGTGCTTTTAAGAATTTTCACTGCTTGCAACTGTTTGATCCCATTCATCCCTCTGGAGGTTGAACTGTTAGATGTTAGACTCTGAGTCCCATGGGTCTGCATTTATTCTTAGCTAGCCCAGGGAATCAATACTCCAATATTTTCCAAGATTATAGAATTAAAAATGTATTAGTCTGAATTAAGGAACATCTCAGCTGCCCTCAACTTTTAGAATCTCATTGAATGATTGCATAAATATTTTATCCTTATTTGTTCCAAAAAGAAGTTTTGGCACCTGACAAGGTAAATGCAATATGACAATATAATATATTGAAAATAAGTGATGGAGACTTGAGATGAAAGACTATGCAATTCATATTTGCCTCATACCCTTCTAGATTTCTTTCTAAAATAAGAAGGAAAAAAGTTATCCAAGAGTAAGAGTGAAGAAAGTGGGAGAGCAGGCCATAAAAAACTGAGATATTTAAAAAATTACTTCATGAAGGTGTGCCAATGGGAAAGAGTTTTAAAGGGTACTTATAAAGATTACCTGGGTTTCCCAAGTGGCTCAGTGGCAAAGAATCTGCCTGCCAATGCAGGAGACATAGGTTCGGTCCCTGGGTTGGGAAAATCTCCTAGAGAAGAAAATGACAACCCACTCCAGTATTCTTACCTGGGAAATCTAATGGACAGAGAAGCCTGGAAGGATACTGTCCATGGGGTTGTGAAAGAGTTGGGCATGATATAGCAACTAAGCAACAACAACAATGTAAAGGTTACATAAGTGGGCATGTGAATAATCAGAGTAGTATTAAGATTACTGAGCAGCATTACATGCATCCTATGTGATAATGGAGGAATTGCTTCAAAATTATAGTCCATGTTCCTATACTGAGAAAAAAACATAGATGTAAAGAAAGAACGAAAACATCCAAGTATTCGTAAATTTTATTTCTTACACACCTTTTCTAAAGAATGTCTCAAGGATGAACTCTGCCCAAAAAAAAACCACAATTTTTTTGAGGGTAAACCAAGCAAGAGGAATGTATGGGAACTGGGAAACGATGGCTCCAACTCAAGTAAGTGCTGAAGTGACATCTCAACATGACAGCAGTTTGGCAGGCTTGCAGAACAACCAATCCAGTTTGGAACTGGTCTATAGAGACTCTAGGAGGAAGGCTTCCAGGTAGTAGGATGGGGGTGATGGTGGAAGAAATTGATAGACTAAAATGTGTAATTCAGCCCTTGGAAAAAAAGAATGGAATTATAAAGTTAAATCATGCAAGAAATAAGCAAAGGCCATTTGAAACTCCAGCGGGGGAAAGAAAGCCTGAAAACTATATAAAAAGTCATGAATGATCTAACTGTGAAACAAATTGTACTATGATGTTCAGGAGTTAAAAAAAATATATATATATATATAGGAAGACAATACTTATTTCAACTTGTACCAATCCTCTTCATGTGGCTTGAGGATCATGGTATTGAGCTAAGGGTGAAGGGAATGCAGTCTCAAAATAGAACTTGGCCTATACTGAAGGTATTTATGTTGTCCCAAAAATGAAAATGCTCTTTATTGATTTTGAGGTTTTGCAGTCATTCTATGAAAAAATTATTCAAATGTTGACTTCGGTTGCAAACAATTTAAATGCTAACAATTTGATAATATAAAAGTAAGTACGTAATTCAAATTAGTTAGAACATGAGTGGAGGATCCTGGGATACATCGAAGAAAGGGTCAGTATGCTCATATCCTCAAAGTCAGGGGATTTGTGCACGTGAGCTCAGTTGTGTCCAACTCTTTGTGACCGCATAGACTGTAGCCCGCCAAGCTCCTCTGTCCATGGGATTTCCCAGGCAAGAATAATGGGATGGAGATACTGATGGAGGTTAGAAGAAGAGCTAGTGGAATATTCTGTTTAATGCTACAAATGTGACTAATTAGAGAATTAAGCTCAGTTAAAAAAAAAAAAATGGAGGAGGAAAGAGAAAAGGGAAAATTAGGAAACTAACTCCGCATCTTTCAAAGGTAAGAAAATATATTGATATTATTCAGAGATATGGAGATTACCATCATAAATTCTCTGAGCAGAAACACTTAATAAGTTGTGTTGTGAAAGTGGTACTGCAGGAGTAAGGTAAGGGGTGAAAAACTATTGTCATTGTATCATTTCTGTCTCTTTGTTTTACAGTATATATCTCTCCTCTTTATTTATTTTTTAAAAAGTTTTAGAGTGTAGTTGATTTGCAATGTTGTGTTAGTTTCAGGTGTACAGCAAAATGATTCAGTTACACATATACACATATTCATTCTTTTTTCAGATTATTTACCTATATAGGTTATTACCGAATATTAAGTAGAGTTCCCTGCGCTATACAGTAGGTTGTTGTTGGTTATCTGTCTTATAATATAGTAGCGTGCATTCGTTAACCTCAAACTCCTAATTTATCCCTCCTCCCCCCACTTTTCCCCTTTGGCAACCATAAGTTTGTTTTTAAAATCTGTAAGTCTCTCTTTTGTAAATAAGTTCATTTGTATCATTTTTAAAAGTTAGATTCCAAGTGATGTCATATGATGTTTGGCTTTGTTTGCTTGGCTTACCTCACTTAGCATGACAATCTCTAGGTCCAACTGTGTTGCTGCATATGGCTTTATTTAATTCTTTTTTTTATGGCATCACTGCTAGTGTTATAGCAGACCAAGTGTTCCAAGGGAGTACAGCATATTCAAATATGGATCCACCACATAGTAGTGGACTTAAAGAAGGCAAGGGAGTATCCCAATAAGCCCTCTAACCCAAAAAGAGGTCTGAATTATGAGCTGGGAGTATAAAATGGAGGATAGCTGAGAAAGAGAGGGATCCTGAATATGGATGAGAATAGAAGCACTGTCTGTATGGATGCTGTGAGCTTTGATCCAGAAGCAAAGTACAGAAACTAAAGGTAGGATTTTGTACTAAGGTGAAACTTATTTTTTTTTATTTTTAATTAAAAGATAATCACTTTACAATATTGTTTTGGTTTCTGCTGTACGACAATGCAAAGCAGCTGTGTGTGTGTGCACACGCGCGTGCTCAGTCATGTCCAACTCTTTGCACCCCCATGGACCCCTCTGTCCTTAGAGTTTTCCAGGCAAGAATATTGGAGTGGGTTGCTATTTCCTATCCCAAGGCACATCAGCTGTAAGTATACATATATCCCCTCCCTCATCATAGAGCACCAAGCTGAGGTCCCTGTGCTGTACAGCAGCTTCCCACTAGCCATCCATTTTACACACAGTGTTGTATACACGTCAGTGCCACTCTCGAGTCATCCCACCAAGAAAGGAGAGTAAGCTGCAACATTAAAGGGAAGTAAAGTGGACTCAGCTTGGTGGTGGCCATTGGTCATCAGCAACAAAAGCAAATCCTCTTTGGGGAAAATGTTCTTAATTTAGGTAGCACTCCCACACAGTAGTATCAAGTGATGGCCTCACAATCAAATAGCACCCAAGAATAGAGAAGAAAACTGAAATGAATGAAAGTAAGGAGAAACAACCACCACACATTAAGACTCCCCAAATTACTGATACATAGATTGGAAGGCACATAATACAAAACCATTATGTTTGAAATGTATTTTTTTTAAAGAAACATTTGCAGACAATAACAGCCCATTAAGAAGAGACTGGAAATGTTCGTAAATGAAATGAGAACTTGTAAAAATAAGAAGTTATAACTAATAGAGTAAAAAGGTGATAACATATTCATAAAGTGGAATTATATTAAGCTATGAAAATACATGAACAACAGCCACATCACCAATTTGCCTTTCTTGATTCTATTCTTTCTTCTGAGATTCTGATCAGGGTGTGAATTTTCTAGAGTGATGGAAAATGTGAATCCACATATATAGGAAATGCAATGAATCTCAAGCACAATAAGTAAAACAGACTCATGCCGAGACACATTGTAGAGAACCTGCAGAATTTCAAAGACAAAAATGTATTAAAAGGTATCCTCCTAGGAGTAGGAATGATTACCCGTAAAAGAAAGACAATTAGATTGGTAGCAGACTGCTAATTAGCAATATCAAAACCAGAAAGTGTGCTTAGAAATAATGAATCACAACCTAGAAATGTGTATTTAGTAAACTACCTCTAAAATGAAATGAGGATGCTTGAAGAACACCATAAATTATGATACCTTCGCCACCAATGACTTTTGCTAAGTGAAAGTGAAATCACTCAGTCATGTCCGACTCTTTGTGACCCCATGGACTATAGCCTACCAGGCTCCTCTGTCCATGGGATTTTCCAGGCAATAGTCCTGGAGTGGATTGCCATTTCCTTCTCCAGGGGATCTTCCCAACCCAGGGATCGAACCTGGGTTTCCCACTTTGTAGACAGACGCTTTACTGTCAGAGCCACCACTTTTGCTAAAGGACCTTCTAAAGGATGTTCTTCAGGAAAGAGTTACATTATCACAGAAGGACAATCTGAGCAGATAAGAAGGTAAAAACAAATATTAACCACAGAGTAAGCAGTATAAATTAATAACAATAATAACAGATTTACAATGCTGGAAAACAAAACAGCATTTAATTTTGGAAAGTCATATTTAGAATTAACATATTCCAATGTCTTGATCAAGTGTTTGTTCATGTTTATGATATTGTTTAGTTAAATACATGAGATAAAATTTCAAGGGTGAAGGTTAAGAAATATAATTAACAAAACACAAAGACAAAAAGCACATTAGAGAAAAAACTCAACCCAAAATTGAAAGGAATAAAAAGAATTTTTAAAAGCATGATAAATATAAACTTTAAAGTAAGATAATATAAATAAGTCTTAATGTATATTCAATAAGTATAAATGAACTGAACTTACCAGTGAAAAACAGATTATCGTATTGGGTAAAAATAGAAAAAAAATCAACTGACTGTATGATCTTTATAATAGGCAAGCCAAAAGCATGCAGTGCAGAAGGTAGAGAACCAAAGGACATGAGAAAATAAACTAGGTAAATATTGACTAAAAGAAAAGAATTCTGGGTTCATTATATTGATATCTGACCAAAAAGACTTTAAGACTAAAAGCATTGTTAGAAATAAAGAAGGTCACTACATAAAGTTGAAAGAAGATCAGTCCACCAGGAAGATAACATAATTCTAAACTTGCATGAATGTAATATATGTGTCAAATTTGGTGTGGCAAGAAATTGATACAATTGCATGGGGAAATTCATACATTCATCATTAAGAAACTTTGTAGAAAATTTTAACACACCTTTCTCAATAAAGTCAAGAATTTTTAAGTATCAAGTGTAATGAAAGGAAACTGGAAGCAACCCAAATATTCATTTAATAGTAAAACAGAGAAAAAATATGATAATATCATAAAATAGAATGCCATCAGCTATGACAGCTCTGAAAATAAGTGAGCGATAGCTGCATCAACAGTATGTACATAGCTCACAAACATAATGATGAGTAAAAGAAAACAAACATAAAATAATACATACTTATGATTCCACTATATAATGTATAAAGACTATAGTACATGAAGTCAGTTTTTAAATTTAACAGTCAAATATTTATTGGTCTGGGGTGAGCTGTCTTTTCCAGATACCAAGATTTTAAAGCTCTTATAATTAACACAGTATGTTAGTGGACATAATTAAAACAAACTGACCAATAAATTAGAATAGAGATCTAGGAAATGTGTGTGTGTGTACAAAACTTTGATTGTATGACAGATGTTGTGTTGCTTACCACTGGGAAATAGAGGAGGACTCTTGGGTAAATGATACTGGGAACAATTGTCTTTCCATATAGAAAATTTAAAGTGTTTGGATAAATCCTTAAATTGCACAATTCACAAAAATCAATTCTAGAAGCTTTGAGGACTCAATTGTAAAATGCAAAACTAAAACTTTTAGAAGAAAATATAGGAAAATCTTTCTGACCTCTGTAGGAGAAAGGGTATTTTTTTTTTTAATTTTTATTTTTACTTTATTTTACTTTGCAATACTGTATTGGTTTTGCCATACATTGACATGAGTCCACCATGGGTGTACATGAGAAGGGGTATTTTTAAGACACAAAAGATCTGAACATAAAACCAGAGATGTATAAATTTAACTGCTTTATAGTTAAGTATCATTATTCATTAAAACATACTGGAAAGAAAAGGAAATTGAAGCCAACAACTGGGTGAAGTTATTTGTAAGGCATGTAACTAACAAAGGATTAGTGACCAGAGTATGTTAAAAATACAACTGAATAAGAAAAAGACAGCCTGAAAGTAAATTAGAATAAATACAGGAACCGAGCAATTCACCAAAATAAAAGAAATATCCATAGCCAATGAGCAGATGGAAACATTCATAAATCTTTTACTAATGCAAATGCAAATCAAGAGTGAAATAATATAGCACTACACACCCACCAGAATGGCAAAATATTGAGAAGCTTGACAGAGGATGTGTATCAACAGAAATACTGTTATGCTCAGCTAGTGGGAATATAAATGAGAGTGACTTTGGAAAATGAATTTTGTGTCTCTCTCAAAGCAGGGTATTTACATATCCTATGACCAAACACTTTCGTATCTAGGAATGTGATTTAGAGAAATTCTTCACACATTTTCACCGGGAGAACTGTATAGGAATCTTCATAGACATACTGTTTGTAGCAGTCTAAAGCCAGAAACGATCCAAATGCCTAGAGATTGGAGAATGGAGGAATATATTAATATATATAGATATACACACACACTACATGCAGTCACAAATACTGGTTTGGCCCAAAAGTTCATTCAGGTTTTTCCATAAGATGTTATGGAAAAAGTCAAACAAACTTTTGGGCCAACCCAGTAAATATGAACCAAACCAATCAATCCTAAAGGAAATCAACCCTGAACATGTATTGGAAGGACTGATGCTGAAGCTGAAGTTCCAATACTTGGTGGCCACCCGATTCGAAGAGCTGACTCATTGGAAAAGACCCTGATTCTGGGAAAGATTGAGGGCAGGAGGAGAAGGGGACAACAGAGGATGAGATGGTTGGATGGCATCACCGACTCAATGGACATGAATTTGAGCAAACTCCAGGAGACAGTGAAGGACAGGGAAGCCTGTTGAGCTGCAGTCAATGGGGTCACAGAGTTGGACATGACCTAGTGACTGAACAACAGAATCTCAAATATAAGAAGTCTAGTTGGAGACCATAAATTTGGGTGTAAGTTTCTTGCCATTTGAGGCAGAGAGGGAATAATTGATTATATGAGTCATGCAACTCATGAAACCACATTTACAGAGCCAAACAACTATTCCTGGTATTACAAGTTTACTCTTGACATTGGAACTAAAGATTTACTTCACTACAAAAACTTAACTATATGAAACTATTAAAACAAATACAAGGACTTCCCTCATGGTCCAGTGGCTGGGACTCTGTGCTCCCAATGCAGGGGACCCAGGCTCCATCCCTGGTCAAGGAACTGAATTCCACATGCTGCAACTAAGACCCAGAGCAGCCAAATAAATATTTAAAAAAAATACATCCTAAAATTCCAGCTCCCAACACATATTGGATGGGCCAGAAAAAAGATGTTGTTACAGGAAAAACCAACAAAGTTTTTGGCCAACCCAGCATATTGCTGATTTTTTTCACATAGTCAGGGTTTAGATAGTCACAGACTGCAGAGCCCCAGAAGGAAGAATGCATTGGAGCTTTGGGGAAAGCAGAGCTTGCTTTTGGCTGCATTGTCAGGCTCCTCTATTCCTTCCAGTTAGTATTCTGGAAATTCACATACACCCATCAGATGGCTTAGCTGGGTAAATGAATTGGTAGGCAACTACCCTGGGTTTGTTGACTCACCCAGATAGCAAGAAGACAGGGGTATATGGTTTTGTGTTATCCCTCTGTGTTTGGAAAGTATCACCAAAGATAAAATGTGACTTAGTATAATAAGAATTCTTTTTCTGCAGTTGGCCTTTCGAACATTTGTTTCAAAATGAACTCATTATGAATAGTTTGGAATATCATTTCATTTTATATAATAGATAATGCATGTATTTAATAATAATCAGTTACTTACTTTCACATTTATGAAGAATATATAACGTATGAGATTTGAGAAAACTTCTAAGTCAACCACCCATGACACACACACACATATTGTATCAATATATATTATAAGGTGAAACATTCTTTGCATTGCATAAATACCCTTTACATCCTGACTCTGACGTATTTCTTTAACATCTCATACAATCCCCAGCACATGTTCACTAAGATCCCCTATACTAGAATTCTTATTCTCCCAGTAAAATTTTCCTCCTCTATTGTTGGTGCAGTCTCTCCCCCCACCCATTACTCTGTAATGCCCAATTATCTCCATCTAGTAATCTCCTTGTCTGCTTCAAAATTCAGCTCCACTGTTGGCTTCCTCAATATCTTCATACATGGGGAAATAATTGTTCTCTTATTGTCACATAGCATCTTACACAGATCTCAAGTTTTTTTCTGTGTCTTTTTCCCTATGTCTTAGATTGATTCTCTACTTCAGCCAATGAGATCATTTCGAGACACTGGCATGGCTACATGAATTTCCTCTAACAATGAATTATTATTCATTAATTCTAATCACTTACAATTGTTTATTGCTTTATGTTTTTTTTTTAAAGGTGCTTTGAGTTCCATTGTCAGTTTGATCCTACAATATTTTGGGAAGGAAGTATTACTTATATTTTGCAAATGAAGAACCAGGGACATGTACATGAGTATCCTAAGACTGCCCATAGCGATTTCACAGTATCTGACAAAATTATATAAATATTTATCTCTTGCCAGCAACTTCACTCCTAGAACACAGAAGTGGCAAAATATGAAATGATCCTTGTAAACAGCTATCAGTTATAACACTATTTATAATAGCAGGAAGTTAGAAATAAACCAGTGTTTATCAAGAGGGACTGAATAAATTAACTATAGGGCATCCACCCAAAGGAGTAAAAGGAAAAAGAAAGATCTCAATATCCTATGGAATGGTCTCTCCAGGACATACTGTTAAATGTAAGAAGAAGAATACTCTATATGATATATTTCATGCATATAGAAATATTAATTTTATTATAATATTGATTTATTTTTTAACTGAAGTATAGTAGATTTATGAACTTTTCAGCCAACCCAATTGTTTTCCTGATGTATTAATTTCTGCTGCACAGCAAAGTGATTCAAGTTATATATATATATATATATATATATTCTTTTCTATATTCTTTTTCATTATGGTTTATCTCAAGATGTTGAATATAGATCCCTGTGTTATACAATAGGACCTTGTTATTCATCTATTCTTGACATAATAGTTTGCAGCTGCTAACCTCAAACTCCCAGTCCATCCCTCCCTCAGCCCACTTCCCCTTGGCAACCACAAGTCTATTTTCTATATCTTGGAGCCTGTTTCTGCTTCAAAGATAGGTTCATTGTGTCATATATTAGATTCCACATATAAGTGATATCATATAGTATTTGTCTTTCTCTTTCTGAACTACTTCCCTTAGTATGCTAATCTCTAGGTACATTTATGTTTCTGTAAATGGCATTATTTGGGTCTTTTTATGGCTAGGTAATATTCCAGTGTTATTTTTATTTTTTGATAGAAACAATGGAGACTAAACCAACTAATAAAAATGTTTACCTATAAGAGAAAAGAAAGAGTACAGCTTGGAAGGGAAAAAGATCAACTCTGTATTTATCTGAAACTATCTTGTACTATAGTTTTGAATTGGGAAATATCTAAGTGGTTATATTATTTTAAAACAAAATAAAGCATAAAATTAATCCTCACAAATTTAAAATGTACTTTAAAATGTTTTATGTATCAAGCCACAGGATAAGCACATAAGGAAGAATTATTTAAGTGACTTTAAAACACAGAGTTTTGACACTGTATCTGCTATATTATCTATTCAAAGGACAAAAAGAATCAAATAAATGTTAGACTGCAATCAAACACCTATTGTAAGAAATAATATGGTATTTTTATTTTGAATCTATATAGGGTGATTTATATAAATGTCCTTAAGAACCAAGATTTTGGTCATGAGCAAAAGAAGATAAAACTATGAAATCAAAGGAGTTAAATATAGTCCCGGTAATCTTACATGTGAATTTGAAACATCACTATACACTAAAAATTTAGTTTTCTTTTCTATAGATTGCAAATCTCCTACCTCAATTCCTCAATTCTCTGAAGAGAAGCATAGAACTAATGATTGCCCCTAGCACCTAAGTTGTCATCTTTATATATAAAGTCCCATTAAATGAACCAGAGTTCCTTAGAGAAATGGGTGATTTCAGTTCTGAGGCAGGAAATGTACAAGATGAACTTTGGGGCATCTAGTTCTAGAAATCTAAAAGGCAGTGTCATTACTGTCCTGTTAAAGGAACACAGAAAAATCCTACTGTCAGAGTTGGAATAAATAAGCATATTAAGACTAAGAAGGACTCCCTGGTGGCTCAGATAGTAAAGCGTCTCCCTACAATGCAGGTGAGACCCGGGTTCAATCCCTGGGTCAGGAAGATCTCCTGGAGAAGGAAGTGGCAACCCATTCCAGTATTCTTGCCTGGAAAATCCCATGGACAGAGGAGCCTGGTAGGCTACAGTCCATGGGGTCACAGAGAGTCGGACACGACTGAGCAACTTCACGTGGTGGGACTGTGAACATAAGAGGATTAATAATAGTACTAAAATCAATCTAGCTCTTTCAGAGTTTATTAAAGAATGAACTTCCCATTCTCAAAATTAGTAAATAATGTGAATGAATGCAACATTTAACCTACTATTTGTGTTTGAACTGTATTTTAGAGTCACTGAATAGCCTGTAAGAACATCCTTTTTAGAATGTCAAGTAATAAATTCATAAGGAATGATAATATTACATAAATCACAATTGTGTAATTCCTAATAAAATGCTAGATTCAGGCAGCAGTCATCTCAGGCTGCTAAGATTATTCATTGAAAAGTAGATGAGGAAATTTAAAATGAATAAATGAGGCTGAAAGTACCTGAACCCATTTATCCATCTTAGCATGACCAAAAGGAGGCAGCCAGTCTTCATGTACCACCTGAAGGGATACAATGGGAAGTAATATCTTAACAGGAAATACAAAGGATGGAGAATCATGTTAAATGATACCAGGATGATGTTGTTGTTCAGTCACCCAGTCATGCCCGACTCTTTGCAACCCTATGGACTACAGCATGCCAGGCCTCCCTGTCCCTCACCATCTCCCAAGCTTGCCCAAGTTCATATCCTTTGTACTGGTGATACCATCCAGCCATCTCATCCTCTGACACCCTCTTCTCCTTCTGCCCTCAATATTTCCAGCATCAAGGACTTTTCCAGTGAGTCAGCTGTTTACATCAGGTGACCAAAATATTGAAGCTTCAGCTTTGGCATCAGTCCTTCCAATGAGTATTCAGGGTTGATTTCCCTTAAGATTGACTTGTTTGATCTCCTTGTTGTCCAAAAGACTCTCAGAAGTCTTCTCCAGCACCACAGTTCAAAGGCATCGATTCTTTGGTGTTCCACCTTCTTTACAGTCCAGCTCTCACAACCATACATGACCACTGGGAAAACCATAGACTTGACTATATGGACCTTTGTCACAGAGTAATGTCTCTGCTTTTCAACATACTATCTAGGTTTGTCATAACTTTCCTGTCAAGAAGCAATCATCTTTCATGGCTGCAGTCACTATCTGCAGTGATTTTAGAGCCTAAGAAGAGGAAATCTGTCACTGCTTCCACCTTTTTTGCTTCTATTTGCCATGAAATAATGGGGTTGGATGCTATGATCTTAGTTTTTTTAATATTTAGTTTGAAGCCAGCTCTTTTACTCTCCTTCTTCACCCTCATCAAGAGGCTCTTTAGTTCCTCATTGCTTTCTGCCATTAGAGTGGTATCATCTGCAGTCTGTTGATGTTTCTCCCGCCTATCTTGATTCCAGCTTGTAACTCATCCAGCCTGGCATTTCTCATGATGTGCTCACTGTATAGATTAAATAAACAGCGTAACAACAGACAACTTTGTTGTACTCCTTTCTCAATCCTGAACCAATCATTTGTTCCATACAGGGTTCTAACTGTTGCTTCTTAACCCACCTACAGGTTTCTCAGGAGGTAGATAAGATGGTATCTGGTCTGATATTTCCATCTCTTTTAAGAACTTTCCACAGTTTGTTAGGATCCACACAGTCAAAGGCTTTAGCATAGTTGATGAAACAGAGGTAGATTTTTCTGGAATTCCCTTGCTTTCTCTATGATCCAGCGAATGGTGGCAATTGGATCTCTGGTTCCTCTGCTTTTTCTAAACCCAGCTTGGACATCTGGAAGTTCTTGGTTCGCATTATGCTGAAGCATAGCATGTAAGATTTTAAGCATAACCTTACTAGCATGGGAGATGAGTGTAATTTTCTGATGATTAGAACATGCTTTAGTACTATCCTTCTTGGGAATTGGGATGAGGATTGACCTTTTCCAGTCCTCTGGCCACTCCTGAGTCTTCCAGATTTGCTGACATATTGAGTTCAACACTTTGATAACATCATCCTTTAGGGTTTTGAATAGCTCTACTGGAATCCCATCGCATCCACTAGCTTTACTGACAGCAGTGCTTCCTAAGACCTGCTTGAGTTCACACTCCAGAATGTCTGGCTCTGGGTGACTGACCACACCATCGTAGTGATCCAGTTCATTAACATCTTTTTTGTATAGTTCTTCCATTTATTCTTTCCATCTCTTCTTGATCTCTTCTGTGTCTATGAGGTCTCTACCAGGATGATACAATCAGCCAAATCCAGAACATAGTTAAATCTACAGGGAAAAAAATGGTCTGTATTCCATAACAAATTTGTTTCATGTAGGAAAAAAAGAGGAATGGAGGAACTATTGTAAAATAAAAAGAAGCTTATGAGACATAAAAAACAAATACAGGGACTTCTGTGGCAGTCCAGTTGTTAAGTCTTTGTCTTCCAATGCAGGGGGTATGTGTTCAGTTCCTGGTGGAGAACCTGGGATCCCATATTCTTATGGCCAAAAAGCCAGAACATAAACAACAGAAGAAGTATTATAATAAATTCAATTAAAATTTTAAAAATGGTCCATATTTTTAAAAATCTAAAAAAAAAAATACAATATGTGGGCCTTGTTGAGATCTTCATTTGAACAAATCAACTGAAAAAGACAATTTGGACCCAGTTATGGGAATTTGAATGTGAATCAAGTATTAGATGCCACTTAGAAATTATTGTTAATTTTAGTTGGATTATTATTATACTGATGGTATGTTAAAAAAAACATTCTTACTAAAATGGATGAATTTTCCTTCTGTATGTAGATTATATCTTAATAATTTTTAGAAACCTCATTTTAAAAAGTGTCTGTTTGAGGAACAGATATCTGATATTTCTTGTTTGCTTCACACTATTCAAGTGGGAGGAAAAAATATGGTGTATAGATGAGACAAGACTGGCAAAATGTTTCTAAATATTGAAGCTGGATCATGGGTACTTTTGTATATTTTTTAAGTTGTCATGATAAAAAAATAGAAAAATAAGTAAAACATGAGTAAAAGAAGGCACATCCTGTTAGCAGAATGCCAACCCAGCACTTGTAAGCCTAATGCTCTTTATGATAACTATTGATACCTTTAAGAACTTAAACTAACAGCAGACAGGCTTATTAAATGTATCAGTATAATACAACATCCTGACTTCTAGGACTTTACAATGGCTTAGGAAGATAGGAATCATCCTGAAATAACTCTAATGAAAAGTAGCATGCCAGGAACCCAGAGATTTAGATCTGTTTCAGATGGAAGTCCTCTGGTTATCCACATATGCCAAGGGACTATAGAACCTGAGTGACTGTAGGTGGCAAGGGCATTTCTCCTCTTGCTGAAATACTGGGCAGTTTGGGTGAACAGAAAAACAGGTTCACACTTTAGTATATGAAGGGAATCTACCAAATAGATGCCCTAAGTCTGCATTAGACCCCAAGTGGTCCCTGCATCTGCTGTGCTGCAAATGCGAGAAACCTTTGCTTTGCCTTCCTGTGCTGAGAGCTGACCTGCCTGTGTTTGTTTCCCTCCTTCATAGGAACAGTCAATAGAAATTTTATAACACAAGGAATACCTTATTTTATCAACCGCCTGAGCGGCTGAGTATGAATAGAGGTGACAGCGCTCTGGTGTATGTCTCAGAACTGTTTGTTTGGGTTGGAGTGCTGGTGAAATTGATGGTGATGAAATGTATGTATGTTTGTGTGTTGTCTGCTCTTCTGAAAAAAGTGAGTAGACTAGATGTTTTATCATCTCTGGAAGAGATTAGGAGCAGTAGTGGTGCTGATGGCGAGGAGAGCAGCAGTGGCATTAGAAAGGAGTAGGCAGAAAACTTCAGGAAGCTTCAGAGTTAGCTGGACATAGAGGGGACGGGATGAGAAGAGGCTGGGCCCCTTCAGTTGATTGTAGTAGACACCCAACCTAAAGGAATAAAGCTAGACAGTTGACCTAGTGAGGGAGTGCCAAAATATGAAAATAAATTACTACACTGAGAAAAAGAGTTAACCTAACCCTGATGAGGGACTGGGGTAGATAAGCATAGAGATACTGCATGTGAGTCACTTTTTTATGTGGCATATAGAAACCAATGGGAGGAGAATAGAAAGAGATTGGGAGAGCTTAATTCTTTGCCCATTAAAGACTTTTAGATGGTGCAGTAGGAAATAAGCTCTGAGAAGCAGCTGTGCTCCTGGAATAGGGACCTATTTAGATATTAAATAAACAGAGGGAAAGGAGGACCAGTCTGTTAATTATCATATCTCCAAGATTTCATTCTATTGTAATGATGTGTTTTACATTTTAGGTATAAAAATGTATAGCTTGAGGATCAGAGAAGTTTAATGCAACAAGAAATCACTTTGGGGAAAAGAACAAAAAGGATTCATGGATCACAAAGAATTAGAATTGAAACTCAAAGTATAGTGTAGCTATGTGATAGCTGAAAATAAGAGAATGGATAGTGTCTATGAGATAGAGTGTATTAAAAGGCTATGGGTGAAGGGCTGTATTTTTATGAAGGTCCACTGAGGACCAGAAGGTGAGTGGGAAGAAAAGAACAAGAGAGAAAGAGTGGAACAGGTCATGATATAATCAGTAAGTCAGTTCAGTCACTCAGTCATGTCCGACTCTTTGTGACCCCATAGACTGCAGCACGCCAGGCTTCCCTATCCATCACCAGCTCCCGGAGCTTACTCAAACTCATGTACATAGAGTCTGTGATGCCATCCAACCATCTCATACTCTGTCGGCCCCTTCTCCCACCTACAGTCTTTCCCAGCATCAGTGTCTTTTCCAATGAGTCAGTTCTTCACATCAGGTGGCCAAAGTATTGGAGTTTCAGCTTCAGCATCATTCCTTCCAAAGAACACCCAGGGCTGATCTCCTTCAGAATGGACTGGTTGGATCTCCGTGCAGTCCAAGGGACTCTCAAGAGTCTTCTCCAACACCACAGTTCAAAAGCATCAATTCTTCAACACTCAGCTTTCTTCACAGTCCAACTCTCGCATCCATACATGACCACAGGAAAAACCATAGCCTTGACTAGATGGACCTTTGTTGGCAAAGTAATGTCTCTGCTTTTGAATATGCTATCTAGGTTGGTCATAACTTCCCTTCCAAGGAGTAAGCATCTTTTAATTTCATGGCTGCAATCACCATATGCAGTGATTTTGGAGCCCCCAAAAATAAAGTCTGACACTGTTTCCACTGTTTCCCATCTATTTCCCGTGAAGTGATGGGACCAGATGCCATGATCTTCATTTTCTGTATGTTGAGCTTTAAGCCAACTTTTTCACTCTCCACTTTCACTTTCATCAAGAGGCATTTTAGTTCCTCTTCACTTTCTGCCATAAGGGTGGTATCATCTGCATATCTGAGGTGATTGATATTTCTCCTGGCAATCTTGATTCCAGCTTGTGCTTCTTCCAGCCCAGCGTTTCTCATGATGTACTCTGCATATAAGTTAAATAAGCAGGGTGAAATTACATAGCCTTGACGTACTCCTTTTCCTATTTGGAACCAGTCTGTTGTTCCATGTCCAGTTCTAATTGTTGCTTCCTGACCTGCATATAGGTTTCTCAAGAGGCAGGTCAGGTGGTCTGGTATTCCCATCTCTTTCAGAAATTTCCACAGTTTATTGTGATCCACACAGTCAAAGGCTTTGGCATAGTCAATGAAGCAGAAATAGATGTTTTTCTGGAATTCTCTTGCTTTTTTGATGATCCAGCGGATGTTGGCAATTTGATCTCTGGTTCCTCTGCCTTTTCTAAAACCAGCTTGAACATCTGAAAATTCACGGTTCACGTATTGCTGAAGCCTGGCTTGGAGAATTTTGAGCATTACTTTACTAGCATGTGAGATGAGTGCAATTGTGCAGTAGTTTGAGCATTCTTTGGCATTGCCTTTCTTTGGAATTGGAATGAAAACTGACCTTTTCCAGTCCTCTGGCCACTGATGTTTAGTTGTCATTAGAAAACCAAAGCTAGAGTACTTGCAAGTGGAAAGGGAGATGATGATGAGTTGGATTTCCTTGTAGGTCTAGGAATAGAAACTCGAGCCAAGAGCCCACTCAGAGAGCATGAGAGACTGACCATTGGAGGAAAGTGACTCCTGCAACAAGAATTAAGCAGATAATGTGCATGTGTTCTCTTTTGCATCACCAAAGCAGTCAGATGGGATTTCAGTTTTAATCCACCAGCAGATTTCTTTAACAACTACTAGAAATTGTGTGCTGTATATGGACTGCCAGGTAAAATTTCTTGGCTGAAGAAAATGCTCTTTCTCTGAAATTATGCTTCTTCTTACAGAGGTTGCCTGACATGCAAAGACTGCAGAGAGTCAGGCTCTATGTAAGGCTCTAAAGAAGCACATTGTTAACAACAGAATGCCTTTCTGTGATGGAGGGAGGGAGGGCTGCAGACTACAAGGGTAGCTGGAGAATAAGCCAGATCGCTGGAGTTTTTCCATGATGCAATCATTGCCAGGCTGGAGTCATCCTCTCTGACCCCCACATCCCACTGTGTTTCTTCTCACTCACACCACTTTTCGTCAGCAGCTTCTGATTTAGTAGAGAGCCCCATTTCTGGTACTACTTTGGTGGGTGTTGCTAATTATCTTCCATTTATCTGTACAGCCCTGCATTTGCCATCTATTAGTCCAGAAATGTAAATGCTGTACATCCTTTTATATCTGGCTGCACTACCTAATTATTCCTCATTTGTTTTTATTCTCTCTCAATTTAGCATCATCTGCAAAGTTGGAAATCATGTTTTCATATCATAATTAGGGCTCTAAGAACCTCAGAGAAACTGTCTGGAAAATACGCGTGCCTTTGCTTTTCATTTTAATGGTGAATTTAAAAGTGAGAAAATAAATCAGGGCTGAAGGAAATAATAGACTGAAATGAAAGTTTCTGTAATATAGATGAGGAAATATGATAGAGCAAGATGGGGAGAAAAACTTCCAGCATTAAGGTGCCAAAGCTATCCCCTACAAAAAAGCCTGATGGTAGTAGATGAGCAGGATTGCTTCTTTCCTTTGCTGATGAAAATCATCTTCAGTTGTTTCACTCTATGTTTTGGGGTAGGCCAAGGGATGCACAATTTTGTTAATTGGATAAGCACCTTTCTTTAGGTTTTCAGAAAGATTTACTTTTTTATAGGACAGCAATCTGGATTAAGTTTAATGAAGGTATGTGATTTGACCTGACGTGGCCACTAGTGAGAGAGAACAGAAAGAATCCATAGATCTGAAGTTCCCAGGGAAGAAGGAATGGGAACACAGCAACCTGGTGAAGAAGTTCTTGAAATTATTACTGTCATTCCTACGAACGGTCACCTCCTTGAAGCAGCCACTCCCATGAATCAATTACCTCTTCATCTTCAGAATTTTGTTCAAGATTCATGTCTAGGATTTCCTAAAGTAGCTGCATCAGGTTCTAGGTCATCTAGAAATTTTGCCCTATGTGCATGTTCCCTTCCTGATTCTTTCATAATTTGATCTGTATCCTTGGACTGTAAGATTTGAATTTGTACCTTTAAGCATTTTTGTATGTATTATTTATGCAAGCATTGGTATGTGTATTTGTCCTCCATACTACATTAGTTAGAAGTCTTAAAGGCAGGCTTGATGTATCAGTCATGCCAAATAAGGTTAGGGCTCAGTAACAAACAACCTTCAAAGAGCAACAACTTAAAGGAATGATGTTTATTTATCACTCATATTTCATGTCTGTTGCAGTGGAGGTCAGCAGTGGAGGTGGGGGGGAGATAAGACTTTGCTTATCTTTTCTCACTGATCCAGGTTGATGGAGGCTTCCAGATACTTGCTTATGTAATTCCAGAGGGAAGGAAAAAAGAAACTAGAGAACCATGTTCTGGCTTTTAAAGTTTCTTTCCGTAAGAGATACAAGTCACCTATGATATTTTACTGGCCAAAGTAACTCACACAGCCATGCCCAAATTCAGTGTGTAGGAATACATAATTGTCCTATAGGTAGGGGTTGGGATTATTTGTGAACAATAGCACATTGTATTCTAAATGGTGCTTTTTATCTTTATTATATCTTTTCATGGAACTACTAAGAGTAGTTCTCTGCATACAATGACTACCAGTGTCTTCAAAAGTACAGCTAATTGGCTAAAGGAATAATTTGGATATTTTTTCCTTAACACATTACTAACTTCTTGACCTGGTGGTCTGCCTTCCAATTCTTCTTGCCCACTAACATGTCTCTATGAGATTGTTGTAAACCAAATTACATTTCTGTGCAACTGGTAATAGACACAGAGAAGCAAAGTTAAAAGTCTAAGTATCCATTTGACCAAAAGTGATGATGATTCAATGAACTTTGAAATAATTCTTCCCCCTTTTTGAGGAATCAAGCAAAGTAATTGCAATAAATTTGGACCATTGTATAAATTGACCTTTGAGTGTTAATATAGTTATTATCTTTTAAATTTTTTATTTTATATTGGACTATAGATTTACAATGTTGCATTAGTTTCAGGTGGACAGGAAAGTGATTCGGTTATACATAAATATGTATATATTCTTTTTCAAATTCTTTTCCCATTTAGGTTATTATAAAATATTAAGCAGAGTTCCTGAGCTGTACATTAGGTCTTTTTTGGTTATCTATTTTAAATATAGTAGAGTGTATGTATCAATCCCAGTCTACCAATTTATTTCTCCCCTTTTCCCTTCCCCTCTGCTAACACTAAATTGATTCTCTGTGAGTCTATTTCTGTTTTGTAAATAAGTTCATTTGCATCATTTTTAAGATTCCACATGTAAGTGATATCATGTGATATTTGTATTTCTCTGTCTATTTTAATATACTAATTATCTTGATTCCATATTTTAAAGCTATCAAATGTTTAAATTTTTATACCTGTAACTCTGTATCCCTGAATGTTTTGTGCCTTGCTCTAGAAGGCCTAGAAATTGAATTCGGCAGGCTTGCCAACATGCTACCAGAGCTGCTGTCATCAGGAATTATTTTCACCAAGAGAGAGCTTGTTAGAGGAGGGAAAAGGAATAATACTAAGAATTTAATGGAATATGTTAGAAAGTCGCAGACCAAGCAGAGTACCGAAGATCATTTGAGGGGCAAAATACACTTTGTATATTGTCAAAAGACAGTTTGAGGAGGTCAGACCTGTTTTCTTTTGTTTTATTTACAAATAACTGTAATCAAAACTGGAAAGGATGGGAGATAGGGAGATGAAAAAGAAAGGCATAGAATTTTAGTTTGGCTGGTTTTAGGATTCCTTTCCATTCTTTGGCAGTGCTCCATTACTTAATCCTTTGAACATGATGAACTCAATCTCAGAATCAAATGCACTTTTGCTTAAAATGTTTAAAAGCTCTGGCAAGGAAAACATGGGAATCTTATTTTGGAAGTGTCAGAACCATTCAAAAT
This sequence comes from Oryx dammah, assembly GCF_014754425.2. Classification (NCBI taxonomy): domain Eukaryota; kingdom Metazoa; phylum Chordata; class Mammalia; order Artiodactyla; family Bovidae; genus Oryx; species Oryx dammah. Next base: position 111,867,358 of record NW_024070207.1, read on the forward strand.
ACTAAGCCATCCAGCAGAAATGCTGAAAAAGGCTTCTCCTTTACCCCTTGTTCCATCCACAATTTCCATCTCCTGCCTCATCCTGGCCGCACTACCTCAGGGTCCTCAGAGGGGCCTTGAAAACACAAACTGCTTCTGAGAGTTCAGCTTCTGCCTTCATAATCAAGGGCACCTGCATGGCTTGCGTCAGCCAGTACAGGCACTGGACACCGTGGGGGCCCATGTGTCAGAACTGACATCTCCTGCGGCTTCTGCAGCCTTGCCTTTTCACTGCCCGTGATCACAAACTCCTGGACTGGCCAGCTGAGGTTAGCCCTGCTGAGCTGGCTGCTGCCTTCTGTCTTTTGGAGGGGAGGCAGGAGAAACCCAGCTTGGTTTTTAAAATCCTTTCCATTAGGTGAAAGCAGGTAGTTGCTTTCTGGAGAGATGCCAGACATTTCATAATTAAAAGCAAGAATACACACACAGACACACTTATGTTACTGTTTCCCACACACATTTGTGACTAATCATGTTTTAATCTCTGAGATATGTGAGGTTATTCAAGACTTGAAAATAAGGTCTAAACTTTTCAAAAAGATTTTATTTAGAAAGAACTTAGTAGTGATGTTCTAGTAGGTTAATCTAATTTCCAAAAATAGTCAAATACCTGGCCAGGTGTATAGAATCACTGAACTTTTTTTTTTTTATCTTTAATTTGTGATTTTATTTTTTTTAAATATAATTTATTTTTTTTTTACTTTACAATTCTGTATTGGTTTTGGCATACATTGACATGAATCCACCACAGGGTAATCTCAAAAGTATACAAGCAACTCCTGCAGCTCAATTCCAGAAAAATAAACGACCCAATCAAAAAATGGGCCAAAGAACTAAATAGACATTTCTCCAAAGAAGACATACAGATGGCTAACAAACACATGAAAAGATGCTCAACATCACTCATTATTAGAGAAATGCAAATCAAAACCACAATGAGGTACCACTTCACACCAGTCAGAATGTCTGCGATCCAAAAATCTGCAAGCAATAAATGCTGGAGAGGGTGTGGAGAGAAGGGAACCCTCCTACACTGTTGGTGGGAATGCAAACTAGTACAGCCACTATGGAGAATCACTGAACTTTAAAGTTGAAAGCAACATTGGCAGTCATGTAGTCTGATCCACCCATTTTACAGATAGAAAAGCAAGGCCCAAGGGGTGCAACGACTTGATAAAACTCACACAAATTGTGAGTAGTAGGGTCAGTAGAGGAACTCAGAACCGCTTACTTCTTGTCCTTGTTCTTTCCACAATGCAACACTAAATATACCTACAAATATCTATTTCCTTTGGGAAGATCCTTGAATTCTCTGAAAAGCGATACTTCCTTTAAGCTAATATTAAGAATTTTAGAAACAGAAGAGTTCATAAGGACCGTTAGGCCAATCTCAGTGTGTATTCTTGAAGTTAATTAACAGTATCAGGAGGCGAACAAGAAGCATGTTGATTTCAGGGCAAGTTGATTCATCTTAAAAAATTAGTGCCACAGATATTTGTTTACAGATTTATTGATATGTATTTCTTATAACATAGCATTCACCCATTTAAAGTGTACAATTAGGTGCTGTTAGTATATTCAAAGTTGTGCAGTCATGACTGCAATTTAATTTAAAATTTTTCATTAACACCAAAGAAACCCCACACCCATGAGAAGCTACTCCCCCAGCCCCTGGCAGCGACTAATCTACTTTCTGTCTCTATGCATTTGCCTATTCTGCCACAGATAATTGAATTGTGTGTGTGTGTGTGTCTTTGCAAAGACACTTCCCTCCAGGCCTTGAGCTGGGACTGCTGGAGAACCAAAAAAGACATTATCAAGGCCAATGCCATCCTGAACAGGCAACACCAGTGCCGACAGAGGGAAAGCCCAAAGTCCCAAGGACAGGTAAGCTGAAGGACCAAATGCTTGCAGCACCAGAGTCGCAACTCTAAGAGCTGGCTGGGAGACAAGACAGGCTGAACAAGAGAAATTTATGTCAAAATAGAGATGGATCCCAGTATCTACTGGGCTACCTGTAGGGGCTGGGAACCTAAAGGAGTATCAAATAAGAGAAAAGGATAAAGGGTTATTGCACTGAAATCTGGAAAAATACCACCAGACAAAGAAATCTTATTAAACAGTTTCATATATCCTCCTTCCCTTAGAATATACCTTCTGGAATTATTTTATTTAAAAATAATACTAAACAACAACAACAGAATAATATTCATCATTACAGAAGCAGTGTATATGTACTGTAGAGACTTAGAGAATACAGATAAGCAAAAATAAGAAAACAAAGGCATTTTATTTCTATAACTGAGATTATCACTATTAGCCTTTTAGTGCATATCTTTCCAGAATAGGCTCCACCTGTATCTACTTCTATCCATGGCTGTTATTGTCTAGTCGCTCAGTCGTGTCTGACTCTCTTGCAACCCCATGGACTGTGGTCCACCAGGCTCCTCTGTCCATGTGATTTCCCAGGCAAGAATACTTGAGTGGGTTGTCATTTCCTTCTCTAGGGGATCTCCCTGGCCCCAGGATTGAACCCTCATCTTCTGCTTTGGTAGGCAGACCCTTTACCACTGAGCCACCAGGGAAGCGCCTGTCCATAGGTACTCTTTACCAAAATTAGGTCACACTGGACATGTATCTTGCTGTCTTCTTTTAATGAAACTTACTTCTAATACACAGAAAGAAGCTAAGAATGTTCTAGCAACCACGTGGAATCAGAGAACCTTATCATAAACTTTTTTATTCATTTACTTTCCTGTACTAGCCAACCACTGTCACTGGGATGATGACATAAAAGGAAAGGGAAAGATAGGAGGACCCCTGGTTCCAGCTCCCTTATTTTTTTTAGGTCTTCCTTACTCATCAGTAAGCTGCAGGTAGACGAGATTGGTAAATGTGCTTTTATCAAGAAATGAAGCAAAATCAACTGGGTTGGTTTTGTGCAGCATTTCCTCTCTTGTGGTAAAAGCTTGTATAAGCTATGAAAATGAATTGTATAATTTCTGTGATTCTGTAAACAAGTTAAGTGCTCCTCTATTTGCATTTAAAAGTGGCATTGCACCATATAATGATGAACGGTAAAGTGTATGCTAATGATTAAAATTTTTAATTTTGCTTAACTTTGAATAACATTAAATAGCTAATTAAACACACTGTGCCATGTTTAGAAAGAGTAAGAGACCATAGAAGAAAGGAATGGCTTTATATTTTATTGCCTTTCCTGGCATTTTTTCCTCTGCGTTGTAAACAGAATCTCCCACACTTTCATTTTTCACTGGGCCCCATAAATTGTAGGTAGTTCTGCTTGAGGGTAGAAAATAGCAAGGAACATAGAGGTGCATTTTTGGGCTAAAACAGATCGGGAAACAATACATGATTGGATTGGAGAGAAGAGGATGTGAGCACATGATCTTTGAAGGTTGCGCTGGAAAGAATGCCATCTATTACAAAAGCCAAGAGGACCAGCACTTCCTTTAGCAACAGATGAATTCTTCCTCTGTGTTATAATGCATACAAATGATACTGTTTTAAATACTGATATCATTCTACTTTTTTAATTTTCATTTTTTATTGGAATATAATTGCTTTACAATGTTGTGTTAGTTTCTGCTGTACAACATCGTGAATCAACCTTATGTATACATGCTACCATCCTATCCCTCTAAGTCATCACAGAACGCTGAGCTGAGCTCCCTGTGCTATACAGCAGCTTCCCATGAACTGACTCTTTTACACATGATAGCATATATATGTCAATGCTACTCTCCCAATTCGCCCAACCCTCTCCCTTCCCCCTGCATCCACAAGTCTGTTCCCTATGTCTATGTCTCTCTTTCTGCCCTGCAAATAGGTTCACTGGTATCATTTTTCTAGAATCCACATGTATGTGTTAATATATAATATTTGTTTCTCTCTTTCGGACTTAACTTCACTCTTAAATACTGATTTCATTGTAAATGCAAATGTGCACACAGGCAAACAAGCAAAGAGCCGACAAAACTGTACCTGAAGTTCCAGAGCAGTGGATCGGGTACAATAAATAGAGAGGAACCAGAGGCTGGGACAATAGGTGAAGGAAGGTGGCATTTGATAGACCCTTCAAAACATTAAAGAGTCACTTAAGATCTAAGAAGAAAACCTCAGCCGTGGGTCCTTTAATCTTTGAAGACCCATCATTTCACAGGTAATCTTTCTTTTAAATGTGGCTGTTACCTGAGGGGACATCTCCCTCTAGTCTTTGCTCAGAAAGGTCTCTTTGGGGGAGAACAGTCCCAGTTATCCTTTTATTCTGTTTTCAAGGAGCACATGGAATCTTTTCTGCAGCAGCCCATGGGTTTGCCACTTTTCTCAGAGCTCCAGCCCTGGGGCGGAACATGGTCAAGCCCCAATGCCGGAGACCCTGGGGACAAGAGACAAACACGCAGATATCAACATAATTACTCCGGAGACCAAAACATCATGCTGTTTGTTCTTCTGCCTTGTCTAGCCTTCTCCTCCCCTTGTTGTCGTATTCATGCTTGAAGGAACAGCTGTTATTCATCCTATACAGTGCTATAAAAAGCCAGCCTTTGGCTCTCTTTGCTCATCAAACACAGCTCATTTCAAGCTGGTGCTGGCTCCAGGGGTAATAGGTACATTCGATCAACTGGCCATTGCTCCGGCGTGACACATGTGCAGTCTCCAGAGGTCAGCATTTCTGGGCCCTGCCTGCATTAACAGAGAGGAGGCAGGGCCCATGAGGAGGAAGCATTTGGTTATGACTGTAGCCTGACTTCCAACCTCGATCTCTTTCAGTCCCCCCTGCCTCTGAACATGGGGGAATGTTCATGCCTTTGCTTCCAAAGGCAGCTTTTATAGTAAGTGAACTCTCTCTAATTTATTTAGCTTTTCTTGTGCCAATATCCTAATAGTTAGACAGCAACTCCCAGTAAGTGGTTGATTACATTCAAGCAAATACACAGATGAGCAATTAAATGCATTCACTTGCACCTTAGCAGACCTGAGGTGGTAGGATTATCTCATAGAAATAATTATGGCTGCTCCATCCTGCCTTGCTGTGGTTGGGGAAAAGTTGGCTCTTGAAATTGGCTTTGGGTCAAGTGGGCTGTTGCCTGACTGTTTCTGACTGAGAACTCTTAAGTTGTGTGTGTGTGTGTGTGTGTGTGTGTGTGTTTAAAATTAGGTTTATACTAAATGCCGTGCAGGTCTTTTGCAAAATGGATTCTTTCCAGCTGAGAACAGAGATCCTCATGCCCCATATAGACTAAGTTAGGAGATTTTGTATCTGTTATGTGTATTTTTAATTGCAAAGGGTTGTTTGCAAGCATTTCCTTGGGAAACATCACAGTCTCATGGACAGAATAGTTGAGAAACAGAAAAACAGCATAGCCCAACTCTTCTACTAATTGGGTGGGTGACCTTAACAAGCCATTACTATCTTGTGCCTCAGTTTTCCTTAGAGCCTCCCTCAGAGGCTCATCATGAGGTGCAAATGAAAAGTGCAGAAGAAAACGATGTCTAGGCTCTTGAGCCCCGTGGAAATGATATAAACACAAAGCTGTTTTAGGTCTTGCTCTGCTTAAGTAAATACAAAGCTGTTTGTTTTAGGTCTTGTTCTGTTTGATGGGTGCAATCAGTTCAACAGGAATGAATTGTTCACCTAAAGAATTTTGTTCCAAAGGAGATTAGCCAGAGCCAGATACTGTAATAATAACTATAACTTATGTAACAGAAAAATGAGGGTGTGGGAGGGGAGATTAACGTTTGTTAAACGCCTCAGTGTCAGTCACATACTGTACCTCACCCAACCTTCACAATGACTCAACACGTTACGTGTGTCATGATCACCTTCTCATGGCTATGGCAGGAAGACACAGAAAACAAATCAGGCTACCTCATCATTTTTTGGATGTGAGGAAACAGAATTGGCTGAGGTAGAAAAAAAATGAGGAACTGCTTCAGTACCAAGGAGATAAATAGTAGGAGGGTGTAAAATTGGTGATAATAGCTAACATTTCAAAAAGCAGCACAGTATAAGCAGGAGCAATGGGGTCAAGGCTGAATAGAAACAAACTGGCAGGAAACCATCCAGGGAATAAACATAAAAAAATAACTAGAAAAGTGATCATAAAACCTTTAATAGCAAAGAATATTGATTATTCCTAGAAGTCTTCTATTAGCTCTTATGTTTCTATGGATATATTCAGGTCTGTAAGCTGAACACAAATTAATTTATTAGTTTTGATCTAAATCAACTGGACGCATATGTATTGTTATATCTTCCTGCCTCTCAGTTATCCACACACAATCCTGGTGTGTCTGATTTCTTTGTGTAGGATTGACTTATGCATCTTATTCAAAGTGAAATCGTAGAGCTTGCAGGAAGCAAGAGTTTCTGTTGAAATTGTATTGCTCCTCCCAAATTCAACGTAGTCTGTTCACCCCACAAGGCAGGCTGGTTGCAGACAAATGCCAGAGGGAGGGCAATGAGACAGTATTTCATTAGTAATCCAGATTCTTTTTCTCTTTGTAAACTTTTCTGTTACAAACTGAAGCCATCATGTCTGTGATATCATGTTTCTATTAATAGATAAACAACAATAACTTTATTGATGGTTAATAAACGAACATCAATTGTCTAGCACATTGCAGATACTCAAAGCAGACAGCCACATGGTTGCTGTTGCCATTATTACTAATATTATCCTCCCTTTTTCCTTTTTTAAAATGGATAATCATGAAATTAATTGCATTCTTTATCAGTTCATATAGTGTGCAAGTACTTTTTTTCATTTTCCATCATTAATAAATAAGTCAAAAAATTAATCCATTTCAAAAGTTTAGAACTCAAACTGACACAGGACTTCAACATTTGCATGGTTCATTTCTTTTTTTGTTTAGTTTTTATTGGAGTATAGTTGATTTACAATGTTGTGTTAGTTTCAGGTGTACAGGAAAGTGAATCAGTTATACATATACATGTATCCACTCTTTTTTAGATTCTTTTCCCATATAGGTCATTACATAGTATTGAGTAGAGTTCCCTGTGCTATACAGTAGATCTTGATTAGTTATATATTTCATATATAGTAGTGAGTGTATGTCAATCCCAATCTCCAAGTTTATCACTCAACCCACCTTCGCCCCTGGTAACCATGAGTTTGTTTTCTGTATCTGTGACTCTATTACTGTTTTGGAAATAAATTCATTTGTGTCATTCTTTTAGATTCCACATATAAGTAACATCATATGGCATTTGCCTATCTCTGTCTGGCTTACCTTGGAAAGGAAAGGAAAGTGAAGTCGCTCAGTCATGTCTGACTCTTTGCGGCCCCATGGACTATAGCCTACCAGGTTCCTCCGTCCAAGCGATTTTCTAGGCAAGAGTACTGGAGTGGGTTGCCATTTCCTTCTCGAGGAGATCTTCCTGACTGAATATATGCCCAGGTGTGGGATTGCTAGGTCATATTGTAGTTCTATTTTTTTTTAAGGAACCTCCATCATGGTTGTACCAATTTATAGTCCCACCTACAGCATAGGCAGGTTCCCTTTTCTCTACACCCTGTCCAGCATTTCTTGTTTATAGACTTCTTGATATGCATGGTTCATTTCCAGTGGAAACTCCACTTTAAGGCATTGTGCTCTAGTACTTACATCTTAAGGCAGAAAAGTGCTTTGCACCTTAGTTACAAGATTCCCCTCTCCCTGCCACTCCCCACAACTGAACTGCAATCAGACCTGAATTACCACTGCCATTGTTTTATTTTTTTATGCTGTTGTTTTATCATACAGAATCAGATATGAATTGTGCCCTTAGGAAACTTATCATTGTGTAAAATCCAAATTAGGAAGTATTCAGATACCCACTGGGTCACCTACAAATAGCAACCATCATTAAGACTATTATTATAACTTATTATTACAATAGCAATAACCTATTCTTTTACTATAGTGTGTCAACACAGGCACTGTCTGAGCTCAGCTAGTCCTCCAACTTTCTTTCTTATGCCATTTTATGTCCTGGTGTTCTGAAGACAGCCCCATTTATAACAGTGTGATTGAACGGAGTGGAGGAAGAGTGGCATTGTGAACAAACCCAAGGGAATCCATGAGTCTGGGGGTACTTATGCCTCATGGGTCCTAGCAAACAAGGAAGCAAACCACCAAATTAGAAGTGACTCTGGGTTGTATATAGAGATTTGGAATATGTTTAATGTCGTGAGGTCACAGCTGAACAGAGTTTCCAGAATGCCACTTGTGTACTCATGAGTGATATGGAAGTACAAGGGGCTCCAGGGTAAGCCTACGTAGAGAGAACCTTAAACAGTCTCAAGATATTTCCTGGGAGTGAGTCATCTGTGCCTTCAAAGGTGACATGGATATGGCAGGATTTGGCACCAGGTCTAAAAGAGTACTCTGAATGAGATCAAAGTGTAGATACAGAACACTAGGTGTGCCACAGATCATTTGTTAAAAAATTCTTTCTCTGCCCTTTATTTTGTATCAAAAGTTTTGGGCTACTCCAGCCTGATATCTTTCTCCATCGTTAGTTGGTATATACTTCCAGTGGTTTTGAGTTGACATATCAATCACTTCTAACAGTTTATGAAATAAATTTTATCAGAACGGGAAGGGAAAAAAACTGCTTCTTCTTTCCTGAAGTTGCAGAAATGCAGACAGCATTTTGCATTATAATGTATCCTGTAAGTGTTATTTGTGACTCTGGAGTCTCAAAAAAGACACTCAAGTTTAGAGAATGTTGCCGTGTCCTCTGAAGGTTTTCATTAACTTATAAAAATTTGTAATTATAATCCTGATGATCTTTTTGCAAATCTGATGCCTTACATTAATATCTTTAATATGTATTTATTTAGTTGGCTGTGCTGGGTCTCAGCTGCAGTACGCGGCATCCTCATTGTGATGCACAAACTCTCCAGTTGTAGCATATGGTCTCATTAGTTGCGGCACAGGGGCCCAGCCACTCACTGACATGCGGGATTCCAGTTTCCCAACCAGGGATTGAACCCAGGTCATCTCCTGCATTGTGTGGTGAACTCCCAACCACTGGACCATCAGGGAGGTCCTCCATTAATATTTAAATTGGGTCTCTGTTTTACAAAAAAGTATAAAAGCATGCAAAGTTTTTTTTTCTTTAAAACAGAAGGGAATCTGTGGCAGCAGACACAGAAATTTAAAAAAAAAAATTACTGGCACAGGTTGGGTTCCCTAAGAAACAGACAGAATTTAGGCTGCACAATGCTTATTAAGGAGTGTCCTTGGGACCAGTCCCTGTGGAAGGAAGGAGTAATTGGGTGGATGGAAAGGATGAGTTATGCTGTTGGCCTGACAGTCGCCTCAACCAACCCCGGGAAAGTACCTTCTGAGTTGTCCTGAGGTAGCCAGGTCTTTCTACTCCCACGTAACAGTTGTTGGATACGGGCCACCATGCAGTAGTGTGCTGGAGCTTGCTCACTCCGGCTCCCACGAACTGGTTATGTACATTCCCAGCTCAACATTCAGTGAAGTCAGTCACATCTGTAGCTTGAAATCAGAACTGGAAGGAGTATTTACTTCATGAAAATTAAAAAATCAACCCACAAAGATTACAAATCTGAGTTTGTCTGCTTGTTTTATTGGCAACACCATTGTTAAACATTTACCAGAACACCATTGCTACCCTAAAAAAGGAGTTTGATTTTGAGTGAGGCGTATCTCTGAAATTCAGCTATACTAAAGGGGCTGAGGATGGAAGGCTGTGTTCTGACGGCACTAACAGCAGCTGGGGTTATGTGGTGTCCACCACAATGGTGATTCTGTTGGTTTTCTGCTGAAACAGAATTTAAAGAGCCTTTGATGCATTTAAGTTGACAAATGATGACTTACAAGCTGGAGAAGTTAACTGAACAAGGAACACATGACTGAGTGTGGTGAACCCACACTGAGCTCAGTTAGGAGCAGACAAAGGAAAATAAGTTAGCCTCCTTTGGGGACTCTGTGAGGATTGTGGATACTTCTGGATTATGCCTCGAGGTTGTTGGGGACTATGTCACTAGAGAACTATTTTTGCAAGAAAAGCACTGGAAAAAATTTAATCACAGAGTGTAGGCTTAGATTTTTGCTACTGTTAATGTTTTCTTGTGACTAAAAGCAATTTGGGCATGAGGGCGAATTCACAAAATAACATTGGACTCAAACTAGTGAGCTGATCAGGTTAAAACTGAAAATAAATTGAGAAGAGTGGAGCCTCACTCTTTATGAAAACAGATTCTCAGCACTGCAGGTGGACCCCGTTTTGTACCACCGGTGGATCAGTTGTCTGTCCTCATTAACAAGTTGCTGCCACTTTGCTGGAGGATAAATACAGGGTTTAAAATTTTGGATTCTGAAGTGCTCAGGATGCAGGGCAAATGTATTTTCTCTTCCAAATGCTTTTACCCCTTTGCCATGTGCTAATTTTAAGAAGCCATGTGTTGTTGGCAGGGTAGGAGAATCTGGAAATACCAACACTGACCTGGGTATGTTTGTCACACAACACACAGCCACTAAGGCCTGCACTCCATGTTAACATTCTCAGGGATGGGAGTGGCGGAGTGGCTATGTCCTCATGCTGCAGTTATGAGCCTCTGTGTACACTATCAAGATGGTTGCATGGGGTTTTAGACTATGGTTGGTGACCTTGGGGTGGAACAAATCTAACCCAGTCTATATGGAAGTAAATATATTATAAACTAAAGCTTAGCCCTATGGTATAGGCAACTGACATTAATGCACTCTGATATGACTTTAAACCATAGTTTTCTTAAGAAGACTCAGTGTTCAACTGGAAGTGTTTTATAGTTTTTTATTTGCCCTCTTGGACATAGAGATTACCTAATGCCCAATAATGGTATTTTTTTTTAATTTAAGTAATTATCACGTGCAAGACAATGGTTCTATATATATATATTTTTTTTTACTTTATTTTACTTTACAATACTGTATTGGTTTTGCCATAAATCAATATGAATCTGCCACGGGTGTACATGAGTTCCCAATCCTGAACCCCCCTCCCACCTCCCGCCCCATACCATCTCTCTCAACTCCTTTATTCTTAATAACAGACCACAAAGTAGGTGCCATCATTATCAACCCCATTATGCATAGAAAGTCAAGTCACACAGCTAATGAATGATGGAGCCAAGATTTTGAGTCCAGAAGTCTTTCTTCAGAGATCATGCTCTTACTTACTATGATACATTACATCTTAACATAAATTCACTTCATTAGCTGCATCCCTTCATTTCATTTTTTGTTTGTCACAGGAACCCTGCAAAGTAGCAGTAGTAGTAGTGTTAGTTGCTCACTTGTGTCCGACTCTTTGTGACCCCGTGGACTGTAGCCCACCAGGCTCCTCTTCCATGGGATTCTCCAGGCAAGAATACTGGAGTGAGTGGCCATTTCCTTCTCCAGGGGATCTTCCCCACCCAGGGATCAAACCCACCTCTCCTGTATTGCAGGCAGTCTTTAACATCTGAACTACAAGGAAGTCCCACCCCCCCGAGTGCCCCTGCCTAAAATTACACAGTAAGATAATGGAAGGAGTTTGACTGAAACTCACAATCTAATTGTCACATAGCTAAGCTATCTTACTGCCATTACAAGAAGTTCATCTAAAAAGAGAGTATTATCATGTGAGATGTTAATTTTCGGTTATTTTGCTCTTGTCATTGAAAAATTCTAATATTGGAGTAGCCAATCAAATGCTCTTTGGCTCTTAAACTGTCTTCTCTTGAGAGAGAGGAAAACGGTAGAGTGTAGACAGCAGTGTCTTTCCAAATTTAAAATGAAAATTATCTGGGGGGTCTTAACTAAAAATGCAAATCCTGATTCTGTTGGACTGGGGTGGGTCCAGATGTTCTGCATTTCTATCTGTTGATACTGATGCTCTGCTTCTCCAGACCACATGTTGAGTGGCAAGGACGTAGGGTAGAAGAGCTCCCCCTAGAGGCTAATAATGATGCTTGTTAGAAAAAAGGGAAGATAGCCCCAGGGACTATTCAATCAACTGCACAAAATCAGGATAGGAGAAAATTCGTTTTGGGGAAGTACAAGTGAAGAAACATTTAATGCATTTTGTTTTGTTTCAAGTAGAGTGTGATGCAACGTGACCACTCAAATATGTGAGCTGAGAGATGTGGGCACATTGCACCCAGAGTAATAAATTCAGCTCTGGCTAATAAACACGTAAATGTAAATATTCCATCTCTAACCCTGAGTTTCTGCAGTTATGGCAGGCATTGTATTTTTCACATGTTCTAAACAGAAAAACTTAATAACTTACTATCACCTTTCCATTATCTGTACATAACCTATTTTGTGGATGATCCTCTGGAAACTCATTTATCCTTCATTATGTTTTGGGTTTCTTTCCTCCATTCTCAGTTCGTATGTGTCTTTATATCATTAATTAATTAGATTAGATCATTGATTACATCATTGATTAGATCATCTTAAAGAAACAGTAAAGAATATTTCAGAGTCAAATTATATTTTTAATTAATTAGCAGCTACTTGGAACTTACATATGGGGTATGGGTATAGGTGTGTGTGTTTGTGTGTGTAATTTCTGCAAGAAAAAATATGGGTGTGTAATGTTATGCCTTTTAACAATTTTGAGCCCTTAATAAAGGCCTTAAGATCTTTCTATATTGAATTGTATGAGCAAAGATATATGACTAATTTATTAATATACTTGAATAACTTTAACTCATCTCTGTGTAAAAAAAAATCTGTCCTTAAGAATGAAAATTTTCAAAGCTGCTATTGTGACAAGTTAGATCATTTGGAAAATGAGGGATTGAATGAGTAAAGAAGCCAAATTTTAGAGACACACCCAGATTTGACAGCTCACCTGTACTGGGCTGTCATTCAAAATGTTAACTGAAAAAAGCAATTAACACTTCACCTGTATGGGCTAACATGTTTATTCATTAGTAAGGTTAAAAACCCATTTTGTATTTTATGGAAGATTTATGCAAATAATAGAAAGCAATTAAGATGTTTCTTGCCCAGATGTCACTATCAATTACAAGACAGATTCCTGTAATTGAAGATGAGCATGGGACTTACTTAGAGGAAAGTTAAAAAATATAATCAGATGTACATATGATAGAAAATACTCGTTTCAGAATGAAAAAAAAAATGAAACAAAACTCTGATGAGGCTGAAAGATCTGAAGAAAACTATTTACCACTTTGAGACAAGGTAAAGCACATCAGAATGAGTTGGGAGGGAGATGAGCTAAAGAAATAAGCAGACAAGCCAGGAGGCTGACAGCAGGAACGTCTAAGTGAATCTGAATGAGGCCTGGGTAAAGAGAGACTTCGAGAAGCGCTGGTGCAGAGCCACTGAAGTGCAAAGAGAGGAAAGGAGAACGTGTTAAAGGAGAGCTTCAGGTACCCACGGCGCAAGTGATTTCAAAACCTCTTGGATCAGGGCGGATGAGTCCCTGTTCCTACAACCACAGCTTACAGACAAGCTGGAGACCTTATCTGACAACTGCCTCGAGTGCCCAAGAGGACTGAGAGGGGCACTTGGTGAAGGGCGGCCCACAGCCAGGCTGGGCCCAGTCCTATCTGCAATTAAAAACAAACAAGAAAAGCTTCACCTCCAAGACAGGCCGTTTGTTTCTTTTGAATGTTCACAACTATGGGAGGAAATCAGACAAGGATGTCTGTCTCCCTTTTCCAGGAAAGTTATTTATTCAAGGAAATGGTTTTCTCATTTTCAGTTCTAATTGATGATGTCCTAGAGTCTTCTCCTCAGTACTTAGGTTTTCATATTAGTGTGTCTGAGGATACATCTGGTTTGCTGTTGGGAGTACTACAGAATGAATCTGTGACTTCCTAGATTTGAGGTTGGTTTGCTTTTTCTGAAAAAGACCAAACATGATCTTCTAACTTAGGAAATACACTTGTGGGAAGCACAGCTTGCTTATGTTTAGCTCTCTGGCTCTTATTAGATGCTATAACTTAGAATCACCTGAGGCATATTTTACTGGTGCCTTTGTCCTCTTCCTGATAAATTTTCTTTTTTTTTAAACAGAGAGGGCCTCTTGGATGAACTCTTTTTTTAAATTAATTTATTTGCTTGCACCAGATTGTAGTTGCTGCATGCAGGATCTTTAGTTGCAGCATGGGGGATCTAGTTCCCCAACCACAGATCAAACCTGGGCCCCTTGCATTGGGAGCACAGAGTCTTAGCCAGCGGACCACCAAGAAAGTCTCCAAATTTTAATTTTATGAAAAGAGGGTGGTGCTGGAGCTTTGGCTCTTTTAGAAAACTCTGCGAATGATTTTCATGCATAGCCAGGATTTAGAACCAATGGTGCAGACATGGCAGGCACAATATCAAATAATAGCATCATATAGTATTTGCAGAGAAGAAAAAAGTAAAATTGAGAAATGAGCTCTTCATACCATACCATGCCAATACTATTAAATAGTGATGGCAATGGAAAACTTCAAAGAAAATGGTAATAATCACAAGCAGTGCTGGTGCCCAGAGTGAGTGCTCATTAAGGGAAACAAGGATTTAACTATTTTTCATAGGTCTCACTTTGATCATTTTAAAAGATTCATCTTTTCAATATGATCAGCTGACTAAGGAAAAGGAGACTATGATATTTTCTTATTAACTAGCGTATTCCATTAGAAGTGGGGAAAGAAAGAGATGAATGATTGTTTCCTGTCTAACAAATTGTATTTCCTGTCATCAATTTGAAGTGTAATGTCATTAGGCCAGTCCTGAAGAACTTCTTAAATTTTCACAAGCATTATGCTAGTGATTCATATAAATTGCCACCAAGTGGATAATGATGCCTGGATTATGGCCTCATCATTTAAAGCAGGGGCCAAGAAATTATTCCTGTAAAGGGCCAGACAGTAAATATTTGAGGCTTTGTGAACCATACAGTCTGTTGCAATTACTTAACTCTGCCATGGCTGCCATAGACAACCTGTAAACAAATTAAGGTGACTGTTCCAATAACCTTTTATTTACCAAAGCAGGTGATGGGCCACATTTGTCCCATTGGCCAGAGTTTGCCATCCCTGAGCATAAATAGGTAAACTTTTTTTATTGGTGCTAAATTCACACATCAGTCTGTTTTTATATCTAAAAATATAACTATCAAAATATAATACAGAAGGTTTAAATATCATGACAAGATACAGAACAACATGGAGGAAATATGAAGCTCTAGGAGCAACTTTTCTCATTAACTCTTAATCACTTTCATTGCTGCTTAATTTAGTTCTCATTCTCTTTCCAGATTAAACTACAAGTCACATTTCTCAGTCACCCAAAAACATTTTAAAAGCCAGAAGCCTATTTTGCTACACAGACAGCAGTGGTTTTCAGTTGTTCCAGTTTAGGGCTTTAGAATTCTTGGCCTGTCCTTTTTTTTCTGTTTCACTTATTTGAACTGCCTGCTTGCAGTTATTACAGAGAAGCTATTATATTTCCTTATTGCTCCCAGTAGTTTTTGGAGCACCTCCTTTGACTCCCATTTATTTTTTCCTGCCCTATGGCAAAACCAGCAGCAAAGAAAAAAATGCATTGTGGAACTATGAGTTTGCACAAAAATCCTATACCCTATCTTCCAACTGATGTTTTCCCTAGAACCTGACTTGATAGCCTACCTGAGTAGAGGCCCATTACCCTCACCCCTGTAAATTCATTGTCTCAGAAGGATGGATTACAGGAATCCCAGACAAGTTCAACTGGAGGACATCCCAGATAAGGTGGATTGAAGGAGTCCTAGTATATGTGTATATAATCTGTGTTTAATTCATTGAATAGAGATCATGGAGGTGAATGGATGACAGTTTGGGGGAAGAATTGGTGCCAAAATGGTCTATCAGCCTGAGAGTAGATTTGATGCCCATGCAGGTCTGGGTGAAAAGGGCCTGAAAGGGTGGCCCCTCTCTCTGTATGGAGCAGCATACATGAAAACCATGTAAATGCTTCCTAAGGCCTTGCTTCCAAAGGTCGTGGATGTAACACAGAGAGACAGCAAGAGTGAGAGGGAGATAAAGAGAAAAAGAAGGCACAAGAACAAGAGCAAGCCAGCCAGCCAGCTAGCCAGCTGTGGGACCTGACAGTCAGATGTATTTAGAAAACTCAGATTAAGAATCAGAGCCCAGAAGAGCAGCAGAGAGATGAAGCAGGGTAAAGGCCAGTGCCCAAAGTCAGAGGAAAAGAATTATAGAGACCAGCAAAAGATAGAAGATGGCCACCAACAAAACGCCTACTCTACTTAATGCCTGAAAACCACATAAACATTCCCCTCTCTGTTTCTAGACCTTAGCTGCCATTTCAGGAAGAGGGTAAAGAAGGGGGGAAATTCTAAATTGGCTTTAAAAGTATTGAAATGACTCAGTTACTCTAAATATCTAATATTAAGATTTTGCCACTAGCTATAATAGAGGTTCAAGATAAAAAATAAGTTTAATTTTAGTAAATTATATGAGAATGTCACAATTGGCACACTTAATGTCTGGAACTATAAGCTACCTAGGCCTAGGGGGATTAGAAGGAGCAGAGTTAGAAGGATCAGCATTCAAAATAAAGAAAACTGATTCATAGGTCATATAGCCCAACATGGAGATCCTGCCCTGAGCACAATCATTCTCTGCTTTTCAGCCCTCATCCATTCCAGAAGGATTTCTTGGTATATCTCATGTAGTGGAGAAGGTTTTGGTAAAGTCTTCACAACCCAATAAATTTACCAAAAGTTATACAGGCAAAGGTGGGTATACACAGCTGAAAAGTATCTTGGGAAGGGATATGCAGAGGGCAATGATGAATCCTGATGAGGCTGCCTAGCCTTCTGATAGTGGCACAGGCCTGGCTTGTGCTAAGGGCCTCTTTTAAAATAAAAACGTATTGAAATATAGTTAATCTGCAATGTTGTGTTAGTTTCAGGTATATAGCAAAGTAATATAGATAGATAGATATTTGTATTCTCTTCCACTATAGGTGGCTCAGATGGTAAAGTGTTTCCCTGCAATGTGGGAGACTCGGGTTCGATCCCTGGGTTAGGAAGATCGCCTGAAGAAGGAAATGGCCACCCACTCCAGTACTCTTGCCTGGAAAATCCCATGGACAGAGGAGCCTGGTAGGCTATAGTCCATGGGGTTGCAAAGAGTTGGACACAACTGAGCAACTTCACTTTCACTTTACACTATACATTATTACAAGATAATGAGTAGAGTTCCTTGTGCTATACAGTAGGGCCTGGTTGGTTATCTATTTTACATATGTAGTGTGTATATGTTAATTCCAAGCTCCTATTTTATCCCTATTCCCTTTTATCTCTAAAGGGACTCTTGATCACCCTAAGCCTAAGTCAGGAGGCACAAATGTCTAGTGAGAATACCTAGTGCACCACAATCCTAAATCCCATCCCACAGCAAAGACCACTCCTTAGAAAACCTACTAAAAACTAGTTCAGCACTTATGCATGGAGAAAGAGATTAGCCCAGATGATGCCAGCCAGTCAGAGGGCCTCAGAGACTACTTTGTTTTCTCAATATAGGCCACACAGACTTTTCACTTTTCAGTTAAAATAGAAAAAAGTACCCCAGAATTCCTTCTGCAAGCCTCATTCCCCAAACCATAAGCCCTGTGCTTAATGAAGTTCCCTCCTAGGTAGGAACATTTTCATGCAGGGCTCACTCTTTGAGTCCAGAGTATTGACTTTCTTTTGAACAGTAGTTGTTGGTTTTTTTTCAGGTGTATAATATAATGATTCAATACTTAGATTGTAAAATGACCACCACAATAAGTCCAGTTAACATCTGTCATCATTCATAGTTAAAATATTTTCCTGGTGTTGAGAACTTCCAAGAGTCAATATCCTAGCTATTTTCAAATATGAAATACAGTATTATTAACTGTCATCACCATGTTGTATATTATATCCCTATAGATTATTCATTTTATAACTGGAAATTTGTACCTTTTGACTCCCTTCACCCATTTCGCATTTTGCCTTCCTCTCACCTCCACCTCTAGAAACCACCAAACTGTTCTCTATGTCTCTGAGTTCAGTTTTGTTTTGCTTATCTTTTAGATTTGATGTGTGGAATCTAAATCATATGACAGTGCTTCTCTTTTTTCATCTGACTTATTTCATTTAGCAAGGTTTCATCACTTTTTATGGTTGGATAATACTCCATTGTATATATAGACCACATTTTCTTTATCCATTCATCTATTCATGGACACTTAGGTTGTTTTCAGATCTTGATTATTGTAAATAATGCTTCAATGAACATGGGGGTACATGTGCCTTTTCTAATTAATATTTTCATTTTCTTCAAATAAATACCTAGAAGTAGATTTGCTGGATTGAATGGTAGTTCTATTTTTAATTCTTTGAGAAAACTCCATGCTGGTTTCCATAGTGGTTGCATCAATTTATGTTCCCACCATCAGTGCACAAGAGTTCCCTTTTCTCCACACCCTCACCAAGACTTGTTATTTTTTGTCTTTTATATAATAGCTATTTTAATGGCTGTAAGGTAATATCTCAGTGTGGTTTTGATTTCCATTTTCCTGGTGACTAGTGATGTTGAACACCTTTTCATACACCTGTTGGCATTCTGTATGTTTTCTTTGGGAAAATGTCTACCGATTTTTAAATCAGATTTTTCCCCCCTGAGTTGTATGATTTCTTTACATATTTTGGCTATTAACCCCTTATTCATATATAGGATTTGCAAATATTTTCTTCCATTCTGTAGGTTGCCTTTTCATTTTGCTGATGGTTTCCTTTGCCATGCAGAAGTGTTTCAGGTTTTCATAGTCCCACCTGTTTATTTTTGCTTTTCCCACCTTTGCTTTTGATGTCAGATCCAAGAAAATCATCTCCAATACCAATGAGAAGGAATTTATTGACTATAATTACTTCTAGTTTTATAGTTTCAGATATTGCATTCAAGTCTTTAACTCATTTTGAGTTGATTTTTGTGAATGGTATAAGATAGTGATTTTATTTCATCCTTTTGCATATGCCTCTGTAATTTTTCCAGTTTTGCAAGGGCAAAAGAATCTGTCCTTTGCCCATCATATGTTCTTGCCATCCTTGTCATGAATTAATTGACAATATATATGTGGGTTTATTTCTGGGCTCTATATTCTGTTTCACTGATCCATATGTCTATTTTTTATGCCAGTACCATACTATTTTCATTATTATAGCTATGTAATATAGTTTAAAGTAAAGGAACATGATGCTTCCAGCTTTGTTCTTCTTTCTCAAGAATTCTTAGGCTATTCAGGATCTTTTGTGGTTCCATATGCATTTTAGGATTGTTTGTCCTGTTTCTGTAGAGTGTCCTTGAAATTTTGATCAGAATTTCATTGAACCTATAGATAGCTGTGAGTGTTATAGACATTTTAACAATATAAATTCTTCCAACCCATGAGCATGAGATATCTTTCCATTTCTTTGTGTCTTCTTTCATTTCTTTCATTAATATCTTATAGTTTTCAGTATATAGATATTTCACCTCCTTGATTAAGTTTATTTCTAGGTATTTTATTCTTTTTGATGCATTTGTAAATGGGATTATTTTCTTAATTTCTCTTTCTGATGGTTCATTATTAGTGAATAGAAACCAACAGATTTTTGCATATTGATTTTGTATTCGGTAACTTTACTAAATCTATTACTTTTAGCAGGTTTTATGTGAAGTCTTTAGGGTTTTCTAAATGTAGTATCACATATCATGTCATCTGGAAGTAGTGACAGTTTTACTTCTTCCTTTCCAATTTGGATGCATTTTGTTTCTTTTGCCTAATTGCTGTGGCTATGACTTGTATCACTATGTTATATAAAGGTGGTAATTTGCTCTGGTTAGGATTTTGAATACTATGTTGAATAAGAGTGATAAAGAAAGAGTGGAGCCCTTGTCTTGTTACTGATCTTAGTGGAAATGTTTTCAGCTTTTCACTATTGAATGTGATGTTAGCTATTGGCTTGTCATATATGGCCTTTATTATGTTGAGATGTTTTCTCTATACCCACCTTGTCTGGAGTTTTTATCATAAATGAATGTTGAATTTTGCAAAATGCTTTTTCTGCATCTGTTGAGATGATCATATAATTTTTATCATTTGTTAATATGGTATATCATGTTAATTGATTTGCAGATACTGAACCATCCTTATATCCCTGAAATAATTCCCACTTAGTCATGGTGTATGGTCCTTTTAATGTAGTGTTGAATTTGGTTTGCTAATATTTTGTTGAGGATTTTGCCCTTATGTTCATTGGGGATATTGGACTATAATTTTCTTTTCCTGTGCCATCCTAGTCTGGTTTTGGCATCAGGGTAATTCTGAACTCATAAAAGTTATTCCAAAAGTGTTCCCTCCTCATCTATTTTTGGAACAGTTTGAGAGGATTGTTAGGAATTCTTCCTTGAATGTTTGGTAGAACAATTGGGTGTTTTATAAGTCCTGTATTATTGGGATGTGCTGTGCTCAGTCGTGTCCAACTCTTTGTGACCCCGTGGACTATAGCCCACTAGGCTCCTCTGTCCATGGAAGTTTCCAGGCAAGAATACTGGCATGGATTACCATTTTGTACTCCAAGGGATCTTCTGACCCAGAGGCTGAACTCGCATCTTTTACCTCTTGTGTCTCCTGCATTGGCAGGCAGATTCTTTACTAATGTGCCACCTGGGAAGCCCAAAAAAGGAAGCTGCCAAAAAACTGGGATCTGCATAATATATTTTAATAGCTACTTTTTTATATTTAGCCTTATACTAAGGATGAATATCTATTGTCATGGTTTTTACATGCTAGATATATTCAGTTTAAATGTTTGTCTATGAACCACCTGGAATCATCACATGTTGGGAAACATAAAATTATGGCACAAGTTGTAGTTTAGGGTGTTTCCAGATGGAAAACGAATGCCTATCACTATTGTCTTTTTTAATTGGTTCACTTCATATTTCCCTATTCTTCAATTCACATTAATATAAACCTAATAAGGGGAAGCTGTGTGAAATATGCTGGGTAAGTGCTGCGCTCAATATGGCAGCAAGTTTGGAAAACTCAGCAGTGGCCACAGGACTGGAAAAGGTCAGTTTTCATCCCAATCCCAAAGAAAGGCAATGCCAAAGAATGTTCAAACCCACACACAATTGCACTCATCTCACACATTAGCAAAGTAATGCTCAAAATTCTCCAAGCCAGGCTTTAATAGTACGTGAACCATGAACTTCCAGATGTTCAAACTGGATTTAGAAAAGGCAGAGGAACCAGAGATCAAATTGCTAACATCCGTTGGATTATCAAAAAAGCAAGAGAGTTCCAGAGAAACATCTACTTCTGTTTAATTGACTATGTGAAAGCCTTTGACTATGTGGATCACAACAAACCGTGGAAAATTCTTCAAGAGATGGGAATACCAGACCACCTGACCTGCCTCTTGAGAAATCTGTATGCAAGTCAAGAAGCAACAGTTAGAACTGGACGTGGAACAACAGACTGGTTCCAGATCGGGAAAAGAGTATGTGAAGGCTGTGTACTGTCACCCTGCTTATTTAATTTATATGCAGAGTACATCATGAGAAATGCTGGGCTGGATGAAGCATAAGCTGGAGTCAAGATTGCTGAGACAAATATCAATAACCTCAGATATGCAGATGACACCACCCTTATGGCAGAAAGTGAAGAAGAACTAAAGAGCCTCTTGAAGAAAGTGAAAAACGAGAGTAGAAAAGTTAGCTTAAAACTCAACATTCAGAAAACTAAGATCATGGCATCTGGTCCCATCACTTCATGGCAAATAGATGGGGAAACATTGGAAACATTGACAGACTTTATTTTACAGTCACCAAAATCACTGCAGATGGTGACTGCAGCCATGAAATTAAAAGACACTTATTCCTTGGAAGAAAAGTTATGACCAACCTAGACAGCATATTGAAAAGCAGAGACATTACTTTGCCAACAAAGGTCCATCTAGTCAAGGCTATGGTTTTTCCAGTGGTCATATACAGATGTGAGAGTTGCACTAAAAAGAAAGCTGAGCACCAAAGAGTTGATGCTTTTGAACTGTGGTGTTGGAGAAGACTCTTGAGAGTCCCTTGGACTGCAAGGAGATCCAACCAGTCCATACTAAAGGAGATCAGTCCTGAGTGTTCATTGGAACAGCTGATGCTGAAGCTGAAACTCCAACACTTTAGCCAATGATGCAAAGAACTGATTCATTGGAAAAGACCTTGATGCTTGGAAATATTGAAGATGGGAGGATAAGGGGATGACAGGATAAGATGGTTTGATGGTCTCACTGACTCAATGGACATGAGTTTGAGCAAACTCCAGGAGTTGGTGATAGACAGGGAGGCCTGGGGTGCAGTCCATGGGGTTGCAAAGAGTCGGATACAACTGAGCAACTGAACTGAACTGTGTGGAATATGTAGATATTTGGAACCATGCTAATCTTTGATTTATGATAAATTTCAAATTGGTGACAGTAATGGTTAATTTCATGTGTCAGCCTGGCTGAGTCACAGTACCTGGATAGATCAAACATTATTCTGGATATTTTGTGAGGGTAGTTTTGATGAGATTAATATTTAAAATGTTGGACTTTGGGTCAAGTAAATTGCTCTCCTTAATGTGGGTGGGCCTCATCCAATCAGATGAAGTCATGAATAGAACAAAAGACTGAACTCCACCACACAACAGAAAATTCTGCAGCAGACTGCTTTCAGACTTAAACTGAAACACTGGCTTCTCCTGTGTCTCCAGTCTGCTAGCCTCTGCTGTCAGATTTTGTACTTGCCAAACTTCCACAATTACATGAGACAATTTCTTTCAAAAAATTACACACACATGCATATCTTATTGGTTCTGTTTCTTTGGAGAACCCTGACTAATGCAGTTGACTTGGGGGGGGGGAGTTTAATAAATTTACATTATATCCATCAGTTAATAAATAAGCATTGCTTGAGGGCCTACTTATGCTTTGGATGATATCAGAAAGCACATAAGATACAATATAGCCCCCTTTCTCTTCCTTTCCACAGTGACAGGTCTGATTATTATGGTGAGGAGAAGAGGGAAAACTGGCAAACATAGTGAAATACTGCCTTGCAGTATTTATAGGAAGGTATTTCCTCTAAGTTATATGAGTTGGATCAGAAAAGTTCAGGATGAGGCAGGACATCAATAAAACTTGCCAAGATTCTCTGAATCATGCTTATCTTTGAACATTCTGCATTACTTTAGGACTGAGGGCTTCCCTGGTGTCTAAGTCAGTAAACAATCCACCTGCAATGCAGGGGATCATCTGCAACACAGGAGAGGTGGGTTCGATCCCTGGTTCGGGAAGAACCCCTGGAGAAGGAAATAGCCACCCCCTCCAGTGTTCTTGCCTGGGAAATCCCAAGGACAGAGGAACCTGGTGGGCTACAGTCCATGGGATCACAAAGAGTCAGATACAACTAAGCAACTAAACCACCACCACAAAATGCATGGCTGCTGATAAGGGGCCCTAGGTTCAAAAAACTAAGATCATGGCATCTGATCCCTTCATTTCATGGCAAATAGATGGGGGGAAAGTGGAAACAGTAGCAGACTTTATTTTCTTGGACTCCAAAATCACTTCAGGCGATGACTGCAGCCATGACATTAAAAGATGTTTGCTCCTTGGGAGAAAAGCTATGACCAACCTGGTGTATAATATTAGTCGCTCGTTGTGACCCCATGGGGCCCGCCAGGCTCCTCTGTCCATGGAATTCTTCAGGCAAGAATACTGGAGTAGTTTGCCATTTCCTTCTCCTAGACGGCATATTAAAAAGTAGAGACATCACTTTGCCAACAATGGTCTTTATAGTAAAAGCTATGGTTTCTCCTATAGTCATGTACAGATGTGAGAGTTGGACTGTAAAGAAAGCTGAGCACCAAGGAATTGATGGCTTTTGAACTGTGGTGATGGAAAAGGCTCGTGAGAGTCCCTAGAACAGCAAAGAGATCAAACCAGTCAGTCCTAAAGGACATCAACCCTAAGTATTCACTGGAAGGACTGATGCTGAAGCTGAAGCTCCAGTACCTTGGCCACCTGATGCAAAGAGCTGACTCATTAGAAAAGACCCTGATTCTGGGGGAAAATGAGGGCAGGAGGAGAAGGGGGCAACAGAGGATGAGATGGTTGGATGGCATCATCAACCCAATGGACATGAGTTTGAGCAGACTCCAAGAGATAGTGAAGGACACGGAAGCCTGGTGTGCTGCACTCCATAGGACTGCAGAGTCAGACATGACTGAGTGACGGAATAACAATAGCAAGGTCAAGACACAGTGAGAAGAAAACTCTGGAAGGACTACAGTTCCACAGTAAAAGCTCAGGTTTTTATTCTCTGACCAAGACAAAATGCAGATGGCTTAGAGTTGGAATCTCTCTGTCTCTGTCTCATTCATGCACTCAAGGGTGGCAGAGGCTAGAAAAGCACACAGGTCCACAAATGCTAGGATAGTGGCTATAATCCCAATGCTTTATACAAAAGTCTCAGTTACCTCATTCAACCCAGGCCACAGAGTAGATGGGGGTTATGCAATCTCTAATGGGATGAGCAGAAAAATTTCTCTTGAAAGGCACAGTGAGTCCCAACTTTAAACACTGTGGAATAGCTGTGGACACCCCAGGGGAAAAGGCAGCCAACAAATCTACCCCACAAGAGTCATTAGGATTTCTGAGACAGAGCTCAGAGCTGCCTCTAAGGCAGAGAGCCAAGCACAAACAGCACCAAATACGATAACTCTCTTGCACAAAAGGAAAGCACAGGCTTTCTTTTCATGTGGCAGGGTGGGGCTTCCAGGCCCGCACTGGCCTTTCACCATCGTGATCAGAAACAGGAGCTGCTGATGTAAAGGTCAGCAGCGTGCAGAGCTTGTTTCTACCCTGGTGAGGAGAGTTTTCCCCAACCGAAGGCATCTAATTGGTCGTTGATGAGTCACAGATGCTGAAGTACACAGGCAGACGCATCTGATTGGCTGTCACCCCGTTTCAGCATTGCCAGCCACCAGGTCTGTGATGGATGATACAGAAGGAGCAAAAGCTATCGTTTGGATCAATTAATATGATGAGATGGGGTGAGGGGACTTACCTTTTTCCATATCCCTAACCTAATAGATATCCTTGCAGTTTCATTTCCTCAGTGCTTGTTAGAAGGTGCTTTTTAAAAAGTAGTTCAGTAGATAGGAAACTTTTGAATGCTGCGTAAGTATCGGGTCTCATCATTTTTTTTTTTCCTTCTGCTTACATCAGTGAGAAAGGTTTACAAGCTGCAGGACAAATACAGAAACAGTGGTGACGAAAAGCTCAAGGAGTACTCTGGCCAACAGAAAGGCTGGGGGAATAGGAGTTAGAGCCTCCAAGACCCAATTCTAATCTTAGCCTGGTATTGATGCTTGTCTCAGAAACCTCCAAAAGTCATCCACAAGATAGATATTCTTTCTCCTTTTCACCAATCTCCGTGCTGTTTATTTCAACAGATACTTGAAGCTTGAGCTCTCAGACCACACAGTGGAGCCTCTCAGACATAGACTGCATTCCAAATGTTTAATTGCTATATTGTAAAAAAGGTAATTACCATGTGCACAGGGCTTTACATGCAGTATTCATTTTGTATTCATGGCAACAGAGCAACTACATGCTCCTATCACTATTTATAACAGGATGAGACTGAAAACCAGAATGTTAAGTGATATGAACAAAGGTATTGAGAAAGTGAGGGAGCCAGAGGGGACTCCAGAACCTGCCTTCTGATGGTGGCAACACAAGAATGTGATAACCATCTTGGTCAGAGAGTACAGCCCTTTGAGTTCTCACTTACAGATCATCGGATCTGAATTTTATTTATCAAACAGTTAACTGGGCTTTCTGTGTACCAGGCCTTGTATGTACTGGAGCTATACAAATAACTGATATGTGGATTTTGGCCTTAAGATGCTTACAATCCAGCAAGGAAATGGGTCAATATTGTATGGTAGGATAAAGGCAAGGCTGCAGAAATGGCTTCCCTCTCCAATATTCTTGCCTGGAGAGTCCCATGGGCAGATGAGCTTGATGGGTTACAGAGTGACTAACACTTCCACTGTCATGCCCAGAGTAACATGGAGCCCAGACAGGGAACAACTCAGCAACTGTGGAATTCAATATTTTCAAAGCATTTAATCTTCATGGTTCCCAGTTTCACTATCTTCATTTGACATGTTTTGCCCAGGAAGAGATCCTTAACATAGTGTCCTCGGACAGGGACCAGAGTTACTCTGAAGCTCCGTAAATGTCTGTACATGTGGTGTCTATATGTGCATCTTTAGATAAGAAAGGACCAGGTTCCAAAAGTGTTCCTTGACCCACAATAAGCTAAAATCTCTGATGAAGCCTCTTTAATCTCTTCTCCCTCTAATAATCTAGCTATTTCATCAAGTATCAAGCTAAGAGAGGTAGAAATGAAATGCCTACTCAGTCACTCAGTTGTGTCCAATTCTTTGTGACCCTATGTCCTGTAGCCCACCAGGCTCCTCTGTCCATGGGATTTCCCAGGCAAGAATACTGGAGTGGGTTGCCATTTCCTCCTCCAGGGGATCTTCTGGAGCCAGGGATCAAACCCACGCCTCCTGTTTCTCCTGCACTGGCAGATGGGTTATTTACCACTGAGCCACCTGGGAAGCCCAGAAATGAAACAATAAAATCTTAATAACACTTTCAAGAAAATATATCGCACACACAAGTGGTACATAGTTGCAGTGACCATTGTTAGTCATCTGGATGTCCTTTTAGAAGTGCTCCAATCAAAGATCTCATGGCTCCTGAGACATCATAAAATCCAAAGAATGTCTAATACAGAGAGGCTGAGCCACTGAGATGTTTGCTATAGAATTACCAGAAAGGAAAAAAGAAAAGCAAAGGAAGGCAGGAAGAATGAAAGAGGAAGAGAAAGAAGGATTTTAAAAAAAAAAAGAAGGAAGGGAAGAAGGGAGGAAGAGAGGAAGAGAGGAAGAGAAAACACAGAAGGTTACACCTGGGATTTCAGAATCACTTTCTTCTCTGTAAAAGATATTAGGGGCTTTTTATTTACTTTGGATGAGATAGTTAACCATATGAAACTATCAGAGGCCAATAAGCCATTGAATCCAAATGAATTATCTTTGTGAAAGTTAAAGAATGCACTGAGGGAAGCTAAAGAACATCCGACTTAGAGTCCTTTTATAACTCTTCATCGCAGCCAGCCCTATTCTCTCTTGGGCAGTCATCCCGGTCTCACAGCTGGAGCCTCCTAACTCTGACCAACAAGCTCAGCCAAGCCCGGGCACTCACTTGGAGGCAGAAAGTGAAATGTTCTCAAGTCGGGGACAAATTAAGGATCTCAGATCATGAGTTTGGAAGCTCCACGTTGTTTGACTTTGTGTCCCACTCTGACCTTGGATCAAAGCTTGAGAATCTTGGCTTCAGACTGTTGTTTAATTAATAATCACTGGTTTTGTCATTTGATGTCTAGGTCTCTGCTTTGGGTCCTGCTTGTTTTCCTAGCAGGAGTCTAGAATCCTTTGTTGATCACCCCTTTCCTCCTTGAGACTGTGGTCTGTAAGAGAGGTGCATACTACCACCATTCTATCTGCAGTCACTACTGTGAGACCACAGGCTGACAAACATCCTTGTTAAACTGACCCCTATTCCTTCTTCCTTACTTGAACCCTAGGCTCCTCTAACCTCACAACTTAATGGCTCTTAATTCTATCCAGGCTGCTTTATTTAGTTACATAGGCCTTGATTATTTCCTATACAGCCCTTCCCTATGCTGCCTGATCCCTCTCTGTGCCCTACAGGAGGTCAGATATGGTGTCTGGCTGTAACACTGGGACCACAGTATAACACCAAACAGGGCATGATAGAACAATGCAACATTTGAAAGGACTGGAATTCATCACATCAGTGAAAGTTCAAAAGCAAATTCAGGAGATTTAGAGATCAGGAAACCCATCCTAAACCATAAAGAGATGTGGAACAGTGTTCAGGGAAAGGATATAGAGCATTAGAAATGCATAATGGTTAACAAATCATTACTGATTTATAAAAAGGAGTCCCAATTTGATAAGCATGTGTTATTTTAATAAGTACAATGCAAGAAGCAAGATAAAAGCAAATTAAGGGACCTCATTCATTTCCCCTAAAAGCTTAATGCCATTCCACCCAAAAGATTAATATGTGATGACAATCATGTACACATTTACATGGCATTAAATAAATGCCTTAGAGCAATTACAGGGTTGAAAACCAAGAATGATGGACAAAACTCACTGTCAGATGATGCAAACTGAGGAACTAGGTGCTGAAAGGACCGTTATCTGTTGGCAATCATTCATCTACTGGCTGGATAACAACAGAATATGTAACTTTCCAAGTAGCTGAATATTAACGGTTGTTGGTGGTAGGGGAGATCTGACTTGTGCCTAGAGTTTGATAAGAGAACATTCAAAAGTGAAACCCTCTATTTAACCTCTTTAGAGTGAAAACTAGAAGGAAGCCCAGGCCCTCTGCAAGGGTATGCTTTACTGGGATCCTTAAAGAAGGCTGGGTTTGCCCTTGAAGAATTAATAGCATCCATTAAAGAAAATGCACATGAAACAGCGTTGAATATGAGGAAGCAGAGTAGGGGAATGGAAAACCAGGTTCTGGAACCAAGTCTGCCATCTACCACCTATGTG
This sequence comes from Oryx dammah, assembly GCF_014754425.2. Lineage (NCBI taxonomy): Eukaryota > Metazoa > Chordata > Mammalia > Artiodactyla > Bovidae > Oryx > Oryx dammah. The sequence continues at coordinate 111,896,173 of NW_024070207.1, forward strand.
GTGTTGGGCTACCTCAGACCTCAATTTCCCCATCTGCACAAAGAGGTACTTGGTCATATGCTGTGTAAAACCTCCCAGCTGTGAAAGCTTATTGTTCTGGGGTCACTACTGACTCCAGCATCAGAACCAAATTGAAATATTGATTTTTTATCTTTCCTCTTCTGAATTCTACACCTGTTTCCTCCGTGTTAGTGATGACATCCCCACTCAGGCACCACAGCATTGTGTCTACTGGGAGAACAATTCACACTGAGGAACTACTGGCCTCACTCTCCCTCCCAGGGCTTTCAGAGTAGCTCAGAAGATAAAGCATCCACCAGCAATGCAGGAGACCCGGGTTCGATCCCTGGGTCGAGAAGATCTCCTGGAAAAGGAAATGGCAACCCACTCCAGTATTCTTGCCTGGAGAATCCCATGGACAGAGAAGCCTGGTGGGCTACAGTCCATGGGCTTGCAAAGAGTTGGGCACGACTGAGCGACTAACACCAACACACAACACACACCCTTCTATCCAAGCAGCAAGCTCAGGCCAGTCCACTCCCCTCACATGCGTCACTGCCCCCGCCACTCCCATTGCTGTTAAACTAATTCACACGTCCGTCTCGCCTCACCTGGATCATGCCTTCAACGTTCTAACAGAGCTCTCAATGTTGTTGTTTGGCCTCCTGTTTATCAGTCAGGCAGAGGTAAGGGAAGCAGAAGTTGCTCTATTTATGCCAGGTATAAAGGGTTTCATGTAGGAAATGATGTTTCATAAGTGTTGGAAGGACTGGGAGAGCAGAGAATCAGGAAGCTGATATTAAAGATCAGGGAGGCTGACACCTAAAGACTCATCCTGAAGCAATAAGCTCACCAGGAAGATGCTGTGAATGTCACATTTTCCCTTGGGTCTTAGTGCAACTCCTTTAAGAAAATAATGGCTTTGCCTTCTTTTCTGCTTTAAAAATCTTGCATGACTGCCTCTCATTAATCAACTGTAATGTAAAACAATAAGTCAAAGAGTACTTTGGGAAAGGTTATGGAGAAGAGAATTGGAGAAGAGGTTGTGGTGATAGAGTCGTCAATAGATAATCTATCTTACCCTTTAATTCTGTTCTCTAAAATGTAGCCAGATCTTTCTATTAAAATTCAATCATATCACTCTTGGCTTAAAACTCCTTAATAGTTTCTCATTCCTTTTAGGATTAAAAAAAAAGAAATGCCTTAATATTATTCACAAGACCCTTATATGATCTTGTCCCAGCTTTTTTAAAATTAATTTTTATTGGAGTATAGTTGATTTACAGTGTTGTGTTAATTTCTGCTGTACAGCAAAGTGAATCAACGATTCAGTTCAGTTCAGTTGCTCAGCTGTGTCTGACTCTTTGGGACCCCATGAATCGCAGCATGCCAGGCCTCCCTGTCCATCACCAACTCCCAGAGTTCACTCAAACTCACGTCCATGGAGTCCGTGATGCCATCCAGCCATCTTATCCTCTGTCGTCCCCTTCTCCTCCTGACCCCAATTCCTGCCAGCATCAGAGTCTTTTCCAATGAGTCAACTCTTCGCATGAAGTGGCCAAAGTATTGGAGTTTCAGCTTCAACATCAGTCCTTCCAATGAACACCCAGGACTGATTTCCTTTAGAAGGGACTGGTTGGATCTCCTTGCAGTCCAAGGGACTCTCAAGAGTCTTCTCCAACACCACAGTTCAAAAGCATCAATTCTTTGGCTCTCAGCTTTCTTCACAGAATCAGCTATACATATACATATATCTCCTCTTTGTTGGATTTCCTTCCCATATAGTTCACCACAGAGCACTGAAGTAGAGTTCCCTATGCTATATAGTAGGTTCTCATTAGTTATCTATTTTCAACATGGTATCAATAGTGTATATGTGTCAATCCCAATCTCCCAGTTCATCCCACCCCTCCTTTCTCTCCCTTGGCAACCATACACCCCAGCTTATTTCTCTAACTCATTTCTATGTCTTCAGTTCAGTTCAGTTCAGCCGCTCAGTCGTGTCCGACTCTTTGCAACCCCATGAATCGCAGCATGCCAGGCCCCACTGTCCATCACCAACTCCCGGAGTTCACTCAGACTCACGTCCATGGAGTCCGTGATGCCACCCAGCCATCTCATCCTCGGTTGTCCCTTTCTCCTCCTGCCCCCAATCCCTCCCAGCATCAGAGTCTTTTCTAATGAGTCAACTCTTCGCGTGAGGTGGCCAAAATACTGGAGTTTCAGCTTTAGCATCATTCCTTCCAAAGAAATCCCAGGGCTGATCTCCTTCAGAATGGACTGGTTGGATCTCCTTGCAGTCCAAGGGACTCTCAAGAGTCTTCTCCAACACCACAGTTCAAAAGCATCAATTCTTCAGTGCTCAGCCTTCTTCACAGTCCAACTCTCACATCCATACATGACCACAGGAAAAACCATAGCCTTGACTAGACGGACCTTAGTCGGCAAAGTAATGTCTCTGCTTTTGAATATACTATCTAGGTTGGTCATAACTTTTCTTCCAAGGAGTAAGCGTCTTTTAATTTCATGGCTGCAGTCACCATCTGCAGTGATTTTGGAGCCCCCCAAAATAAAGTCTGACACTGTTTCCACTGTTTCCCCATCTATTTCCCATGAAGTGAGGGGACCGGATACCATGATCTTCGTTTTCTGAATGTTGAGCTTTAAGCCAACTTTTTCACTCTCCACTTTCACTTTCATCAAGAGGCTTTTTAGTTCCTCTTCACTTTCTGCCGTAAGGGTGGTGTCATCTGCATATCTGAGGTTACTGATATTTCTATGTCTTAGCTACCTTTAAAACCTCACAAGTTAGTTTTGAATGAGCATTTGAATGGGAAACCCTAAGTGAAAAATGATATTATGTTCTGTATAGAGGAGATCAAGTTTGGCTAGAGAGGGATAATGTTTTGAATAACATTTAATTGTAAGAAATTTGGATTTGATGTGGTAGGAAATAGGTTCTTAAATAAATGGGTGGTTTTAGTGAAAAAAATACCTTAAGAAATTTAGTCTCGGGAGACTACAAAGTAAGGGTAGGAATCTAAAGAGATAGGCAACTCGGACTTTAACACAGTAATAATGATGCAAAGCAAGAGAAGAGGCAGACAGTGATGGTAACCAAGGGGACAGAGGACAAATGAGAAACCTCCTCCTAAAACTTTTCATGGCAGAATTAATTGGCTTCGGTAGGAGAATATATGAAGAGGAGGGAATAGGTAGGGTGTTTTTCTTTTAATGTGAAATGATGCTAATGTGACTTATTTTTACTTAAAACCAGTTAAAAAATTTTAAGTGACAGATATATTAGATTTGAGAAAATGCATCCAATTTTTCAGCTAAATAATGCCTTTAAGTTACCAGCTAATTATGCTCCAATTATCCAGTTGATCTGAATTATCCATATAGTTGTACCACTTCCCACCTTTGCTTTGCCCCACTTAAAACAGCCTTATTTTGCTCATTGCCAATTCCACAGCATCTTTCTAAGCAGAAAACATTCCCCAGAGCAGCAGAGTTTGAGTTCAGTGGGTTTTGTCTTCTTTTAAGGGATGTGCACTCTGGACTATTGGTGCTGTCAAAAGCTGAGGAGAAAGTCACCTGGATTTGTGTGACGGAACTCGGTTTTTCGAAGTCTCTTTTCCATCCTTCAAAGAGAGTCCACAGTATCATTTTAAATAGAATCAACAGTTCAGAATAGAAGGTGCAAGCTTACGAAAATAGACATTGACAGAGATGTTATCTATTTTTTAAAAGTAAGTAACTGCCTCAGTAGTAAAGAATCCGCCTGCCAATGCAGGAGACACCAGAGATGTGGGTTCGATCCCTGAGTCAGGAAAATCTCCTGGGTGAGGAAATGGCAACCCACCCCAGTATTCTTGTCTAGAAAATTATCTGGACAGAGGAGGCTGGTGGGCTATCGTCTGTGGGGTCGCAGTCAGATATGACTAAGCACGGCACCACCAAGTGGTGAGTAAATTTACAGCAGCTTTAAGAAGGGATAAAAATAGATCTATATACTAAACAGAAACAGGCTCGCAGACATAGAAAACAAACATATGGCTACCAAAGGGAAGAGGGAGCGGGGAGAGACAAATTAGAAATATGAGATTAATAGATACAAACTTCTCTACATAAAATAGATAAGCAACAAGGATTTGCTGTATAGCACAGGGAATTATGTTCAAATTTTGTAATAACCTATAATGGAATATAATCTGGAAAAAATAAGTGAATTCATATGCTGTACACCTAGAACTAACACAACATTGTAAATCAACTATACTCCAATTTAAAGAGAGAAAGGATGTTCTGAAGGGATAAAACTCTCAATATTTGTTTATGAGATTGGATTAGTTTTACATTAAAAAAATAATGAAATCATCCTTGGCACTGTCTACTTCAGGATTTTGCATCATTATCATTCAGCACTTCAAAGGGACATACATTATTTTCTTGGCCAGTGTCCTCCGTTCTGTGAGTATTGATACCTTGCTCTCCTTAGAGAATAAGCATCTGCCTGAGCTTCTGGGAAAGTTAGAGAAGGGCAAGAGAAGGAGTCACTTCTTTTTCATAAATTGTTTCTGGGTGGCTTCTTGGACTCAAGAAAAGAGATACAACCAGGACGCACTTGGGCTTCATGCTCAGGGCTTCTTCAACCCATGGGCCAGTTTACCCTCTGCATAGCTTGGGGAGAAACCCAAGGGGATGCCCTTTTGCCACGGGGATTGTATCTTAGTTTAAGTGAAATGTTTGTTCTAACTCAGACAATCACCTTGTGGGGAAGGGTGTAGTCATACCCATAAAGACAGCTTCTTTCTTCTTAAGTAACCGTGAGGCCACTGATAATTGAAAATGTTAATACCAAAAAATCACTCATGTTGCTCATCAGAGAGAGAAGAAGAATATTAAATTGTGATAGTTAAAATTATAACCTCTTATTGTTATTATTTCGGGCCCATTATTAAGTCAGTGTATGACCCATTTGCATGACTTTTAACCTTGTTGAGCTTTAGGCTGTCATTTCATCTAAACCCCCTGTAGGAAAATGATTTGGGGCTTCGAGCTGTATGATGAATTAAGCAGTATAAATCCACAGGTTTGCACTATTTCTCTACAGAATGTAGATGATAAATTCCCCTTATAAACAGTAGTGGAGGTGGGCTTGTTGATGCAGCCTAGGGGCTCACTGGTCTCAGCAGGAAGCACATTGACATTGGCAGATGTATATATATTTTTAAAATTGTGCACGTCCCTGAAATACAGCTGAAGCTTTACCAAATTTCTCAAGCCTATTCTTATATAAGCATAACATTCTTTTAAAGAAACAAAAATATACTCTCAAGAGAGCAATCAGAGACTTGTTTATTCAATTCAGTTATAAAATTCCAAACAGTGGAACTGAACTAATGTCACTTTCAAAAATAAATGCCTTAAAACAGCATGCTAAAAAAGGGAAAAGAAAAAGAAAAAAAAAAAAAACAAGAAAAAATAAATAATATGTAAAAAAATCATACTAATACCAATGCATAACCATCACTCCATATTTTCACTGTTTTCATGAAATTGTTTATACCTTCCCTGCTTTCTTGCAAGAGTTTAATACAGAACCCGACATGACTGGTAGGCAAGAGGGATGAGGTATAGTAGAAGACAGCATGCTAGGCTGGCGTATGCCTGGTCTAGGCATCTAAAGGACGCTTCCCACGTGGCTCAGCAATGAAGAATCCGTCTGCCAGTACAGGAGATGCAAGTTTGATCCCTGGGTTGGGAAGATACTGTGGAGAAGGAAATGGCAACCCACTCTAGTATTTTTGCCTGGGAAATCCCATGAACAGAGGAGCCTGTCAGGCTACCATCCATGGGGTCACAAAGAGTTGGACATGACTTAGCAACTGAACAGCAACAACAAGGTGCCTATAGTCCTGGATTCAAGTTCTGACTGAGCTGCTTGACAGTGTGTAGCGGGTACTCTCAGGGCCCAGCTTGTGTCTCCTCGCTCTGGCAATTGGAGGTGCTCGGCTCTGCCCTCTGTGCCTCATACGGGTGTTGCAAGGATGACAAAGGTGGAAATGTAAGGTGCACATGTTGTGTATATATGAGTCCCTATAGAGGGTATCTATATGGCTGAGCCCTGACTTCGGCTTACCAGCACCTGTACCTCTTTAAGAGAATGCTCGTGCACTGGTGCTCACCTCGCTGCCAGTGAAGCAGGCTGGACGTGCTGAGTGAAGTATTATTGCCTCCTGGGAGCAACCCTCAAACAATGAGGGTATACAAACTCCACCTCCCTCAGCCTCAGCAGGACAACTGAGACACATGGTCTACCCTAGCTCCCAGAATTTCCCCAGCAGAATTAAGCTCCACTCTCCCATGGTGGGGTGCCTTGATAAAGCACCCTTGTATTGGCTTCCCCCGCTTTCCATGTCTCATTTCCCTACTTCTCTTTTCCTTCTAGGGGAACCCAAAATAACACATAGCTGTTAACCTTAGGAAGGTCAGCCAACTACATACTGTCTCATGTAATAAATGGCAGAATGTGACAAAGCTTCCTTCCAGATATAAAATTCTATTATTTTAATGTTTCCCCCACTTTTCCTTTGAACTTGAAGAGAGGTATCTGGAATATATAACTGGCACTAGTGACCAATTTGTAGTTTTCTTAACATCTTTCCAAACTAAAAACTTTGACAATGAGAATGGACAAAATCAATGGTAGTGGGAAGTCACATAGTACATTCTTTCCCAGCATATAGTTCCAGTTTTGAGTTTCTGCATTTTTTGATGGCAAATTTAGACCTTAAGAAAAATAATACATTATTCATTATATACCTTGAAAAGCTCTTAAAAACCTATTTGCAGAAAACAGGACAAATATATACCCTATATGGCTACTCATAGATACATAATATATATACCTTATCTTCTCATCCTTTAATTAATGACATCCTTGCCACACACCTGTGAGCTCGAGAAGGCAAAGCTGAATAGCACAAATTGCCAGATGAGGAAACTAAAGCTTAAAAAATGCTAAGGGGCTGTGCAGGAACTCAGGCCTTTCATGTCTGGGATCTATGCATTTTCTGCCACCTTCATTTCGTTTCTTCCTGTTATCAGCAGTTCTGTTATATACTGAAAGTGTCTGTATTCTCTTTGGTGGAGTTTCTTTTCAGGAGTCCTGTTTTCTGAACTTTGGTAATAACATTGAAGAAACATTGGAGAAAAGGTCACTTCCCACTTGGGAGGAGGGATGGAAATGGATGCTCCATTCAAGCTTCCTTTTGTACTTCGTGGGTCATGTTAAATGTCTTATCGGCATTAGGTCTAACATTGGGCAACAGACTCAGAGAATGTAATAAATGAAGGTATTTTCAGACTTGCAAAGAGCAGTCCTGTTTACCTCCCTTCCATCCCCTGACCACAGGTGGGTTTCTGAAGTGAAATAAAAATATCCTTGATGAGTGTCACAGTAGAAACTGTTAGTCATTTTCACTGTGAATGATCTTAGGCCATTTTCTAAAAACAGATCTGAGGGAGGAAAAGGAAACATCCACAGACTGATCATCTTAAATAGAAAAAAAAAAGAAAGGCAGAGAAACAATGGGGACCATGACAACGATCAAAGAGAATGTGGAAGAGTCTGGCAACACATCTGGTTTGGCTGTCTGCCTGAGTCCCAGACAAAGAGTCACAGAAGAAATTCACTGGCTGTGTTATCATGGGAAAGTCATTGGCTCTTCCTTTTTTTAGTTGAGATTGATTGATTGATTTTTGGTTGCGCTGGGTCTTCTTTATTGCAAGCGGGCTTTCTCCAGTTGTGGATAGTGAGGACTACTCTCTAGTTGTGTGTGGGCTTCTCATTGCAGTGGCTTCTCTTGTTGTGGAGCATGGGCTCTAGAGCGTGTGGGCTCCAGTACTTGTGGCACACAGGCTTAATTGCTCCATCTCATGTGGGATCTTCCCAGACCAGGGATCAAACCCATGTCCCCTGCATTGGCGGTGTGTTTTTAACCACTGGACCACCAGGGAAGCCCCACTGACTCTTCGTAATCAAAGTTTAAAAAACAAAAGTTTTCCTATTTATAAATGATGGATTAGGACCACGTGATCTCCAAGTTTTTTTCAGTTCTGGGATGCTATCATTCATTGATTCTTTTATTACATACTCTTATAAGCATGGTAACAAAGGTGAATGATAAAATAACAGTTGCTCTCTGTTTTCCTGGATATTAGCTAGGAAACCAAAAATTAGTAATGAGATTTTTGTGTTTGTGTACGTAATTAACAAAAAAAGAGAATCTTCAAAAGAAATGAGGAAAGGCAAACTGGAGAGCTAGCAGTTTGCATTCTTCACAAGCAGCCATGTACACATGCTTATCATGGGCCCATAGCTATGCGACAGGGTTCAGAAAACTGAAAGGGCAGGTCTAGTGTTTGGGGCCTGGCTTCTCATCTCCTCTAACCTGGAGGTGGCTGAACGGCTGCATGAGCTACCTACTCAGGAGGAAATAAGGTGTGGCTCTTCAAGTACTCAGCTCTCCCTCACCACTTTCTGGTTTTCAGTGTGTCCTGTGTTAGGACCACTGCTTGGGTTTTCACAGAGCCTGAAACAGGGATTCGGATGCTGGTCCTTCGGATGCAAGGTTCTGGGAATGTGGGTACTGGAATAGGAATGTAGTATCAGGCTCCAAGATCACTGCAGATGGTGATTGCAGCCATGAAATTAAAAGACGCTTACTCCTTGGAAGGAAAGTTATGACCAATCTAGACAGCATATTAAAAAACAGAGACATTACTTTGCCAACAAATGTCCATCTAGTCAAGGCTATGGTTTTTCCAGTGGTCATGTATGGATGTGACAGTTGGACTGTGAAGAAAGCTGAGCGCCAAAGAATTGATGCTTTTGAACCATGGTGTTGGAGAAGACTCTTGAGAGTCCCTTGGACTGCAAGGAGATCCAACCAGTCCATTCTAAAGGAGATCAGTCCTGGGTGTTCATTGGAAGGACTGATGTTGAAGCTGAAACTCCAATATCTTGACCACCTGATGCAAAGAGCTGACTCATTTGAAAAGACCTTGATGCTGGGAAAGATTGAGGGCAGGAGGAGAAGGGGACAACAGAGTTGAGATGGTTGGATGGCATCGCCAACTCAATGGACATGGGTTTGAGTGGACTCCAGGAGTTGGTGATGGACAGGGTGGCCTGGCGTGCTGCGGTTCATGGGGTCGCAAAGAGTCGGACATGACTGAGTGACTGAACTGAACTGATTGGGAAGGGAAGGCAGCTGATAAAAGTAAGTTATGAAGGCAGCTGATAAAATTAAGTTATAAAGCCAGCCACCACTGTGGCCAGCTGGGACATCATCCTGCAGAGACACTCCAAGCAACTGCATAAAACATACACCTCAGATTTATCCCTCCTAGGGGTCGAGGAAGCTGGGATATTTATGTCACAAGTCCCATCAGTTATTGACTGTGGGCAGTCCTGGGAGGTGTTAATTCCCCAGCACTGCTGGCCTAAACATTGATGGTCAGAGAAAGCAAAGCCCTCTAGGGAAAAATGCAGGTTATAAGTTAGACCAGCCAACACTGAAGGGGTAAAGAAAGGTGAGGGGGTCTGCGAAGTGTAGCAGTGGCATGACTACTCAAGAATCACCTCAGTAAATTCTTAAAACAACCATTTGAGACAGATACTATTTCTGTCTCTGTTATGCCAATGAGAAAATGGAACATAGAGACAGTGTCATATAAGGGGCAGAGTTGAGATTGAAATCACATGACTGTGAAAAAATAGACCATATTGTTAAACCCTGCACTTCTACATGGTGTGATACCAAGTGGGTGGGGAATGTGTCATCTATGGCAAAACTTGACATAAATGCCCTTCCTTCTCTAAAGCACTCCCTGATTCTGTCATCATTTTTTCCTGTATAATGCCATGGATCCTTCTTTATATGCAAGAACAGTTATCACACCTTACTGTAATTGTTCTTAGTCACTCTTCTTACTGATTGAGAATTTCTTGAGTTGTAGAGGCGTTTGTTTCTTCATTTTGTATCCTCTCCCCCCAGCAAAGAATCTACACACAGGAGACCCTCGATTATTGTCGATAAAATAAATGCTAATGCCTGTTTTTTTCTTAATAGAAGTTTAAAGTGGCAGTCATTTACCCATTCAAGGCAGCCAATATTGGATGTCCTACTATGTGCTAAGCAAGAAAGAAACACAGAAATCAAAATAGGAAAATAAATGCTGCTAGAAGGCACAGTTAAATGTGTAAGCGTGTTTATCTCTTTTCCAAGTATTTCCACTCAGTCAACCAAGGTTTGATTACATTTTTATAACTCTTATGGATCTTGAGAAAAAAGCAGTCTCTCTTTTTAATCTCATTTTACTTGGGTGTGATAAACACCAAGGAACGAGTAAATGGTGAAATCTTTTTAATTTTTATACAAGTTTGAGCTGTGTTTGAATACCTGGTTCTAAGATTCTACATTTTGTAACGTTATCTATTTCTGATGTCAAAATGAACCTAATTCAAATACATGCCAAAATCTTATTTACAGTTTGTTGCCAGTGCTTCCTTCAGCTGCTGATATACCTCATTGGGTACAGGCCAGGTGGGCAATAATTTTCTGCATATTTCCTCTGCACAGCAAGAAGCAGTTAATTTCCAGGTACATATTGCTTTAATTTCTGTTAGTCCAATCATTTTTCAGTACAGTACCCGGGTCCTCCTGCCAGGGGCTATAATTTTATAAGAGTAGAACTCTTGAAAATGTGTAGGAGAAATGAGTAGGCATGCCTGCAGTGCTTTCTATCTCACTTTGTTCTGTGCAAAAAGCCTCAGGAGGAAGCTTTGGGAGGTAGTTTCATTTGGAGACAGTGGTCGATTTGGGATGAACTCTGGAGAAAAACTCAGATGTTTTCCTTGGAGTTTAGTCACTGGAATTGAGAAGGGGTACCATGTTCCTGAGATGATGTGGAGAGTGTTCTGGCCCCACGTGGTACTGTTTCCCTCCTGTGCTTCACTTTTTTTTAAGGAATATTCTCAGTTTGAGTTGGAGTTAAAGAGAGCCAATTTATTCTGTGCCTGTCAGAACTCTAATATAGACAAGAGGAGAAGCAGGGGGCCAGTGATGGTTCTGGGAAAACAAAAAAGGCCAAATGCATGTACAGAGGACGACGGGCCCGTTACTGGTCCAGAACCCGAAGGGCTTTATGTAGTTGGCTTCAGAGGTACCATGTCATATGCCAGCAGAAGGCTGGTGTGTAATGACACCTGCTGAAATTGTAAGCAAGATGTCAGAGTCCATAGCATATGTCTTCAGTGTGGCTTATAGGAAAGGACATATCCCAAATAAAGAGTGACTCAGCGTCTAAGTTATCAAATGACAAACACATTTGTGTTGTCCTTTGTGGCAGGGAGATTGCCTGGCAGAGTGGGAGAGGGACTATGAGGAAAATTTCCATGTCACAAGTACTCATTCAATAATATACTATTTAGTGCCTACTATGTGACATTCCAGTGTTTTTCATTGTTTAAAACTCACAAGCCTATTAGTGGGTCATGGAATCAATTTTACCAGTAGCCACTGGATTTTTAATGACATAAAATTAAAAAAAAAAAAGAATAGACTAGAGTGGAAGAAAATAAAATATAGCAGATTGTCAGGATATAATTTCATGCAACTTGTTTCAGCTGTGTGCCTGCATGTCTATCATACATATGTGAAGATATGTCTATATGTATATATCCATTTATAAGTAGATGTACATGTAAATTTATTTTATATATGAGATGAATAGATTAAGACATGATATAAATGCATTGTTTTACTCTACTTTATCAAAAGAGTTTGAAAGCCATTGATGTAGATCCTAAGAAAGATACAAATACATATCAACCACATATGACAGCTGTCCTTTGGAATCTTAAAATCTAGTTAGAAATAAGAAACATAAAGGAAAAAGAAACAACTGTTTTATTCACCACTCAGCACAATCAAGGTGCACAGGTTATTCCATCTAGTTCTCCTGACAGTCTCAGACACAGAGCTGCTGCTGTCATTGTCTTACAGGAGAAAAAAATGAGATAACTTGACCAAGGCAGGGCAACCCAGCCCAAATAGGTAGGGTCTTTATTCATAGCCTGGACAATTGGTTAACACTCCAATTTCTTCTATATTCTCTCACCTTCCTGAAAAGGTAGCGAATGTATGTGAAATGGGTAACGTACACAGGGAGAAACATGAAATTTTAGAGAAGGAAGAAGGTATTACGGGCTTTCAAGAGAGGAAGGGAAGAATTTCAGGGAAGAGATAGGAGATAGGTTTTAACCTGGAGTTAGGAGAAGAAAGGAAGTAGGACTGAATTCCAGACAGTGGTGAGGGTCTGAGCCAAGTCTTAGAGAAGGAGCATGGAGTGCTTAGGACCCACAGTAGTAAACTGGTCTGGCTGGAGGGGGAAACAGATGTCTGGAAAATAAAGAGAGAAAAGGCTGAGTACAAACTGACCCTGAGAGAAGTTACACTTATCTGAGAGAAGCTGATCATGTATCAGGTGCAGTGGTAAGAGATTTTTATATGTTATTTTATGGTATTATGTTTAATACTCGTGATAACTCTGGGTGGTGGATATAGTGATGCTCATTCTAAAGAGGAGTAAATGATGCTAAAAGAGGGGTCTGTAAGTTGTTCAAGATGTTATTACGGAACTAGATTCAAAGACATACATGTCCAAGTCTAAGGCCTGTGCTATAGGCATTTCTGTTATACCTTTGCTTTCGTTTGCACCCATGACTGTGATGGTGGAAGCTCAGCTTCTCTGTACACTGGTGCCAAATCAGATCTCGGAGGCAGAGTTTTAGATGCAGTTGAAAAGGATAGCTTTATTGATTTGCCAGACAAAGGGGGCCACAGTGGGTTAATACCCTCAAAGCCATGTGTCCCCACTTGGGAAAGACAGTGAGAAGTTTTATAGTAATTGTTCCAAGAGGGTATGATTTACTTGTGAACATTCTTCTAATGGGTTGGTGGTGAGGTAAGTGGGAGTCAGCCTCATCAACCTTCAAGTCCAATTGATCTGGGATCTCCATGCTTGTGGGCAGCATACCATCATGAATCGTCAACTTCTCCCACCTGGAGGGGGCTTCAGTGTCTGCAAAACAGCTCAAAGGTATTGTTGTGTGAATCACTTGATGGAGAAACAGAACCTCACACCAAGCATGCTCTTGAGTGTTTCTCCTTGGTCTCACATCCCTTCCTTTCTCTAATTAACAACTGCTTGAATCTGCCCAGTGGAACTCAGGGAAGGTCATGGAGGCTGAATGAAGGCTATTTCCTATAATCAAAGAAATGGGGGACACAGAGAGGCCTTGTGCCCAGGAGCTCCACAGGGCCCTGCATGGTATCAACTGAACCTTCCACACATCACATCCAAGGTTCTTTTTAAACATATGCAGTATCTGATCACTCCTCACTACCTCCAGTCCAAATCACTACGTCTCATGACTAATGCTGTTGCCTCCTAACTAGACCCCCTGAGTCTTGCTTTGCCTTCCTTTGGTCTGTTCTCAAACGAGAAGCCAGGATGATCCTGTTAAAACATAAATGGATGAAGTCATCCCTCTGCTCAAAACCCTGCAGAGGCTTCTCATCTTAGAGGAAAAGCCAAAGCACACACACTTCTTCACGAGCTACCTTCCCCCAACCACAGGACTTCACTTCCTTCTTCTTTTTTCGTATTCACCTCCAGTTACACAGACTCCCCCCGGTTCCTCAAATATTTCAGATATATTCCTGCCTTGAAGACTTAGCAGTTATTGTTGTTCTATCTGAGATGCCCTTCTCCAATACGCACACAGGATTCACCCTCTAATGAGCATCAGATCCTTACTCAAACATCTCTTTCTCAATGAGACCTTCCCAGATCACTTATCTAAAACTACAACGGCCCCCACCTAATGACCTTTACGATTTCTTGCTGCTGAGCTGTTTTTCTCCTTAGCACATATTGTCATCAACACATTTTGTATTTGACTTTCTCATGTGTCCCCTATTCTGCCTCCATCACTGGAATGCAAGGTCCATCAAGGCACGGACTTTGAAGCCTCCTTTCTTCACTACTCCATCCACAATACCTAGAATAGCACTGGACATATTTGAGGCCTACAACAAATATTCACTGAATGAGTGATAAACCCAGGCAATCTGATTCCAGAGATAACACTCTTAACCCTTATGTTGAACTGCCTCTCAGAAGTTCAAGGATGTTTCTTGACAGATAAAATTTGAATACACTTACCCAAAATTCTTTGCCAAGTCTAATCACAGTTCAACTCTTTCTAGAAGTTAAATATTCAATTCAGGAAACCCAGGTCATATGGTGAACTTTTATCTTTGGTAGTAAAATTTCCTTTTGGAGTTATTAATAAATTCATCATTATCTGGTTTATCTTATTATCACTGCAAATTTCTCAAGGCAGTGTTATTTCTGTATATACAGTAATGTGCTGCTATAGAATATATGCACTATAGGTGAGGTAAGCATATAGTATTTTAATTAGAACTTACAACTCACTTTTTTCATCACTTAAAACATACAATTCACTATTCCATGAGATTGTCTTTGACATTGAGTATTCTGTAGAATTTCTTATTAATTCCTTGTTAGCATCCTTTTGTATTTAAGGAAACAGACTGGTTAAAGCTCATTTGGACTTTCATAAGTTTGGTATAAGTGAAATAAGAAAGCCTTCCTCAGTGATCAATGCAAAGAAATAGAGGAAAACAACAGAATGGGAAAAACTAGATATCTCTTCAAGAAAATTAGAGATACCAAGAGAATATTTCATGCAAAGATGGGCTCGATAAAGGACAGAAATGGTATGGACCTAACAGAAGCAGAAGATATTAATAAGAGGTGGCAAGAATACACAGAAGAGCTATACAAAAAAGACCTTCACGACCAAGATAATCATGATGGTGTTATCACTCATCTAGAGCCAGACATCCTGGAAGTGGAGTCAAGTGGGCCTTAGAAAGCATCACTACAAACAAAGCTAGTGGAGGTGATGGAATTCCCATTCAGCTATTTCGAATCCTGAAAGATGATTCTGTGAATGTGCTACACTCAATATGCCAGCAAATTTGGAAAACTGAGCAGTGGCCACAGGACTGGAAAAGGTCAGTTTTCGTTCAAATCCCAAAGAAAGGCAATGCCAAAGAATGCTCAAACTACTGCACTATTGCACTCATCTCACACACTAGTAAAGTAATGCTTAAAATTCTCCAAGCTAGGTTTCAGCAATACGTGAACCGTGAACTTCCAGATGTTCAAGCTGGTTTTAGAAAAGGCAGAGGAACCAGAGATCAAATTGCCAACATCTGTTGGATCATGGAAAAAGCAAGAGAGTTCCAGAAAAATATCTATTTCTGCTTTATTGACTATGCCAAAGCCTTTGACTGTGTGACCACAATAAACTGTGGAAATTCTGAAAGAAATGGGAATACCAGACCACCTGACCTGCCTCTTGAGAAACCTGTATGCGGGTCAGGAAGCAACAGTTAGAAATGGACATGGAATAACAGATTGGTTCCAAATAGGAAAAGGAGTACGTCAAGGCTGTATATTGTCACCCTGCTTATTTAACTTATATGCGGAGTACATCATGAGAAATGCTGGATTGGAAGAAGCACAAGCTGGAATCAAGATTGCTGGGAGAAATATCAATAACCTCAGATATGCAGATGACACCACCCTTATGGCACAAAGTGAAGAGGAACTCAAAAGCCTCTTGATGAAAGTGAAAGAGGAGAGTGAAAAAGTTGGCTTAAAGCTCAACATTCAGAAAACGAAGATCATGGCAACCGGTCCCATCTCTTCAAGGGAAATAGATGGGGAAACAGTGGCTGACTTTATTTTTCTGGGCTCCAAAATCACTGTAGATGGTGATTGCAGCCATGAAATTAAAAGACGCTTAGTCCTTGGAAGGAAAGTTATGACCAATCTAGACAGTATATTAAAAAGCAGAGACATTACTTTGCCAACAAAGATCCATCTAGTCAAGGCTATGGTTTTTCCAGTGATCATGTATGGATGTGAGAGTTGGACTGTGAAGAAAGTTGAGTGCTGAAGAATTGATGCTTTTGAACTATGGTGTTGGAGAAGGCTCTTGAGAGTCCCTTGGACTGCAAGGAGATTCAACCAGTCCATCCTAAAGGAGATCAGTCCTGGGTGTTCCTTGGAAGGACTGATGTTGAAGCTGAAACTCCAATATTTTGGCCACCTGATGAGAAGAGCTGACTCATTTGAAAAGATCCTGATGCTGGGAAAAATTGAGTGCAGGAGGAGAAGGGGATGACAGAGGATGAGATGGTTGGATGGCATCACCGACTCGATGGACATGAGTTTGGGTGGACTGTAGGAGTTGGTGATGGACAGGGTGGCCTGGTGTGCTGCGGTTCATGGGGTCGCAAAGAGTCGGACACGACTGAGCGACTGAACTGAAACTGAAATTATACTTACAGATATGTAAGTGATTTGCTCAATTTCTATCTTTAAAAACAGTCTATTCTTTTGGTATCTAAAATTTTAAAATATCCTATCATTAAACTTTCTAGAATTCTTCTCTGAGTATTAAAAGCTCTACTCCCTTAGTGCTCTTCCAGACAGTGGGATTTTCTTTCATCTTCCAGTACCCTCCTCATTTTAGACATCTAAAACGAACATTGGAAGGCTCTGTATTTCAGTTTAGTTCAGTCACTCAGTCATGTCTAACACTTTGCTACCCTATGGACTGCAGCATGCCAGGCTTCCCCGTCCATCAGCAACACCTGGAACTTGCTCAAACTCATGTCCATGAAGTCGGTGATGCCATCCAGCCATCTCGTCCTCTGTTGTCCCCTTCTCCTCTTGCACTCAATCTTTCCCAGCATCAGGGTCTTTTCCAGTGAGTCAGTACTTCACATCAGGTGACCAAAGTTTTTGAGCTTCAGCCTCAGCATCAGTCCTTCCAATGAATATTCAAGACTTATTTTAGGATTGACTGGTTGGATCTCCTTGCAGTCCAAGGGACTCTCAAGAGTCTTCTCCAACACCACAGTTCAAAAGCACCAACTCTTTGGCGCTCAGCTTTCTTTATGGTCCAACTCTCACATCCATACATGACTACTGGAAAAATCATGGCTTTGACTAGATTGACTTTAGTTGGCAAGGTAATGTCTCTGCTTTTTAATATGCTGTCTAGGTTGGTTATAGCTTTTCTTCCGAGGAGCAAGCATCTTTTAATTTCATGGTTGCAGTCACCATCTGCAGTGATTTTGGAGCCCCAAAATAAAGTTTCTCACTGTTTCCATTGTTTCTGCACTTATTTGCCATGAAGTGATGGGATAAGATGCCATGATCTTCATTTTTTGAATGTTGAGTTTTAAGTCAACTTTTTCACTCTCCTCTTTCACTTTCAAGAGGATCTTTAGTTCCTCTTTGCTTTCTGCCATAAGGGTGGTGTCATCTGCATATCTGAAGTTATTGATATTTCTCCCGGCAATCTTGATTCCAGCTTGTGCTTCATCCAGCCTGGCATTTTGCATGATGTATACTACATATAAATTAAATAAGCAGGGTGAGAATATATAGCCTTGACATACTCCTTTCCCAATTTGGAACCAATCTGTTCTTCCATGTTTGGTTCTAACTGTTGCTTCTTGACCTGCATACAGGTTTCTTAGGAGGTAGGTAAAGTGGTCTGGTATTCACATCTCTTGAAGAATTTTCCACAGTTTGTTGTGATCCACACAGTCAAAGGCTTTGGCATAGTCAGTGAAGCGGAAGTTGATGTTTTTCTGGAATTCTCTTGCTTTTTCTACAATCCAACAGATGTTGGCAATTTTTTATCTTGTTAAATCTTAAAATGTGCAGAAGAATGCAGAGTCTACAGTTGTCCTTAAACCTGTGCTCCACTTTCCACATGGGAACATATCAGTGAATAACATTCATCTGTGTCCTCATCAGTACTTGGTTTAATAAGCTCCTCTTTTAGAACAATAAGTTTTATTTGATGAACTTGTTCATTAAAATTTAGCCCATGGCAAATTTATTAATCTAAGCCCTTACATTTGGAAGCAACAAACTTTTTTAAACATTTAATCAATGTGTTAGTAAAAGAGTTCAAAGTCCTCCTTCTCAGTTCTTCTATATTTAAAATGGTTGATTTAGTTGTATTTGATCATTCCAGGTTTCTTGATAAATGTTGAAAAGACTCATGTTCTGGCTTAGGTGAAAGCAGTGTTCCGCAAAGAATTTCACAGAATACTAATTTTGCAAGTGTTAATTGATGGTGTTCAAGGGAAGAAAAACTGTTTGCATGGTCAAATGAATCCTGGAAATGCTCAATTAGACCAGGAACAAAGTTTAACAAGTTTCTTCTTGTGGGACTTCTTAGAACCTTTAATACTATGAATTGTGGATCCCATGAGAAGGGGCATAATTTTCGGGGACTTCAAGCTGCTTTCACCATGGAAAATATTTTGTGTCAGCTATCTAGCGGCAGTTGTGTTCCCTGAGATACAATATGGGAAACACTGGGTTAAAACCCTAGCAAGAGTAGGATGATTAATAGCAAGAAGAATATCTACATAGAGCTTAAAGGGCCTGTTGTTCGGAGACATTGAAATTTCTGTTGTGTGTGTCACTGATAATATTCTCAACTTGCAGTTTTAAATATTTGACTGTCTGTGGGAGGGAAGGGTGACCTAGCCATGATAAAATGAGAGAGAGAACACAGAGCAATTACAAAGCATTTTTCCATTCTGATTACTCTTTTTAAAAAAAATCTTCTGATGTCTGTGCATTTTGTCTCTGTGAGATAAAGGCACTGAATTTTGATGAGGTACCTCCCAAAGGTGATATGTTTTAAATCATATCTTCAGGTAGGAAGTGCCCGATCCAAGTCTTAAGCTTAGTTACCAGAATGAACATATGTAATGGTATGCCCAGTACCCTCTAGATTTGCACCTATTATTTCTGTGTAATTGCTAATAATATCTCCTTTTAGTCTTAAAATACAGTACCATTTTGAATGATAAATTATATAGTCACCATCCCAATTACCCATGTGTGGCAGACTATCTTTTTCCAAAGGAGTTGCAGCAATGCCTCCTATCCACATGCCACTCTTCCATCAGGAGATGGAGTCTAATTTCTGTCCCTTGGAAAGGTGAAGGGCCTGTGATCCACCTCTCACCCATAGAATACAATAGAAGAGGCACTGCTGGACTTCCCAGCTGAAGACATAAGCCATTCTGCTGCAACATCACTCAGTGGAAAATCCACACTGGAGCCTAGTTACTATGTAAGCACTCTGACTTTCTGCCATACTGTGAGTAAGCCCAAACTTGCATGTGTAAGGAGATCATATGGAGAAGCCCAGAAACTACTTAGGAGAGATGCCCAGCCAGCTCCCAGATGCTCCAGCTGTAGATATCATTATTTATAGATTGATTGATTGATTAGCTGTCTAGCTGTGCCGGGTCTTTATTGCAGCATGCAGGACCTTTGATCTTCATGGTGACACGCAGGATCTCTGGTTGTACCATGTGAACTCTTAGTTGCAGCTTGTGGGATCTAGTTCCCTGCTAAGTCGCTTCAGTCGTGTCTGACTCTGTGCGACCCCATAGGCGGCAGCCCACCAGGCTCCCCCATCCCTGGGATTCTCCAGGCAAGAACGCTGGAGTGGGTTGCCATTTCCTTCTGCAGTGCATGAAAGTGAAAAGCGAAAGTGAAGTCACTCAGTCGTGTCTGACTCTCAGCGACCCCATGGACTGCAGCCCACCAGGCTCCTCTGTCCATGGGATTTTCCAGGCAAGAGATCAAACCCGGGGCCACTGCATTGGGAGCTCAGAGTCTTTGCCACTGGACCACCAGGGAAGTCCCTCTAGATATCCTTAGACTGCAACTACATGAGAGATCCTGATCCACAGAAAACATGAGAGATAATGCAGTGTTTTTAAAGCGCTAGGTTTGGGGGTGATTTGTGACAGAGCACAAGCTAAATGGAACACTGTGGAATTCAGATCATATGAAACAAACTTGTAGTGCTACCTTGTGTTGAATTTGAAACTAGGCAGCAGATTTTGAATTAGCTATCCAAAACTCACGCATGATCTTGAGACTCTATGTAAATGGTACATCTAAGAACTTCGCACTGGAAGATAAATTTGCAAAATAATGTAATTTGTTTAAAAAAACAGTACCAAGGGATAAATTATTTGCTTTCTTTCAGATCTCATTTTACCTCTTCATTATTTGTGTTAAATATGTCTAGAAAATAATATATATCTGTTTAAAGACTGATAACAGAATGAATATTTGTGTACTCATTTGCCACCCAACTACAAAAACTTAGCATAACTAGCACCTTTAAAGTCTCCCCTAAGTTTGTCTTCCTGAATTGCCTCCTTTCCTCTATCCCAAAGGTAACTGTTGTGCCAAAATTTGAATTTTTTGTTTGTTTACTTATCTGTGTAGTTTTTCAGCTCACATACACTTCCTGAAACAATGTATCATTCATTTTGCCAGGTTGTGAGCATGGAAACATACAATATGGGATTTTATGTGTTTATTTATGTATTTTGGCCAGTTAGTTCTGCTCAAAGGTATGTTTTTAATTTTTTTTCAAATGTATGTTTTTGAGGTGTATCCATGTTAATGTGTAGGTGTAGTTCTCACCTTCCCCTTTTATACAGCTCTTATTCCAATTAATTAAGTTAATGGAAAACAAATGCTGCATGTTCACTTGCCTCAGAAGTTTTCACAGAATATGAACCAGCAAACGGTCAAAGCAAAAAAAAAAATCTAAAACTGATTTAAAAGCATTTATTATCCATAAGTAAAGAAGAATGAACAAATGTGTTCATCCTGCAGTTCTGAAGGACTCAAGTCCAAACACTTGAATCTCTGACATAAGTTCCTAAGTGTCTGGATGAGAAAGCAGCCCACTGTTTGCATAATCTTAACCTAGCAATAACAAAAATTTCTTAGCATTCCATCATTCACTCCTCACTATGATCATCACAGTAGCATAGGTAGCCCATGTGCCTATCCATCTGTCTTATTTGAGTGCCATGTGACTGATTCTGACAAGTAGAAGATGAGCAGATGAGCTGTTTCCCTTTCCAAGGCCTCCGCATATGTAACTGTCCGTGAAAATCCCCAGAGATGGCTGTAAGATGAAAGGAGCCTGGATTCTAGAGTTAAACTAGCAAGAGATCAGTTGCCCAACTGACACTGGACTGAGAAATAACTGAGAGATAAACCTTTTTTTCTAGAAAGTCACCCAGATTCTAGAGTTTTGTTTTCTTCCGTTTTTTAATCAAAGCAACCTAACCTCACCTATTCTGATCATTGCCATCATCAGTAAATGTTGTAGAAGGCAGTGTCAGGAACTGGATGATGTGATTTTGAAGTTTGTTTTTTTTTTCCTGTTTTTATTTAATTGTATTTTCACAGATGACCAGCAGTTTAGGGGGATGGAGGTTGAAAGAGAATATGAGGTAAAACTCTGTAGAAAGAATAGCAACTATTGAGCCCTTACTATTTATCTGGCAATGTGCCAAGTAATGTTTAAGGCCTATTGACTGAGTTGCTCAAAGCGATGCGATGAAAGCAGTATTTTTAATCATCATCACCGTCTCTGTGTGAGGAATTTGAAGTCTATCAATAACAAGAAACTGAATTATTAAAATTATAGAGAAGTGACATGACTTGAACTCAGGTTCTTCTTTCTCCAGATTCCATCCTATGAACTGTGGTGCATGACTCAACTTTCCAGCTTCCAGGAACAAGTCACTTTAGTGGAAATTAATTCTAACTAGAGCCAGTGCTGGGAACAATTCCAGTGCTTCCCTGCCACATTCTCCACGTTTTTATAAATCTTACTCTGCCACAGAGAGGGGGCTGACAGAGGCAGCATGAAATGGGAAACACCCTCATGGTGGCTATTTGCCTGTAGATACTGCATTATTGTCACTGCCAGGAAAGCGAACTTGAAAAAGGGGGGAACAGACTCTGTGAGGTGCATTAAACATCTCTTGGAATCAGTCAGAGTTGTTGGCAAGCCAAAGATAGTTGAGTTGCTCGGGTCTCTGTGATTTTGAAAGCCCACTACCATTTTACAGGTGGGGATTTAAATACCTGAAAATATGTGTCAAGGCATCGTGGCTGTTTAGGCATTCCAGATTGCATGTAGGGCTTGATGTGTGATTGTCACTTAATAGAATTTGCAAATGACATACTTATTAGACACTGATGGAGAGGCTCAGATAAACCCCAGACATTCTGAAGCTCATCATTTGTACTTCTAAATATGATAAGGGTTTCCCTTTTTAGTTTAAAAGCAAACTGGTTTCACAATGCCATCTGCATGTAGACATTTTTGTTTATCAAAACTTATTTTCACGAATTAAAGGAAGCTAGGACTATATAATCTGTGTGGAAAATAAGGAGTCTTTAAGAACAATACAATGCAGTAAAAAATAAGAGAGGTGAAATGGAATAGGAAAGAGGTCAGAAAAATCAGAAATAGAGGCAGAGGAGAAAAAATACGTCTACAATGGGAGGAAGGCATAAAGGAAGGATATTTTTTAAAGAGGAGCATGCTTAACTATTTACACTTTCCATGGAGAAATGTCATTAGGCTTAAGAACATTCTGGATTAAAAAGGGCTTAAGGAGATAGTCAATCTATAAATGTTTTTCTTACCAGAGGGAAAGTTAATGATTTAATAATTCAAAACCACACAACACTGTAAATTAACCCAAACTTTATTAAAAATTAAAAAAATA
This sequence comes from Oryx dammah, assembly GCF_014754425.2. Classification (NCBI taxonomy): domain Eukaryota; kingdom Metazoa; phylum Chordata; class Mammalia; order Artiodactyla; family Bovidae; genus Oryx; species Oryx dammah. The sequence continues at coordinate 111,919,011 of NW_024070207.1, forward strand.
ATTCAAAACAAAACGTTCATTTTGTCCTTGTTGGGGGGTGCATGTAGCAATGCTGCCTCTTACAGAAACACACACAGATACGTCCATTTTGTGTTCCTTCTCAATTCTTGGCCACTGTGAGCGAATGGATGTACATGGAAGAATTCGCCCCCACTCACATTCCATAAAGATAGAGATAAACCACTTAAGAAGGATGGAATTAATATGGTTGCTTCATAATCCTCAGTAAGATAGAAAGGTTTTCTTTCTGAAAAGCAGATGAGATGATATGCCTGTGATATCAGGATGATGATTCCTGACAACAGAAGAAGAGCAAGAAGAAAGTCCCTTTAATCTGAATTACTCTGTGACTGTAAACGCACCAGCACAGCTGGGAAGGTCTGGACAGTTACCACCCTGCCTCTCACACGGTGCTGATAAGCAATGCAGTTTATTTGCATCATCTTAGGGTAACTGTTGGAGTGCCACCAGCAGACAGTGAGTGAAAGGGGAAAGAGGCTGGGCCAGAAGCCTCCTCGAATATCTCTGCTGATAGTCTATCTTTACCACCGTTTATTACTCTGACCTTATTCCCGCCACCATTCCCCTGTCCTCCTTATCCATTTTAGTGCACAAGTGGGAGAGTTGGTAACATAGCTAAGAAAAAGAGATGATGTGCTTCATAGCTATTGAGATGAATTCTAAAATCTGCACATGGATTTATGTCAAAAGTCTAGCTCAACTCCAAGTACATTGTTGGTACGCGAGACACCAGTTTTCTTCCTTTCTTATCCACTCCTGTTCTTTCTGAACTCCAACTTCCAAGGTTGGTTGATTTGGGGTTGGCATCTGGGAGTAGGTTGACTAGATGTCTGTATGGTCTTTTGTCTCAACAAAACAGACTACAGATACCAGAAGTATGAGAACCACTATTCCATGAAATGTGCAATAACTAATCAAAACCAAGATTAATCACGTGAGCCTCTGTTCTTCCCCTTACCATTTGAAAGAATGAGAGGGAGTAACTCTTTCCTCCTTTCTGACTCATTTCTAGTAAAAGGATTTCGTTACTGAGATATTTTATCTCATTAAGTTGCTGCTTTCTATTTTCTCAAAATAAATTGACGTTAATAGTAACAAAAACAATGACTTTCATGAATTAAGAGATTGCAGCCATTGGCCAGTAACTGAAGTAATTTTTCATATATAATCTTATTTTAGACTGAGAACAACTTTCAAAGGGGTTATTATTATCCTTAACTCATGACTTTCCAATTATAATTAGATAAACTGCATAAGAACATTGGTAAATTATCAGAAAAAAATGTTTAATATATCCCTAAACCTTACTAGAACTTCCATTAATCTTCACTGAAAAGCAAATTTAAGATTGCAGTGTTGCTTTAATAAGCATGAGCTAACCATAATATGGCTGAGCTGGAGAATATAGATGACTCATTTTACATTTTACAATCACCACCTCTCTTGCCTGCTCATAGCTAACGCTATCAAACACTTCCTTATGTTACCATTTAAACTCATCCAAATAAATTAATTGATGGAAAGATATTCAAGATTATGTAATTACTTCCACTGGCTCTGGTGGTGTTGCCATCTGACTTGCAGGCAGCAAGACGAGATCTAAATTAAATGCAAATAATTGTTCACAATTAAGAAATGAAATGCCTGGAGAACCCCATGGTATTTTAAACAAGCTGATGTATTTGCCATCAATCAACAGTTGAGGCTTTCTAGAATGTGCTTGGCATGAGTCCCAACTATGGCAGTGCACAGGCAACCTGTTTCCCTGTTCCCCTTCTACATCAGAGATAGTAATCCCCAATGGTGCATCCTTCAGTAAGGATGTGAACTTTTGCAGGATTGTTTACATAAAAAATATTATTGGATAAAGTTTGTGACAAGTAAGGTTGATTTCAGGTCCTGCAGTGACTTGTAATATAAAAGTTTACCTAGATAATCTTTTTTTAAATTAATTTATTTTTTAATTGAAGGAAAATTGCTTTACAGAATTTTGTTGTTATCTGTCAATCATCAACGTGAGTCAGCCATAAGTATACATATGTCCCCTCCCTCTTGAAACTCCCTCCCATCTCCCTCCCCATCCCACTCCTCTAGGTTGATACAGAGCCCCTGCTTGAGTTCCCTCAGTCATACAGAAAATTCCCATTTGCTATCTATTTTACATATGGTAATGTAAGTTTCCATGTTACTCTCTCCATATAGCTCACCCTCTCCTCCCCTCTCACCTGCATCTATAAGTCTGTTCTCTACGTCTGTTTCTCCATTGCTGCCCTGATTGTCCGGGGAATCTTGGAGACTGATCAAGAGTTTTCTCAAGGAAAAATATGTCTAGCCTTGTCTCAGAGCATTTAAGTTGGTGGGATTTGTGTAGTTTTGTTTTTGTCCCAAGGCAAAGAAGCTGTTCATTTTTCAGGTGTTTCTCTGGATCCTTGATGATTACCTTAATGCCAGTGGATCCGTCCATACCTATAATAACCACATCTAACTAATAAAGACACTTCCTTGCCTTTGAACATGCCAAAAAAAGATAGTACATTTTGAAAAGAGACAAGGACAGAATAATGAGGGCAAAACATAAGACTGAAAGAGGAAAATGTTTCTAAAGAAAATGACCTGAATAGGCTACCAGCTTAGATGGGTACAAAGGTTTTTATAAACACTATTAGTATTCATTTAGTATGGGCAGCAGACAGCAACAAGAATTTGAAAATAACTTGGAAGTGATCACTGAAGGGACATAAGGAGGCAAAAAATAAGTTTCTTCCTGAGCACAAATCTCAGTGTCATGGGAGAGCACAATTGGAATGTTCTCCTTTGGTGATTAGCAAGCACCTAATCAAGGATATAGAGTGCCTGTCGGGTCTATATCCATGGCATGGCAAAAACAAGAAGGGTTCAGACCATCATGTGTTCAACCTATTGTATAGACCTGATTCAGAAAAAAAATTAAATTAATTTGGGGTAAATTTAGGGGGATGGGGAGAGGGGAGTTCTTTTTAAATAAGGAGAAAGTCTTTTCAGAAGTTATTGCCAAAGAAATATTCAAAGCCTCAATTTACCTAAAGGTAGCTAAGGTAGGAGGGCATAGGGATAAAGGAGGGACAATTCATATATATATAATATATGTACAATTATAGATTTAAATAGAATAGTTGATCAAAGAAACACTACTGTTTTTTGAATGTTAGAGATGAGTTGTTGTTGTTTTTTCTTTCCTAATGAATAATCATCTATTTTTAAGGGGAATCCAGAGAAAGAAAAAAGAGGAAAGTGGGTTGGTTTGGGTCAGTAGAGTCTGAAAACAATGATGAAATACACATTTGGAAAGGGGCTGGATTTGCATTTTGAGTAGTGATGACATTATAAATAAAGCTTTGCTCTTACCACTCAAATGTGTATGAGAGAGGCCAGAATTAGGTGATCTTTCTGAAATGCAGATCTAATGATATTCTTCTCTGAATTAAAACTGGCTTGAGTCCAGACTCCTTGACAGTCTACCTCAAAACTTGATTCTCAGGTCCACGTCTCTGTTCCTGCATTTTGCCCCCATTTTCCTCCCCAAATCCTACAGATTGACTCTGGGTTTCAGCTTCATAGAAGTTCAGTCTTGTATCAGCACACTGTGCTATCCCATGCCTCTAAGCTTGGCACCTAATGGTCAAGTGATTTCAAAATCCCCCCTCCCTTCATCCATTGTTTATATGAAAGTTTCTAGTACTCTTTAAAGGTTTGCCAAGACTTCCGTATACAAAGTCATTCATCCTCATACTCATCATATATGTGTTAATTGCTTATGTTCACTTCCACCTGCAACTGTGGACTCCTTGCATCTCAAGGACAAAGATTCAGTCTTATTGATCTTTGGATCTCAAAGACCCAGTAGGTGCCAGAGAAGGCAATATAGTCCAATCATGAAGAGAAAAAAGACTCTGGAGTCAGAAGGTTGACTTCAACTCCTTTCTCTTCTACTCACTAATTGAGTGACCATCAGCATCCTTTTGCATTCTAATCTTAACATCTCCAATGATTATTATAATCCTCACCTAAATATTATGAATATTATAATATCTACCAGATAGAATTAAATAAAATCATATATATAAAATATTTAGCACATTGCCAAGCACATAGTATTAAGAGTACTTAGTATATTATAGCTCTTTGTATTAGTACAGTAAATATTTGAGGAAAGAAAGTTATGCTGTTGTATCTTCCTCAGGATGAAGAGTGAAAAAATGAATCAGTGATTTTAAAAAAAGTCACTGTTCTAGGCTCACTTCCGTTGAAGTGAGAATACTGTATTAGAACAGAAAAGGAATTATAAATCAAGATATGTGAGACTACAGCCCAGATATTTAAAGTGTGCAGGGAAAAATGCAAAATAATGTTGTTAGTTACTAACTAGATGAATTTGAAAACAACTTTCTTTGCTTTGTTTTACAAAAGTGTATTAAAAGGGACTAGAAAAGAAATCAAAAATATTTATTGACAAGTATCTTGTTGTACACACACATAAATCATCTCATTTAATCTTCTCTGAAAGGAGATATTATCCTCATTTTACAGATGGGAAGATAGGTTCAGAAAAGTTAAGTTACCCTCAAGTACCTTGCTTCAGGATGTCAAATTCCAACCCAAATCTGTGAGCTATGTTTACTCATTCATTAATTCACTCACTCATTTATTCATAGAAACAAATGTTTACTAAGCTCCTGTGTTATTCTAGGTCTTGAGGAGTGAATAGTGGTCAAAACAAACAAGGCCCCTGCCCCTAGGGAGCTTACGTTGTAGTGGGAGGAGACAGAAAATAAGTTCATAAAAAGTATAAATAAGATGACTACAATGAAGAGTGATGGGACTCCCCTGGTGACTAAGTGGTAAGAATCACCTGCTAATGTTTGAGACATGGGTCGCATCCCTGGTCCGGGAGGATACCACATGCTGCAAGAGCAACTAAGCCCCTGAGCCACAACTCTTGAGCCTGTGCTCTAGAGCCTGGGAGCTGCAACTACGGAGCCCACACACCCTCGAGCCTGTGCTCTGCAACCAGAGAAGCCACCACAGCTGAGAAGCCCATGCACTGCAGCCAGAGAGTGACCCCTGCTTGCCACAATGAAGAGCCAACACAACCAACAGATAAATAACATTACCTTTAAAAAGAGAGTGATGGCCGAGTTACCTTAGATGGGATGGCCTTGAAAGGTCTTTCTAAGAAGTGGCACTTGGGCTGAGAGCTGAATGAGAAGAAGGCACCAAGCACATCCCAGGGAAAATAATAAATACTACAACTCCAAGGCAGAAATAAGCTTATTTAGTTACAATATCATACCACACACACACAAAAAAAAGATGGCAGAAAACCCATTGTCTTTCATTATGTTTCACCAAGAAGAAACAAGGATAAAGATGATAAAGAAACCTTAGAAAAGAGCTAATGCTGTGTGCAGAAGAATATATGAAGAAAGGTAGCAATAAACCAGGGGCAACTTTAGGTTGTGGTCCTCAGACTTGAAGATGCAGAAACTGCATTAGTAAAAGCGTTCAAGTAGAACATTTGGTGAGACTTGCTCAGAGTGATCCTACATAAGCCTGGGGTCTGTAAACTGTAATGCCAGTCTATTAGATTGCAGTATGAAATGTCACTTCCCAGTCCGACCTCGGTAGCTACTTGGCTGTGATCACAGAGCAAATGCATTTTCTCCTTGTTGCCATATTACATAAGAAAGCAAATTACTATTATCAGGCTTCTTTGTGAGTAAAGAATCAGAGCAAGGAGAGAAGAAGCGATTCAAAAATTTCCTGCAGCAGTCTCAGATGGCCCATAAGAGGGATATTCCTGCCAGATGGGCAAGGCTCTGTTGTTTAGCATTTGGAAAAGCTTGAATAACACTAGCTTCTCACACACTCCTTTTTCTCCTTGTATTCCCAGTGCCTGGCTAGCATATCCTGAGGCTCAAAGACAATCTCAGTACTGCTTAAAATGAATTAATGAATGACCTCTTCAAATGATAGTCTCTTTTCAAATCTATTTCCTCTTTCCTTTGAAACTGTATTTTTCTGATCAAGAAACTCTACTCTGTGCCTTAAAGTGACTTTGCATTTCTCTGTCCTAATCTTGTGTTTGTATATATAATGTTCAAGCTAAATTCTGAGCTAACAAATTCCCTTGTGTGGAGAAAATATAATAGATTATCTAGTAGGCATTATTGCCCAGGAAAATAGTCCACTACGCAAAATGAAGATAAGACCACTCAGGGAGGATGTCTTGATTCTCAGAAGCTCTTTGAGTTTATAGATTTTTAAAATCTTAACAAGCTGACCCTTTACATAGATCCTGGTTCAGTTCCCATAAATTTCTCAAAATAACTTTCGAGGATGATCTTGGGCTTCCAAGGATTACAGAATGGTCTTTGTGTAGAGTTACTTATTGCTTCCTCAATTCAACTTTCAAATATACTAAGGTCTGCATGCAGCTAGCCAGAAATTCAGACTCCTGTCTGACCTGAAAAGACCATATAATGTGAGTAGTAATTACTTTACAAAAGAATGTTGTTTTAATTCCCCTACTAGATCTTAACCAACATGATGATAAAATACTCCAGGGGTAGAGAGCCAACTGAAGCTCCCCACAAGCCCTCAAATCCACTATCTGATGGAGAATCTATGCTTTCATCTTACATCTAGATGTAAGGGAGCGTGATGCCTTTTGAGGTCATACTGTGGTCTTAGAAACACAACTGAACTGTGAATGAAACCATGTTGTTCAGACACGTTAATTCCTAAACTCTACTTCATTCTTTATTGGAGTATAACTGTTTTACAGTGCTGGAGGAATTTTGTCTGTATAACAGTGAATCAGCTACATGTACATATATATCCTCTCCATTTTGATCCTCCCTCCAAAACCCTCATCTCACCCATCTAGGTCATCACAGAACACCAGGCGGAGCTGCCTGTGCTATGCAGCAGCATCCCACTAGCTATCCATTTTACACATGATAGTGTACATATGTCTTTGCTGTTCTCTCAATTCATCCCACACTCTCCTTCCCCTCCCAGTGTCCACAAGTCCATTTGCTATGTCTGAATCTGTGTTGCTGCCCTGCAAATAGGTTCATCAGACCATTTTTATGGATTTCATATACACACACACACACACACACACACATATGTATGTGTTAATATATGGTGGTATTTGTTTTTCTCTTTCTGACTTCCCTCACTCTGTATGACAGACTCTAGGTCCATCCACATTACTACAAATGACCCAATTTCATTCCTTTTAGTGGCAGACTTTATTTGGGGGGGCTCCAAAAATCACTGCAGATGGTGACTGCAGCCATGAAATTAAAAGATGCTTACTCCTTGGAAGGAAAGTTATGACCAACTTAGCATGTTAAGAAGCAGGGACATTACTTGGCCAACAAATGTCCGTCTAGTCAAGGCTATGTTCTTTCCAGTGGTCATATATGGATGTGAGAGTTGGACTATAAAGAGAGCTGAGCACTGAAGAATTGATGCTTTCAAACTGTGGTGTTGGAGACGACTCTTGGGAGTCCCTTGGGCAGCAAGGAGATCCAACCAGTCCATCCTAAAGGAAATCAGTCCTGGGTGTTCAGTGGAAGGACTGATGCTGAAGCTGAAACTCCAATACTTTGGCCACCTGATGGGAAGAGCTGACTCATTTGAAAAGCCCCTGATGCTGGGAAAGATTGAGGGCTGGAGGAGAAGGGGATGACAGAGGATGAGATGGTTGGATGGCATCACCGACTCAATGGACATGAGTTTGAGCAAGCTCTGGGAGTTGGTGATGGACAGGGAGGCCTGGCGCGCTGCAGTCCATGGGGTCACAAAGAGTCAGACACGACTGAGCAACTGAACTGATCTGAACTGAATATTCCATTGTATATATGTCCCATATCTTCTTTATCTATTCATCTGTCAAGGGCCATCTAGTTGCTTCCATGTCCTGGCTATCATAAATAGTGCTGCAGTGAACATTGGGGTATGTGTGTCTTTTTAAATTATGGTTTTCTCAGAGTATATGCCCAGTAGTGGGATTGCTGGGTCATACGGTAGTTCTATTTTTAGTTTTTTAAGGAACCTCCATACTGTTCTCTACAGTGGCTGTATCAATTTAAATTCCTACTGAGAATGCAAAATGGTTCCCTTATACCCTCTTCAGCATTTACTTAAACTCAGTATTTCTTAATGGTTACTTCATTTACTTGTCTTTCTCAGAAGGTATTTGGGAGTCACTCATATCCAACAGGGAAGTTATCTGGGGCTTTTTATTTTCTCCTTTTATTCAAAATGTTCATTTAAAAGATAGCAGACACATATGATAGCTAAAAATGCCCTAAGACAAACTTGTGTTTAATGTTATTTGCTTATCTTTTTAAAGATTCCTTAGAATATATTTCACACTCCCTGCAAGGATACAACCAAAGTAATGATTGTTTTAATCCCTAGAAATAAAATACTTATTAGTTAGTTCATTGATGATCTTAAACTAGTAACTGGCTATTTCCATGTCTCTCTAATATCCAACCAAACAAACACTAGAAGATTTCCTTTGTCTTAAAGATTTATGCATTATTTCTGCCATTCTTTTTGCCAGTTTCTGTTCATTTTAAAGAATTTTAGTTTTCTCTTTTCCTTCATATTCTTCAGTCATATTTTCATCTTTTAACTTTATACTTGTTAAAATAATATGTAACCCCACCTTCTTTTCTAGCTACATTCTTCTACTGTGTTGTGCACATATAAGAAGAAACACACAGCAAACACAAACAGACAACAAACACAAACACACTCAAAGTCTCTGGTATCTGGCATTAAATGTTAATCCTTTGAAATAGCTCCCTTAAAGGCCTTTTGTATGTTTTGGAAAGAGAGGCAAAACAATTTCAAGCAGCTCAGCAAATATGTCAAGTAAAAATGAAGCTAATATTTATTTGTAGGGGCATTTACCATATTTAGATGCACAAACATTTGACCATTTTTAGTCTGCCTTCAAATTGAATGACAAATTTCTTCCAAAGACTGTAGAATAATTATTATGGGAAATGTTTTCAGTGCCTATGTCTCAGAATGAAAAAGGGCTTTTGAAGGGCAGTTTAACTCTTGAGCAAATATTGAGAATCTTTTGAGTAATCTAAGGAAGAAGAAAAGTCATCCCTGAAAATCGATCTGTTGGGGAAAAAAAAAATCCTTTCCAATTCCATCACCATGTGATACTTTAATGGATCTGGGAGAAAAGCAAAACACAATAATTTTTAAAAAGACAAATTAAAGAATCACAGTAATATTAGTGTGGAAATGGGTACCTTGGCAGAATCAAGGCAAAATTCTAAATAAATGATTTCATAATAGACCCATCTCTCTCCTTTACAAAACCACCCTATAACCTGGCAAAATTTTTTTGTATGTTGAGCTATAAAGAACCTAAAGAATTGGAATTTTTCATGGGTAGTAGGTAAACAGTCTTTGTTCTCATTTGTCTTGAATTATAATTGATCATGATGGCTTGAACAGTCTTGGTGAATAATTTTCTAAGTCCAAGCTATCAAATTTCAAAGGACAATATTCTCAATGCATCCATTCATTTGCTTCCTTTTTTCCCCTCTTTTGCAAACCAAAGTTAATTGTCTGTGATTGGTTATCCTAATGAACTGAGAGTCTCAAATTCAATCACAATTACAGGTGATGTATGGAGCCTTACAGAACATAAGAAACATTTGCTTGGTGCAAATAAATCAACAGCTTATATATTTTGGTTTATAAGACTTCTTTCCTTGCTCTCCCTGTGCAAACCAACCCCCACCACTGTCATTTAGTCGACCATACTCATAAAGCACCTATGCACTAGTGTGTTGCCTTTTTAAGATTCCTCAGAGTAAAGGCATCGAGTTGGATACTAAGCACTAGAACCATACAGATGACAAAACAGGTTTGCCATCCTCAAGGAGCTACCTGTATAATGAGAAAGACAGACATGCAAACAAATAATTATAACCATGTATTAACCGGTAGTAAAATTAGGTATAAGGCTTCATGAGCACATGGAAGAGAACCAAAGAAAGGTCTAAAAGAGAAATGACATGCTAAATTTGTTTTAGGTCTGTAATATAACAATCACAACAGTAGCTGCAATTCATCGAGTACTTAATACATTTCACACACAGTGCTAAGCACCTAATATGATTTATTTTGTTTAATAATTGTAATGATCCAGGAGACAAATACTATCATTCCCTCCATTTACACATCAGAAAACTTGAGTGTGGAGCTCAAGTTGCTAATCAGTGAAGCCAAGGCTTGGGTCAAAAAATATTTCCATTTTCAAGGTGTTTATTTTTTTCTTAATTTTTTTTTAACTTTTAAATTTTGTTTTGAAATAATTTTACTCTTAAAGAAACATTGGAAGAATAGTACAATGAATTCCCATATATCCTTAGCTAGGTTTCCCAGTGGGAATATTTTATTATGTTTACTTCATCATTCTCTTCCCCCTCTCAATAGGTAGTAGATTGATGGACTGATCATTTTTCCTGTGCATCAATTAATAGTAAGTTTCAGGCATGATGCCCCCTTATCTCTGCTATAGAGTGAATGTTTGTGTCCCCTCCCAAATTCATACATTAAATATTAATGCCCAGTGTGTCTCACCAGACACCAAATTGGCTAATGCCTTGGCCTTGGAATTTCCGGCCTCTAGAACTACAAGAAATAAACCTCTTTTGTTATAATACTTTTATCATAGATGCCTGAACATACTAAGACAGTTGCCAAATACTTTAGGGTTTATTTCCAAAATGACAAGGACCTTCTCCTATATAATTACATTACGACTACCAAAATCAGGAAACTAACATTGATACAATACTATTGTCTAATCAATGGACCTTATTAACATTATGGTAATTGTCTCAGTGCTTTTGAACTGTGGTGTTGGAGACAACTCTTGAGAGTCCCTTGGACTGCAAGGAGATCAAACCAGTGAATCCTAAAGGAAATCAGTCCTGAATATTTATTGGAAGGACTGATGCTGAAGCTGAAACTCCAATACTTTGGCCACCTGATGTGAAGAACTGACTCACTGGAAAAGACCCTGATGCTGGGAAAGATTGAAGGCGGGAGGAGAAGGAGATGACAGAAAATGAGATGGTTGGATGGCATCACTGACTCAATGGACATGAGTTTGAGCAAGCTCTGGGAGTTGGTGATGGACAGGGAGGCCTGGCGTGCTGCAGTCCATGGGGTCACAAAGAGTTGGACACGACTGAGCGACTGAACTGAACTGATCACCTTTGTGCTTGTTCCTGTGTCTTATGAATAGGTCGTGATCATCTTTTGAGCATTTACTTTTTCGTACCACAAAATATTCCAGGTCTACCCTTATACTTTCCCAGCCCCAGCCATGGGATCATTCATTTTCCTGAGGCTGGTTTTTGTTCTTAACATCTCTTTCTGACCACTCACCAGGTCTTATTTTTCTGCACATATGCAGATGAGTAATACAAGTAACTTAATATCTAGAAATCCCTATTAAGCAGCCATTTTCACAACTACTAAAGTGAAAATCAAAACTTACTAACCTAGCTTGAAGTCACTATAAAAGTTTCTAAAATGCCTTCTAAATCCCTCCAAAAAGATGATGTAGACCCTAGGAAGATAAGAGATGATAAAAAGCAGAGCAAGAAAAGGAAAAGAAAAAAAAATGAGAAAGGTCATAGAAACAGACTCTTTTAGTACCTTTTCTTTGTCAGGCACCAAAATAGTTTCACACATAACTTCTCATTGTATCTCTGCAACCATTTCTCAGGGTAGAGATAATGATTGTCACTTTATAGATAAGAAAGCAGAGCTTCAGGATTTCATTGACTTGCTCCATCGTCTGCTTCTCTAGTAAAGAATCTGCCTCTAGTGCAGGAGACCTGAATTCGATCCCTGAGTTGGGAAGACCCCCTGAAGAAGGGAATGGCTATCTGGTCCAGTATTCTTGCCTGGAGAATTCCATGGAAAGAGGAGCCTGGAGGGCTCCAGTTCATGGGGTCACAGAGTCAGACATGACTGAGCAATTGACATTCATACACACACACCCTATGCAGGAAGGCAGAGAACTAGGCATTGAACCTCTCTAGGTCACATTTGAAACCAGTCTTCCTCCATCCAATGCTGCCTCTATACAGTTTTAATGCTAACTCACATCCTATATTCTATTTTTGTAATTGGCCAGCCCTCTACAACTTACATAGTAACTCTTTATTTACCCATTTCCCAAATACCAGAACACCTTATGCTCAGACAGATGATAAAGACTTTCCTTAGCTCTAAGAACAACCTGTTACAACCAACATCTTTCCTTGAATTACAATTCACCACCTGCTTTTTAGGTTAGCTTTATTTTCTGAACTGCAAGGCATAGTACTCTAGAACCACTTGACATATAACAGACAGCCTTTATTTGACAGGCTGTTATTAATGCCTCTTATATTAATAATAAACACTATGCTCAGTATATTCATTTTTTAAAGACCATAGCATTTGGGGGAGGGGGGTGGAAAGCAGTTTACTCATCAGTAGACAATTTGAGAGAATAGGGAATATTTATTTCTCTAACAGGATGGAACTAAAATGTCTGATTATAGAACAAAGCAAGGTGATGATTATCATGTTTATTCTGTGCATGAATTGATTACAAATCAAAAGCAGCATACATCTACATCTGTGCTCTAGCAAGTTAAAACAGTCAGGATCCGGGCAGAGTGATATGAAACCTTGGCCTGTATACCCACCACTGCCACTGTTATATGAGCCTTCTTTGGTGAAATATGAAGAAATACTGCCTAATAGAGCAACTAAGAATAGAGAATAGCTAAAATTTGCACATTTTAAACAGTGTATTCACATGGATTTGCATCTCAAAATAACCCTGTGAGAGAGAGTGGGCGTGTCACCTCACCCTCACTTTAGAGGTGAGGAATATTGCCATTCAAAGAGATGAAGTGACTTGCCTAAGATCTCACAGCTAATAAGCTGACAGTTAATACTCAAATCCTGCATAGTGCTTTTTCCACCACAACGTGATTAAAGTCCTGCAAATTAGATTTTTGCTAGAATCTCTCAGGGCTTAATCAAATCAATATGAACATATGGCAAAGTAAAGGAAATCCATTCCCACTTTATTCCTTGTAGGGTTTTAATAAAAGATGGAAGATGCAATGTGGAGCTCTTTATTGTGTTGTTCTAGTAAAAAAAAAATACATTTTGTTTTGTTGTTATATTTTGGGCCACGCCATGAGGCATGTGGGATCCCTAGACTAGGGATTGATACTGCACCTCCTGCATTGGGAGCACAGAGTCTTAACCACTGAACCACGAGGGAAGGCCCATGTTCTCTTTTTGAGTAGACCACACTATAATGTATGACATATAGTTTGGCCATATTAATAACCTGATACCACAGAATTATTTTGCCTCCAATGTTATCTAATCAATTGTTTCACTGTAGCAACCAGGTAACTTCTTTTGTTGTGAGAAAAGGGATAAATATAAACCCAAAAGTAAGTAGGAAAGAACTGAAGGGGAATCGGGTATTGGAGAATTTGCCTGTATATCCACCACTGCCACTGTAGGCTAAGGTTACTAATTAGCACTTATGACACAAAGGGACTTCAATGAGACTCACTATCATATTATAGACATTTTTACATAAATAATTATAAAATGGCCTTATGGCCAACTTTTGATCAAATTCTTAAATATAATAATCACTATCATGTATTAAGTATCTATCTTACATGTTTATCTAGAACACATGATGCTTTGCTGCCATTTTATCATCTATTATTAAAATTAATCTATTGTGATGTACATATTTATTCCAGTTCTTAAGTCTTTTTATCTTTTTATTTGTGGCTGTTCTGGGTTTTCCTTGCTGCGCACGGGTCTTCTCTAGTTGTGGCAAGCGGAGGCTACTCTTCACAGACGTGCACAGGCTTCTCACTGCAGCGGCTTTTCTTGGCGCAGAGCACAGGCTCTAGAGCACACGGGCTTCAGCAGTTGTGGCACACAGGCGCAGTAGTTGTGGCTTGCAGGCTCTAGACCATGGGCTGAATAGTTGTGGCACCCAGGCTCAGGTGCCCTGTGGCATGTGAAATCTTCCTGGACCAGGGATCCAACCCATGTCCCCTGATTTGGCAGGTGGATTCTTATCCACTAAACCACCAGAGAAATCCATTTATTCCTATTTTTTAAATAAGAATACTCTAGTTCAGACCACACAGGTGATAATCAGGGAAGACAGGATTAGAATCTCAATGTGTAGAGTGCTAAAGCCCATTCATTCCCTGACAACTTGGCTGTGTTACACAACTAGAATGTTGTAAATATTATGGTAGATATGGGTCTATCACTGACTCCCAATCCTTCTTCACAGAGGAAGTTAATAACTTACCTGTAACCAGAAATTCTTCAGTCTCTCTTTTAGTGGTCTTTTCCCTTTATGTGTTACCATTTTCCCTCTTTTATCTGCTGCAGTCTTCTTCCAGGTATGGTGAAGACTTAAATAGTCTTTTTGCAGTAACCTAGTCTCTAGTTTTCCGTTTCTAGTTATCAAGACTCTGCTGCCAACTCCCTTTGCTTCCAGCTCTTGCTCAAGTGCCCTTCTATTCTGGAGTTTCTGTCTCCTGATGACTTATCTTCATCTTCTGGTCTTTACTGCTGTAGCTTCCTGATACATGGGGCTCCATTTCTATTGCTTCATACTTGACACATTCTATTTTTTTGACATTACATTTCATGCAATTGTTCTGTGACCTTCATGCCCATGCAAAATGCCTTCTCTTCTATGGGCCAATTCTTAGAACCTATCTGTAATTAATCTTCTAAAAAGTTAAGGATTTACTTATTTTTCATCTACTCTATCTCTTTCATATGGGGAGCAATACAGTCGCCACCAGGCACTGGAGGAGGTGCAACTGGCTAATTCTAGGCAATTTGAAGTGTGTTAAGACCACAGACTGCAAGAAGATCCAACCAGTCCATTCTGAAGGAGGTCAGCCCTGGGTGTTCTTTGGAAAGAATGATGCTAAAGCTGAAACTCCAGTACTTTGGCCACCTCATGCAAAGAGTTGACTCATTAGAAAAGACCCTGATGCTGGGAGGGATTGGGGGCAGGAGGAGAAGGGGACAACAGAGGATGAGATGGCTAGATGGCATCACTGACTCGATGGACGTGAGTCTGAGTGAACTCCGGGAGTTGGTGATGGACAGGGAGGCCTGGCGTGCTGCGATTCATGGGGTCACAAAGAGTCGGACACGACTGAGTGACTGAACTGAACTGAAGACCACAGAAATCTAATGTTTGGGGAATTGTAGGGAATTGGTAGGTTTGCGCTATGGTTTAAGTGTTGAATGAAATGGAGATACTAAAGGGATATGATTGAACAAATAATGAGACTTGGCCTTATGTGTAATCTCACATACCTTTTTCCTGGGGTTGAGAGGGTGAGTTGAGTGAGTTGAGTGTTTCTATCAGTCAAGAACGTGATTAGACTTGAGCCTCAGAAGTATCACTGTGGAAAATCGTTGGGAGGAAAAACATGGTGACAGATAGAAAGGGTGGATGCAAAGAGAGAGACTAATAGACTGGGATACTACAAATATTTTAAATATTTATTTATTTATTTGGCTGTGCTGGATCTTAGTTGTGGCATGTAGGATCTTCAGATGTGATATATGAACTTTAGTTGTGGCATGTGGAATCTAGTTCCTGGATCAGGGATTGAACCTGGGTCCTCTGCATTGGGAGCATTAAGTCTTAACCACTGGACAACCAGGGAAGTCCCCATAGCACAGATTTTGATACAAGGGAAAGTTCTGTTTAATTTGGAAATACTCTGTAACTCTGTAGACATTGTATTGTGATAATTTCTTTATATGCCTGTCTTAATACACTGAAAAACCCTTTGCTCATCTTTGTATCATCAGTAACTATGGTAGTGCTTGGATTTAGTATGAGCTCAAGAAACATCTGAGTGAATAGAAAATGAATGAAAACCAGATTATCATTTATTTTCCTTTGGATTTGAATCCAATTTTCTACAAAATGGTGAGTAAAGGATTTGTTTCATTTTCCCCAGAATATGACACATGAATGGGTGAATATTAATAAAGTGAAATATACTTGTTAAGAAGCAAATAGAAATGGGTGCCATCCTGGTGATGGGATTTATCACACAAATGATAACCAGTTGAACCTTCATTTATTTGAATAAAATTTCTGAAATTGTCTCAAATTGCTTTGGTAAAGATAGCTGGACTGAATTAAACGTGTTATTACAGAAGTCTTCAAATGTCCATTAATTCTTTTGTGCAAGTTGACTCATTTGCAGATTTGCCAATTCCTATGAGAAACCAAGGCATTGCAGGTTCTGTCAGATAATTTTCTCAATTAAATCTCTAGGCAATTAAATAAATTGCAAACAGATCATTGCTTTTGGAAACTCCCATTCTGAGAGGAGTGAAATTCTTACCCTTGAGAGACTAGGTGTATTTGTTAGTTGTTCAGTCATATCCAACTCTTTGTGACCCCCAGACTGTCCATGGAATTTTCCAGGCAAGAATACTGGAGTGGGTTGCCAGTCCCTTCTTCAGGGAATCTTCCCAACTCAAGGATTGGACCCAGGTCTCCCACATCACAGGCAGATTCTTTACTGTCAGCCACCAGGGAAGCCCCGGTGAAAGGCTAGGCATCACTGGTTAAAAAAAAAACTTAAAAAAAAAAACTGCATTTTCTTTACAATTATAATAAATAATTAAAATAACTGAATTTAAATCTTATCCATCTACTTTCCTGATCGCTCCTTTCCCTAACACTCTAGCATTGGCATTATTGAGACATTTTCATGTTTCTATTATTTTATTTGTTCTAATACCAATATAAAAGTTCAAGGATACAGGTTCTGAATACAGAAGAAGTAACAAAATAAGAACTGCATTTAGACACATGCTAGAGATGTTTCTGAACCTAAAATATAACTTCCTATAAAAAAAAGGGGGGGAATAGCATAGCTATAAAATAAAAGAGAAATCAACATTTTTTTTTCCCAATAGGGGATACTAGCTGGCAAAGATAAAATGTCTTCAAAAGTGTGAAGGCAACAGGTTTCTGTACCTTGAACTCTAGACCTATTAAATCATAGGGGGAAAAGAGATTCTTAAGCATGAAAAGGATTTGGGAAATATACTAGGTGCATGTTATCTTTTCCTGAAAAATAATATGACTGAAAGATATGGTCCTGCAAAACTAAAAAAAAGAGTTCCTAAAAGAGGATAGCATCAGATACCAGAAACAGTGTGAGCAGAGAAACTAACAAAATCCATCCCTAAACTGAAACCAGTTTTTCTCAGTGGAGGTGCTGTGGGCATTTTGGGTGACCAACTGTTTTGTAGACTGTCCTGCCTATTGCAAAATGTCTAGAATTTATGCTCCTCAATTTTAAAGAAAGAGTTCTGAGAACATGAGGGACATAACATTTTTTTAAGTGAATAGAAAACTGGAACAATAATTCTGAGGGTGAGTTACTGATAATGTTTATTGTGGTACTTTGTATTATGAAATTAATATCTCAGTGAAAACGATATGAACATGACAACAGGCAAAAAATGTCAAGTATATGTCATTCAAACCCTCATTCTTGCTTCCCAGGCTTTCAACTTCTTGTAATGCCACCATAACATTTTTATTTTATGTACACATATTCATCTACAGCTTCCTCACCCATTCCCATCTGTATATCTGATTAACTTTTCTATTCATACCAACTTATCTTTGCATAGAATATTCAGAGTATATAAGTATATTTATTTTCCTCAATGTGGCAAGTCTTGTTGTAGTAAAAATGAATATAGGACAAAATCACTGTTGCTGACTCTGAGGGAAAATATTAAAATATAATTTGCTTGTTGGTGTAAGTAGCACTGTTCCACAAAATAACAAACTTGGGAAAGAAGGTTATAAAAAAAAAAAACATGATTTTTAAAAAACGTTTACATCTTCCCCATCAGTGAAATATTGTGAACATGCGTCTGTAGTTCTTTCCACATTTACAGAATATAACTGTCAGTAGATGGTTGTCTTAGGAACTCTAAGCCTACTTTTCTCACAGTTGTCACCTTATCCCCAACCCAAGTTATTCTTTTTAATATAGTCCCAGATTTCATTATCAGAATGCCCTCTTCTGAGAAAAAATTTACAGAAGGTCCTGCTGCTGCTGCTCTTGCTGCTGCTAAGTCGCTTCAGTCATGTCCGAATCTGTGCGACCCCATAGACAGCAGCCCACCATGCTCCCCCGTTCCTGGGATTCTCCAGGCAAGAACACTGGAGTGGGTTGCCATTTCCTTCTCCAATGCATGAAAGTGAAAAGTGAAAGGGAAGTCTCTCAGTCGTGTCTGACTCTTCACGACCCCATGGACTGCAGCCTACCAGGCTCCTCCATCCATGGGATTTACCAGGCAAGAGTACTGGAGTGGAGTGCCATCACCTTGATGGACAGAAGGTCCTAGGAGAAGTTAAATCAGAATAATGTAAGATTCTTGTATAGGTTTTCTCATTCGTTTATTTGAAACCAGAAGATTCTGTTTTCCATTCAATTGATTATTTCAGATATATGCATGCCTGACTAGATTATCTATAAAATTGAATGTTAAAAATGGCTGATGAAACACTGAGTGTTGCCCTTTTCCTTTCTTCTTACTTTTATTTATTGTGATTTTTTCATATCTCACCCATCAAATTTTATTGATCTAATAACCCATAGGATATGTCTCATAAAAGGTGAGAGAAACAACTTTAGAGAAAAAAATAAACGGAATGTCCAGAGGTAAAATAAGTGGAAGCATAAAGGGCACTGACAACAAAACCTTTCTGCCATATTGAGGCACTATGGGAGATTCCCAGGATACCCAAAGATGCTATTAAATTCACACTGCCTGACTTTGTACTATTCTCTTAGGATTTACAGCAACTGCCAGAAGCCAACTGAGGTTTTTCCAGGCTATTCTCCACTTCCTCTTCCATATTCTTCATGTTCCCAAAAGTCACTGAAAGAGGTTAGTGATAAAGGATGTAGAATGTTTTTCCTGTTAAATGTGGAGTGAAATAACCATATGTGAGGGACTTCTTAGCTTCTAAATGAGGGTACAAAGATCTAAGTAATCTATAAGGACATTTTGTTCCAATGACTATAAAAACATTTTTAATTAAACTCTTGGAATAGAGAGAATTACAAATTTAGCAAGTGGAATGTCATAAATTTTTTAAGCATGGAAATCAAAGCAAGCTAACATGTCAACTGTCTTGGCAAGACGTGCTTTTGGCCAAAGGAAATGAAGGTTTCACACAAGAATATGTTCAGAAGTGATTAATAGTAGATATTTTTGGCACAGCTGTGTGGTCTTCTTTACAGACCAGGGCCTGGTGGACTGGAGTCCATGAAAAGAAAGATGGAAAAGGAGAGAGAGAGAGAGAGCAGTATCTCTCGGGTTACTTGGGAAATCAATAAAGCTCATACACAGGACTTGTACCTCTCATGAAGGCACAGGGCATCCTCTCAGGGAGGTCTTGAAAGCCCAGGCGAGAAAGTGAGCTCGGCAGGTTTCCACGCTCCAACGAGAATGAAGACAGAAAGGACGCGGGGCACCCCAGTCTCTAGTGGAGCAAGGGTATTTTATTAGCAGAAATGCAGGCTTCAATATCTTTAGTAAAATGATTACTCAGCTATTACAAAGAATGAAATTTCCATCAGTTGCAACAAAATGGATAGTCTAATACATACAAGGTTGCTGACGCTGAAAAGAGTCACTGAAGGGAGTTACTGAAAGGAATCCAAGCAGATACCCTTTCCATGATCTCAGTCCTGAGAACTGCGTGCAGCTCTACTCATTCCTGGAATAGGAACTGATAAGGAACAGAGAATCCTTGAGAAATTGCACACAAAGGAAGAAAAGTGCAATATACTGGTTTCCTTAAAGTTGAACATCCCTTGAGACAGCTGCCCCTCAATGTCATTCAGGGCTGATATTGTTTCTCTTTTTCTCTTCCACTATCTTGGATGTGTTGCCATTTGGCCTTTATACTCTGACATCATGATGCCAATGAAGTTTTCACGGCTCCATCGAGAAGTATATGATCAATACAGGAAGAGGGGTAATAGCTCATACTGCCTCGCATATCCCTTTTATCACAAAAGCAAAATATTCTTAGAATGACTCTGGCACATAGCCCCTTAAAGCTGATTGCTTGAAGATGGGTCATATGGTCACTTCCAGCTTCATGAAAGTTGTTAAACTGATTCTCTGGTGTTTTTATCCTTTATAGTGAGAAAAAAGGAAGGGTAGTGGGTTTGGATGACTATTAGCTTAGACAACCACAAGTATTTGATACACAAACCAAATTAATTGGGTTTTATGAATCCTTGTCTCACATACCATCTTGTGACTCTAGAAGATAAATTCATGAAAATTGGCATGGTGGG
Organism: Oryx dammah; assembly: GCF_014754425.2. Taxonomy (NCBI): domain Eukaryota; kingdom Metazoa; phylum Chordata; class Mammalia; order Artiodactyla; family Bovidae; genus Oryx; species Oryx dammah. The sequence continues at coordinate 111,939,575 of NW_024070207.1, forward strand.
AGAAAACTTCCTGGAGAGGTTTATCATGATAAACTATTCTTTCTATATATAAATCTTTGAGTTGGTTAATAGGAGAAAAAATTACCATGAATTAAAAATGACTTATTACAAATGTCAGTCATTCTGTGAAAGATAAAAGAAAATAAACCCTAAAAAGAGATTTTGAGAAAATTACTGGAATTGATTCCTTTTTAACTTAAGAATCAGCTGTATAAGCTCTTGATCAAAATTTTCAAAAGTTAAAAAAGAAAGACTAATATCATTGTTTGAAAAGTAATGTGGTAAATAGAGATTTGAAAAATTAACTGGATGTCATTGGAATCTATAATCATTAGATTTCTAATGAGGATGGCTTGAACAAACAATTAATCAAGCTTCTATGGTTTGGATGAATCATTCTTATTCTTTGACTTTGTTACTTACAGAGCATTTTCTTTTTTAATTGCAGACTGAATATATTTCAAATTATGCTGCTAATAATTATTGATGAGTGAATTGCATAGGATTGTGAAATTTGGTTTCACATGAATAAGAAAGTCAAACAATTGAGCAATTAAATTCATTCCAATCAACTAACCTTCTAGAAAATTGGCTTGATATGACGTTGAGAGATCTAATTGAATTTCTGCATATCATGTGCTAGTATAACTATGGGCCAAGGGTTCAGCATCATTAGCTAATATTTGAAATTAAAGAAGAGTTTAAAGATTATCTCCAGTGTTCCCAGATGGGATGGTAGAAGTAAGTGAAGTTTAAACTAACTCTCTTAATTCTTCAGGTAAAGAATCTTAGTTTAGAAGACATTAAGTTACTTGATCTAAATAGTATGAGTAGTTAATTAAATCAAGACCTGGAACCAAACTGGTTTAAGTCTTGTGTCAATATCCAAGCCACTAGTTTTATATTTTTTATTTAAAAATAGTGGTCACATAACTATTTAACTTGCTACTTGCTTTTTCAGAAAACTGATAGGAATTAAATGTATGGGCAAGCCAAGATTTGTAAATAATGTTAATGTAAGAGAGATATAAATATTAATAAATATTAATTAATATAAATATTAATTCCAACAAAGAGGAATAATCCATGTAGCTAGAAACAAACAAAATCTTGGACTTAGGAGAAAAGAGTTAAGGCATCTTATCAAAATCAGATAACAGAATAATGCCTATCCATTGTATTCCCTTTATATTGTGTTCTCCAAGAAATCAATTTGAGGGGAGGACAATGAAAATATTGGTTGCAGCCAGGTGATTGAGTTCTCTTCTGGAGAATTATAAAGGTAATTAGAGAAAGAAAGGAGGTTTTCTCTCACTAACCCCATCTTTAGTCTCTTATATTTTCTGGGGTGCAAGTTTCCTTGCAAGGCTAAAAATAGACATTTTTCACAGTATGATTGTTTTCTGTGTAATTCAATATTGGATAACAGCAATTGCTAGCATTTAGTATGCTCTTGTGTGTGTGTGTGTTTGGAAGAGAGAGAGAGGAATTGTACTTCATGTTTTGTAAGCTTTTTCTTAATTGATACTCTCAGAAACACTATGAGATAACATGATATTCACTAAACCTAATCACAAATATTTCTTATTCTCTCTAGCAGTGATAAGAAGTTCTTCTCTCCCCTCTTAGAGTTAGGTATGATCATATATCTTGCTTTTAGCCAATAAAATGTAAGCAGAAGTGATGCGTGTCATAAGAACCAATGTACAGTTCATCCAGATCTCTGCTGTGCTATTACAATTAACAATGTTTCAGAGAGTGGTATTCTCTTACCCTCCATCTTAGAGTGGGAACCACTGAGGCACAGTTTCTTGCTGCCTTACAATGGAAATATAAAGGGAGTGAGAGAGAAACTCCATTGAGATCTTGAGGACTGTTGTTGCAACATAGCCAAGTCCATTCTGACTGACATAGATAATTACTTTTACTGTCTTCTTCAATTTACAAAGGAGGAAAATAGAGATAAATTATTCAGCCATGATGACACCACAACTTAAATAGAACTTAACTCAAGTCAAACCAAGAAGTCTCACTCCATCACTCATTTTATATGTAATTGTGGGTAATATACTTATTGTGAAGAAGGAATGTCCGCTAACATAATGTGGAACCCTGAACTTAATTTCTAAGCATAGAGAGGTGATTATATTAATTCATTTAACCTGGACATATTTTTTAGTATTTACAAATCACTTTCACATGCATATGGCTTCCCTGGTAGCTCAGCTGATAAAGAATCCACCTGCAATGTGGGAGACCTGGGTTCAATGCCTGGGTTGGGAAAATCACCTGGAGAAGGGAACAGCTACCCATTCCAATATCCTGGCCTGGAGAATTCCTTGATTCAGAGGAGCCTGATGGGCTACAGTCCGTGGGGTCGCAAATAATTGGACGTGACTGAGCGACTTTCACTTTCACATGCCTACAGCCCACTGCTTATTAATCCTGTAGGATATGCCCGAATGTTGCTGTCCTCAGAAACAAAAAGAGTATGAACAGGTCACCAAAGCATGTCTCCAGAGATCATGTGCAAACATCCCTCCATTAGTCAGGTCAAGCTGCCCTAACATGATACCACATACTGAGGTATTTTCTAAATTTTCTCACAATTCTGGAGACGGGGAAGTCCAGAATCAAAGTGCCAGCCCATTTGGTATCTGGTGAAGACTCTTGTAGACAACCACTTTCTCACTGTGTCCTCACATAGCAGAGAAAGAGTGTGTGTCTCTTTTTCTTCTTTTTTTTAAAAAAATATCTACTCATTTATTTATTTGGCTGTGTTGGGTCTTAGTTGCAGGATGTGAACTCTTAGCTGTGACATGTGGGAGCTAGTTCCTCAACCAGGGATAGAACCTGGGCACCCTGCATTGGGAATGCTGAGGCTTAGCCATGGGACCACCTGGGAAGTCCCCTCCTTCTCTTATAATAGCACTTCCCCTATCAGATTAGATCTCCACCATTATGTCTTCACTTAGTCTTTATCACCTCCTCAAAAGCCCTGTCTCCAAAACTAGACACATTGGGGCTTAGGGCTTTAGCATATGAATTTCGGAGAGACACAAACTTTTGACCCATAGCCATCTCCTAGGAGCCTTTAGCAATTTAAGAAAGCTTTAATAATAAGTACTCACTTCCAATTATTCCCAAGCTTTTCATGTATATATATAAGAAATGTATTTCTTTTCCCCATGGAAAAGAAATGCAAAAAAGCAAAATGGCTGTCTGGAGAGGCCTTACAAATAGCTGTGAAAAGAAGAGAAGTGAAAAGCAAATGAGAAAAAGAAAGATATAAGTATCTGAATGCAGAGTTCCAAAGATTAGCAAGAAGAGATAAGAAAGCCTTCCTCAGTGATCAATGCAAAGAAATAGAAGAAAACAACAGAATGGGAAAGACAAGAGATCTCTTCAAGAAAATTAGAGATACCAAGGGAACATTTCATGCAAAGATGGGCTCAATACAGGACAGAAATGGTATGGACCTAACAGAAGCAGAAGATATTAAGAAGAGGTGGCAAGAATACACAGAAGAACTGTACAAAAAAGATCTTCAGGACCAAGATAATCATGATGGTGTGATCACTCACCTAGAGCCAGACATCTTGGAATGTGAAGTCAAGTGGCCCTTAGAAAGCATCACCACGAACAAAGCTAGTGGAGGTGATAGATTCCAGTGGAGCTATTTCAAATCCTGAAAGATGATGCTGTGAAAGTCCTGCACTCAATATGCCAGCAAATTTGGAAAACTCAGCAGTGGCCACAGGACTGGAAAAGGTCAGTTTTCATTCCAATCCCAAAGAAAGGCAATGCCAAAGAATGCTCAAACTACTGCACAATTGCACTCATCTCACATGCTAGTAAAGTAATGCTCAAAATTCTTCAAGCCAGGCTTCAATATTACGTGAACCGTGAACCACCAGATGTTCAAGCTGGTTTTAGAAAAGGCAGAGGAACCAGAGATCAAATTGCCAACATCCGCTGGATCATGAAAAAAAGCAAGAGAGTTCCAGAAAAAACATCTATTTCTGCTTTATTGACTATGCCAAAGCCGTTGACTGTGTGGATCACAATAAACTGTGGAAAACTCTGAAAGAGATGGGAATACCAGACCACCTGACCTGCCTCTTGAGAAATCTGTATGCAGGTCAGGAAGCAACAGTTAGAACTGGACATGGAACAACAGACTGGTTCCAAATAGGAAAAGGAGTACGTCAAGGCTGTATATTGTCACCCTGCTTATTTAACTTATATGCAGAGTACATCATGAGAAATGCTGGGCTGGAAGAAGCACAAGCTGGAGTCAAGATTGCCAGGAGAAATATCAATCACCTCAGATATGGAGATGACACCACCCTTATGGCAGAAAGTGAAGAGGAACTCAAGAGCCTCTTGATGAAAGTGAAAGAGGAGAGTGAAAAAGTTGGCTTAAAGCTCAACATTCAGAAAATGAAGATCATGGCATCTGGTCCCATCACTTCATGGGAAATAGATGGGGAAACAGTGGAAACAGTGTCAGACTTTATTTTTGGGGGAGCTCCAAAATCACTGCAGATGGTGACTGCAGCCATGAAATTAAAAGACGCTTACTCCTTGGAAGGAAAGTTATGACCAATCTAGATAGCATATTCAAAAGCAGAGACATTACTTTGCCAACAAAGGTCCGTCTTGTCAAGGCTATGGTTTTTCCTGTGGTCATGTATCGATGTGAGAGTTGGGCTGTGAAGAAAGCTGAGTGCCGAAGAATTGATGTTTTTGAACTGTGGTGTTGGAGAAGGCTCCTGAGAGTCCCTTGGACCGCAAGGAGATCCAACCAGTTCATTCTAAAGGAAATCAGTCCTGAATATTCCTTGGAAGTACTGATGTTGAAGCTGAAACTCCAATACTTTGGCCACCTGATATGAAGAACTGACTCATTTGAAAAGACTCTGATGCTGGGAGGCACTGGGGACAGGAGGAGAAGGGGACAACAGAGGATGAGATGGCTGGATGGCATCACCAACTCGATGGACATGAGTTTGAGTGAACTCCGGGAGTTGGTGATGGACAGGGACGCCTGGTGTGCTGCAGTTTATAGGGTCGCAAAGAGTTGGACACGACTGAGCAACTGAACTGAACTGAACTGAACTGAATACACACACACACACACACACACACACACACACACACACAAGACTGGAAAGAAAAAGCAATTCAGTAAGTATTTCATCCATTCACTTATCCACTCACTTAACTCATATTTATTAAGCATCTGTTATGTGCCATATAATTCCTGGCCCTGAAGTAAGTCAATGAACAAAACAAATGTCCTTCCTTCACAAACTTTATGTTTTAATAGATATATATCACATATTATCCCAGAGTAATAGGTTATCTTAATAAAAATAAAGCATATTAAAAGTATAGAGAATGATGAGGGCCAGAATGTCTACTTTTCAATAGGAGTCAAATAAATCCTCTCAGATGAGGTGACTTTTATGCAAAGACCTAATACTTAAAGCTTTTACATCTTCAAATATTATCACTGAAAAGATAATGAGAGAACATATTTTCAGATTCCTTCATTTCACAGAAGCATACACTGGGATCTAAAATAGAGGTTGGCAAACATTTTCCTTTAAAGAGCCCAGCAGTAAATATTTCTTTTTGTTTTGTACACTAGACAACCCGAGTCAGTGTCATAACTATTGTTACAGTACAGAAAACAGCCATAAATGCTACATAAATGAAGAGTGTGGGTGTGTTCTAATAACATTTAGTTTGCAACACAGGCAGTGAAATGAAAACCTACTGTATAGCACAAGGAACTCTACTTATTGCTCTGTGGTGACCTAGTCAGTTCAGTTGCTCAGTCGTGTCTGACTCTTTGCAATCCCATGGACTGGAGCACACCAGGCCTCCCTGTCCATCGCCAACTCCAGGAGCTTACTCAAACTCATGTCCATTGAGTCGGTGATGCCATCCAACCATCTCCTCCTCTGTCATCCTCTTCTCCTGCCTTCAATTTTTCCCAGCATCAGAGTCTTTTCCAATGAGTCAGTTCCTCCTATCAGGTGGCCAAAGTATTAGAGTTTCAGCTTCAGCATCATTCCTTCCAATGAATATTCAGGACTGATTTCCTTTAGGAAGGACTGGTTGGATCTCCTTGCAGTCCAAGGGACTCTCAAGAGTCTTCTCCAACACCACAGTTCCAAAGCATCAATTCTTCAGCACTCAGCTTTCTTTATAGTCCAACTCTCACATCCATACATGACCACTGGAAAAACCATAGCTTTGACCTCAATGGGAGGAAACCCAGAAAAAGGGGGATATATGTATCATATGACTGATTCACTTTGCTGTACATTGCTGTACAGTGTTGAACACAGCATTGTAAAGCAACTGTACTCCAATGAAAATTAAAAAAGAAATAGGCCATAGATAAGATTTGTCACACAGTCTGCAGTTTTCCAATTCCTAATCTGGAACAATGAAATGACTTTCCCAGGGTCACACATTTGATAGTTGATGACAGCAGAGAGGACAAAAATATTTCTGCTGTCTTCAGAAACAACAGACATCTTTAGAGCAGATTGTCACAGACAAGGACATAGTTAAATAAACAGTAGTCTATGATGGGTGAAAAAAACTATCCACCTAGCTGTTGGCACCTGAATTTCTTTTAGGGAAGGAACTGTCTTTGTTTAGGAAAACATATTGGTAAGCTACTTCTGGCAGAAGGTGACATGCTGAGGGCAGAATTTAATAGGAAGCCATGAAATAAAAAGGATGATTCTGTGGCTCTGTGAAAAGGGAAGGTAGAGAAAGGGAAAGAGAGAAGAGTCAGTCAACAGAACACCATGTTAGAAGAACACATGTTAAGAAATATATGTCTGATCAATTTTTTATCAGCTGTATTGTTGCAGTGCAAACCCTCTATTGTCCTCAAAAAGTATAGAAAACACTGATGCACAATTCAAAGACGTTTTATGAATGGGCTTTTAAAGATGTGTCTGTGGGAGGGGGAGGAATTCAGTCAGGAAGCTGAGTTTTGTCTGAGCCAATTCTTGCTGTATGTGTGGCATTTAATTAAATCCCAACCTTCAATAGCTCGACCATCTGTTTTCTCTGTCCTTATAGTTAAACAATACGAGGGAAGGTTCTGTTAACAAGCCATGTTGGTCCAGTTATAAATTTAAGACTAAAACTCTAACCTCAGTGTGGCCCTCAACAGTGCCCATGGTCTGTTGACAACAGTTATTTCCAACCTTATCCACTCTACTCAAAGCATCAAGCCTTCCCCCTCCTCCTTTCCACTTATCATATGATAACCAGGCATTTTAGATGGAAAGAGAAAGCATCAGATGGTGACTCCCTTATCTTCCTCTCACCTAACATACTAATCAAGGAGCCTCTAACTTTGGAGTATCCTCCTTCCCTTCTTCGAAAAGAGACAAAGGGCTTTCTCTCCTCCTAAGGTAAGGTAGAGACTTCTGCCTCATGAACTGTTTGTTCAGCATAGAGTTGAACAAACTGTGTACTGTTTGTTATCCGTCATCACTCTCATACTGCAGACCCTCTGTGGAACTGAATTCTTCACATCAGTGCTTAAATCATTATCATTAAAAAAAAAAAACAGACCAAAAACAAAACCTACCTCTACCCACATGCCACTATCATCTACTGCCCTTTCTCTCCTTCACCTCTTAACTTCTTGAAAGAGTTGTTGGCAAAATTGTCCTCATTCCCTTACTTCTCAAACTCCTCTAATCTGGACTATTTCCAGTACTGTCATCTCACTAAATCCAATGGCAAATTTAAATTATTTCCTTATTCAATATTTCCACAGCTCTTGACATGATTGACTGCTCCCTTCTTGAAAAACTTTCATCCTTTGGCTTGGAAGTAATCCCCCTCTCTTTTTTCCCCTCTGTTCTAACTTCTCCCTGGCTGCCTTATTTGTAGTTCATACTCTTCTGCTCCCAGGATAATAAGTGTTGAAGTTCCTCAAAACTAAAACTTAAGTTCTCTCTTCTTCTTACTCTGTGTTCTCCTATTAAGTGATCTTATTGTCATTCAGGGTTTCATTTAGCACCCGTAATCTGGTGATTCACAATTTTCTTTCTACAAACCAAAATCACCTTGGAACTCTAGACCACAATTTCAAATGCCTGTTTAACATTTCTTTTTAGATGGCTTCAAATCCATGTCAGAAATCAAATTTTTGATATCCTATCTGGTCCTCTTGGTGAGAGCAAGGTGGACGAGCAGAAAGAAATGCTATGGTTTTTCCATCCAGTCAAAGCTATGGTTTTTCCAGTAGTCATGTATGGATATGAGAGTTGGACCATAAAGAAAGCTGAGTGCCGAAGAATTGATGCTTTTGAACTGTGGTGTTGGAGAAGACCCTCGGGAGTCCCTTGGACTGCAAGGAGATCCAACCAGTCTATCCTAAAGGAAATCAGTCCTGAATATTCATTAGAAAGACTGATACTGAAGCTGAAACTCCAATACTTTGGCCACCTGATGTGAAGAACTGATGCTGGGAAAGATCGAAGGCAGGAGGAGAAGGGGATGACAGAGGATGAAATGGTTGGATGGCATCACAGACTCAATGACAGGGAAGACTGGCATGCTGCAGTCCATGGGGTCACAAAGAATCAGACACAACTGAGGGACTGAGCTGAACTGAACCTGGTCCTCTTATTGAAGAGTGAATGGTATCACCATCTAACTACTTAGATTGGGAAGAAACTTAAGAATAACCCATGACTCTTCCTTGAACTTCAGTCCTCATATCCACTTAATCACAAGGCTATCAATTTTTGAAAAATATTTACTTATGCATTTATTTTTTACAATGTCAGGTCTTAGTCATGGCACACAGGATCTTCTTGCAGTTTGCTGGCATCTCTCTAGTTGTGGCATGCAGGCTCGGTTGCCCCACGGCATGTGGGATCTTTGTTCCCCAACTAGAGATCAAACCTGCATCTCCTGCATTGGAAGGCAGACTCTTAACCACTGGACCACCAGGGAAGTCCTGAGGCTATCAATTTTACCTTCTAAATATATACCAAATTTTCCATGTCTTTCCACATCTATTGCCACCATTCTAGCCTAAGGAAGCTATCTCCAGCTGTCAACTGGACTGCTGCAGTGTATGTGTGCACGAATGCACACATGCATGCTCAGGTGTGTCTGACTCTTTTGTGACCCCATGGACTGTAGCCCGCCAGGCTCCTCTGTCCATGGGATTTCTCAGGCAAGCATACAGAAGTGAGTTGTAGTTTCCTCCTCCATGAGATATTCCCAACCCAAGGATCGAACTCTCATCTCCTGCATTCTTTACCACTAAGACACTTGGGAAGCCCAGACTACTGCAAGAGCCTACTTTAATTCTTGGCCTCTTCACTCACTCATACTCCAAATTGGGATGACCAAGGTGGTGATTTGTAATGCAAGCTGATGAGACCATATCTTCATTACATCAGTGGCTTCATTGTTGTTTGGACAGTGACCAAGGTTTATAACATCACCTACAATTTCCTACATGACATTGCTACTTTTCCAATGTCATTCCATACCACAGTCCCTGCTGATTTGTGTACTTCAGCTACAATGACCTTCCTTTATGGTCTCCTTTTCACCATGGGCCTTCCTATATGGAACTCCATTTGCATCAAATGGTAACTCCCGTATCTCCCTGCCCTCCAACATACCAATCAAGGAACTCTAGGGTATCCTCTTTTGCTTCTGTGAAATGAGAGGGCCACCTCTCCTCCTACATAAGGTAAATTCTTCCACCTCATGAACTGTACATTTTCTGTTACACTTTATTACTCTCATATTCCAAACTCTCTCACAGAACTGAATCTTTTACATGAGGGCTCTCAAGCCATTAAGTCATTAAATTAAACATGGAGTTTTCTTACCCTCTCCTTTAATTAACTCCTACTTCTTTTGGATCATATATTAATGGCTTTTTTTCCCCAGGAAAACTGTCTCTATGGGCTTCCCTGGTGTCTCAGATCACAAAGAATCTGTCTGCAACACAGGAGACCTGGGTTTGATCCCTGGGTCAGGAAAATCCCCTGGAGAAGGGAATGGCTACTCACTCCAGTATTCTTGCTTGGAAAATACCATGGACAGAGGAGGCTAGCTGACTACAGTCCATGGGATCGCAAAGAGTCGGACATGACTGAGCAGCTAACACACACACACAGCCTCCTAGGCTAGATAAAATAAGTGTTTCTGTAAACATTCTCCCCTCCATCATAGCACTTATCATTCACAGTGTTCCAATTATTTGTATCATGATTTAACAAATGTCTCCTCCACATACTAGCCTATTGCTTCCCCTAAAACCAGCCCAATGTCTCACATATAACTTGACCTAACAAATAATAGGCCATCAATAAGTATTTGATAAATGAATAAGTGAGTAAGTGATGCTATGCACAATACCCTGGATATTAAAACACTTTATATGATAACTAATTCAAAATAAACAGGCGATAATGAGCATGACCTGAGAATGTGCAGAAATTTAGAAAATGACATGGAACTTTCTATTAATACCAGACATGAAATTAACAGGTTAACAAAAATCTCTAGGCTCTGACTGACATCTGTATCACAGTTAATTTATCCAGTAAATGAAGAGTGTAATTCAAATGGGGAATTGAGTAGTGGTGATGCCATTTTTAACTTGGTGATGTTACATGGGACCATTATTGGGGAACAACATGAGTTTTAGCCTAATCTTCACAGTGTAAAACAAGGACTTCACCTGCCAAATGACTCAACAATCTTGTGAATTTTTAATAGTGTTCACCCTGTTCTGATATCAGTAAGATTTTTAAAGTTTATCTCATGAAAAAATAAAGAGGTAATTAGTATATAGCATCAAATCAGGTCCAAACCTATTTTGCCCTGGAATTAACTCACAGAGGGATGTCACACCTGCTACAATAAGGGCCAGCCATGCTGAGTGTAGCCTACTTTAAGAGGCCTTAATATGCTTTTTTGGCCAAGAGGGATCATTGCAGCCATGGAACATGTCATATTTTGCATATTTTATGCCTTGGGTTTTCTAAGCATTAGATGAAGCTATGATTCACAGGTATTAATCTGAGTCCTTCATCAGTTCTCTGGCAGGCACCCAATGCTCCATGACTTGGTTCCCCCAATTAATCATCTTCTTTTTTGACTCAAATTGCTCACAGCTGTGATCAAACATTGGCACAGCTCCTAAGAAGGAGGGGCACACAAGAACTGTTATTGGGCAAATAATAGAAGCTGTCACACAACCTGTGTTTAGTTTCAAAAAAGTTTGCAAACTTAGAAAATGCTGCCTGTTAGGCTAGAGGAGGAGTCTCATTGGGAAGGGAACCCTATTATTTAGACCTGTATAGGGTCACGACTGAAGTGACTTAGCAGCAGCAGCAGCATTCTTACCCAAGCATATGGTGTTGCAAATCATACCACTTGAGCTGTGCATCATTTTTAAAAGGTATAAAAATACCTCATGAATTAACCTATGAGAGAAAAATGCAAGTAGAAAATATTGAGGGGATTTGACAATCAGAAAAAAAATCTTACTGTTATAATTAATGTACAAAGAGACTTTGAAACAATATAGCTACACGTGTCTATCTTGTTTGTTGATAATTAATCTTTAGAAACAAAGGTTTAAATTGTTCTGTCTCTGCTAACTTTATTTTCTCTGTATAAATAAAAATACTAAGGTAGAATAATCTGTCAATATACTAGATTAAAGAAAATTTAGGACTTATTCCTCAATTGCATTTTATTTTCCAGTTGATGGTATAAGAAATCTGTGAACATTTTAGAACTCAGAGCCTCAGAGTGGTTGAGTTATACTCCTTTGTTCATCTAGCTAATAGTGGCAAATCGAGAGTTCAAACTCAAGTCAGTGTACTTTAGAACTCAAGGTTTTAAACAGCCTCTCAATCACCCTCCTATTTTGTTTCATATATCAACAGGACTTAAATATTATTTCAATAAAAAAAATTGTCAGGAAAGGTACAAATACTGATGATAATGTCTCCTCACTCTCTATATTCCCGGGTACCTCAGATGGTTAAGAATCTACCTGCAGTGCAGGAGACCTGATTCGATCCCTGGGTCAGGAAGATCCCCTGGAGAAGGGCATGGCAAACCACTCCAGTATTCTTGCCTAGAGAATTCCATGGACAGAAGAGCCTGGTGGGCTACAGTCCTTGAGGTCACAAAGAGTTGGAGATAACTGAGTGACTAACACTTCCACTCTCTATAAGGCCAGATATTTTTGAAATTACTCACTTACTAAGGTAAACTTCATGCAACCCCAGAGTGATTTTTTTCAGAGCCTTAAATTTCATAGATTGTAATTTTACATCAAAGGCCCATTAGTTTTATCCAGTAAGAGGATACACATTTGCAAGGGTGTAGAGAAGCAGGCATTCTCAGATCTGGAATGTTCCAATATTCTTGATAGGCATTAAAGGATTAAGGAAATTCTGCCTTGTTATGTACATAATTGAATGATTTTCAGAGTGGCTGTTCCAATTTACATTCCCGCAAACAGTGCTTGAGGGTTCCCTTTCCTCCACTTCCTCACCAATACCTGTTAGCTCTCGTGTTTTTGATGATTGCCATTCTAACAGGTCTGACGTGATATTTCATTGTGGTTTTGATTTGCATTTCCCTGATGATGAGTGATATTGAGCAACTTTCTATGTACCTGTTGCCCATTTGTATGTCTTCTTTAAAAAGATGTATATTAGCTTCATTTTCCATTATTAAACTGGATTGTTAGGTTTTTTGCTATTGAGTTATATGAGTTTTTTTTTTAATATATTCTGGATATTACCCCCTTATCCAGATATAGGAATTGCGAATATTTTCTCCCATTCTGTAGGTTGCCTTTTCATTTTCTTGATGGTTTCCTTTGCTATACAGAAGCTTTTTAGTTTGATATAATTCCAGTTATTTATTTTTGCTTCTGTTGTCAAATCAAAAAAATCATTTCCAAGACTGATGTCAAAGAGATTGCCTCATATATTTTCTTCTAGGACCTCCATGGTTTGTGGCCTTACCTTCAACTCTTTAATCTCTTTTGGACTGATATTTGTGTATGGTGGAAGATAGTACTCCAGTTTTATTCTTTTGTATGTGTCTGTCCAGTTTTCTCAGCACTATTTATTGAAGATACTATCCTTTCCTCCACTGTATATTCTTGGCTCCTTTGTTGCAAATTAATTGGCCATATATGCATTGGGTTCTATTTCTGGACTTTCTAATTTGTTCCATTGATCTGTGAATTAGGACATTTAGAACACTGATATTCAAAGTGATTATTAATGTACTTGGATAAAATTAACCATACTTGTGACTATTTTCTATTTGTTGCTCTTGTTCTTTGTTCTTATTTTTGTGTTCTACTCTGATTTTAACTGGGCATTTACATGATTCCCTTTTTTCTCCTTTCTTAGCATATCAATTATACTTTCTATTTTACTTTTTTCAGTGGTTATTCTAGAGTTTTTGGTATACATTTAACTATTCCAATTCTATTTTTAAATACACTTTACCACTTTGTGGGTAGTTTCAGTACCTTATAATAATCCTAATTTCTCCCTCCAGTCCCTTGTAACATTGCTGTCATTCATTTCACTTATATATAAAACACATACATATTTATATGTATGTATATACATATTTATATGTATGTATATACATATATATACATGAGATACATATATATAATTGAATACATTACTATTATTATTTTGAGTGAAACTTATCTGTTATATTAATTACGAACAAGTAAAATAATTATTACTATATTTTAACTTACTTCTGCAGTGACCCTCTTTTCTTTATGTGGATCTGAGTTTCTGACATATTATTTTCCTTCTCTCTAAAAACCTTATTTTGGCATTTCTTACATGACAGGTCTACTGGCAACAGATTCCCTCAATTTTTGCTTGTCTGAGAACATCCTTATTTCTTCTCCACTTTTGAATGAGAATTTCACAAGTACAGATTTCTAGATTGGTGGTTTCTCTGTATCAACACTATATATATTTCATTCCACTCTCTCCTTGCTCTCATGGTTTCCAAGGAGGATTTTGATGTAATTCTATATTAATAGATAAATTTTTCCCTTGTGGTTTTTTCAGGATTTTTATTTATCTTTGATATCCTAACTTGACTATAATATGCCAAGGTATGGTTTTTCTTGGCATTTATCATGGTTGGTGTTCTATGAGCTTCCTTAATCTATGGCTTGGTGTCTGACATTAATTTAGGGAAATTCTCAGTCATTATTGTTTCATTGTACATTATATCAAATATTGATATATAATGTCTCAATATTAAATATTATATCAACTATTTCTTCTGTTCCTTTCTCTCTTCTCCTTCTGACTTTATCATTACACATATATTAAAATTTTGTGCCTGTGTCACCGTTCTTGGGTATTCTCTTCTGGGTATTTTATCATTTTTTTCTGTTTGCTTTTCAGTTTTAGAGATTTTTAGAGTTGTCCTCAAGCTCAGAGATTCTTAGCAGTCTACAAATGAGCCCATCAAAGGCATTCTTCATTTCTGTTATAGTGTTTTTAAATTTCTAGCACTTTTAAAAGTATGTTTTAGTATTCTCAATCTTCTGCTTACATTGCACGTCTTACACGCATTACATCGCTTGATGTCTACTTTATCCATTAGAAACCTTCACATATTAATCATAGTTGTTTTTAACTCCTGATCTGATAATCCAATATCCCTGTCATGTTTGGCTTTGATGCTTGTTCTGTTTCTTCAAAGTGTATTTTTATGCCTTTTTGTATACAATTTTTTTCTTTATAGCCAAACACGAGGTACTCGGTAAAAAGAACTGTTGTAAGTGGACCTTTAGTAATGTGGTAAGATATAGGGGCGGGATAGTGCTTAATAATTCTTTGATTATGCCTCAGTCTTTTACTGACCTATACCTATGGGCTGTAAATTTCACCAGTGCTTCTCAGTGCCCTCCACTTAGGTGGGATAAGATGGTTAGACTGGACTGAAGTTGGTTACTTCCCTTCCTCCAGGTCAGTTAGGCTATGGTAACATCACAGTGGGTTAAGTTCTGGTTAACTAGTTTGTCCTGAGGACAGACCTTGTTTTTAAAAATAGGGTTTATTTTGAATGATGTATCTTTCAAAATGCTATATTTCAAAATGCTTCCTTTTCTCCTCCCCGGCCAGAAGCTAAAGGGTATTTTTCACTGTGATATT
The DNA here is from genome assembly GCF_014754425.2 of Oryx dammah. Lineage (NCBI taxonomy): Eukaryota > Metazoa > Chordata > Mammalia > Artiodactyla > Bovidae > Oryx > Oryx dammah. The sequence goes on from NW_024070207.1 coordinate 111,954,832, forward strand.
TACTGTGAGATCCTGATTGAAGTAAAACTCACTAAAGTGTGGAAAGCCTCCTATGACTGGGTCCCCTGGAGTTTTAACTCTCAGTCTTGTCTACTCTGAGCTTTCAGCAGTTCATCAATTATAGTTCTGGTTTTCATACCCCAGCATTGGTCACCATGGGGTTTTAGCTTATAATCTTCTGCTTTGATAAGTTATGATTCTTTGTATTTGCCTGTCAGTCTTTCCAGTGTTGGGGTCTACAGTTTGTCCTGTGACCTAACTTCTCTTGCAAATCTGAGAATTACTGATCTTTTAGTTTGTTCACCTTTTTACTTGTTGTTAGGACAGAGTAGTGTCCTCTAAATTACTTACGTGCAGAGCCAGAAACCAGAAGTCTAAAAAATCTTTGTATTCCAATATATAACTGGACATAGGCTTCTGCTGCTGCTGCTACTGCTAAGTCACTTCAGTTGTGTCCGACTCTGTGCGATCCCATAGACCACAGCCCCCCAGGCTCCCCATCCCTGGGATTCTCCAGGCAAGAACACCAGAGTGGGTTGCCATTTCCTTCTCCAATGCATGAAAGTGAAAATTGAAAGGGAAGTCGCTCAGTCGTGTCTGACTCTTAGAGACCCCATGGACTGCAGCCTACCAGGCTCCTCCATCCATGGGATTTTCCAGGCAAGAGTACTGGAGTGGGGCGCCATTGCCTTCTCCATAGGCTTCTAGGTTGTAAATGTTTTCCATTAAACATTTGAAGTCATTCACACCATTATCCATGGATTGGAAAACTCAATGTCAACTCTCCCCAAACTGATCTATTGGTTAAAATCAATTCTTTTTTTGAATATCAGCAAGGTAAGTGTAGACAAGCTTATTCTAAAGTTGATATGGAGAGACACAAGCAGTAAATTACCTAAACTAGTCTTGGGAAACAAGACTCATTCTACCTGATTTTAAGGCTTACCATATGTGTACAGTAAGCAAAACAGTGTGGAAATAGCAGGGGAATAGAAACATAGATCGACAGAATAGAGAAGAGAACCTAAAATCAAAACCACAAAAATGTGCCTAAGATAATTTTGAGAAATAGGGCAAGGACAATTGAATGAAGAAAGAACAGCCTTTTCAACAAATAGAGCTAGAACAGTCAGACATTCATACGCAAAGAAAAAAAAAAGAATGTCAACTTAAACCTTATATTTTATACAAATATTAACTCAAAATGAGTTACAGACTTAACTGTAAAACCTAAAACTATGAAAATTTTCAAGGAACAAAAACAGAGAAAATCTCTGGGTACTAACGACAGAGTTCTTAGCTTGACACAAAAAGCATAACTTGTAAAAGGAAAAGATGATGAATAGGACCTTATCAACCTTAGAAATGAAGCTCTACAAAAGACCCTGTAAAGAGGATTAAGAGACAAACTACAGGTTGGTTAAAAAATTTTAAACCCTATTCGGATGAAGGATTACTATCTAGACTATGTAGAATATTTTCAAAACTCAACATTAAAAAACAAACAGTCCAGTTATAAAATGGGCAAAAGACATGAACAAACATTACATTGACAAAGATATACAGATGGTGAATCAGAACATGAAAAGACGTTCAGCTTCATTAGTCATTAGAGAAATGCAAATTAAACTCACAATGAGATAGACCTATACACTTTAAAAGTGTATTTTTAAGACACTTAAAAAAAGACATTTTTAAAGTGCCACACCAAATGCTGGTAAATATTTGGAGAAACTGCATGTCTGATACATGGCTACTGGGAAAATAAAATGGCAGAGCCACTCTGGAAAGCAGTTCAGCATTTTCTTACAAATCTAATGCAATTACTATATGACTCAACAGTTGAACTCTTTGCCATTTACTTCAGAAAAATGGAAATCTATGCTCACACAAAAACCTGTATACACAAATATTCACAGGAGCTTTATTTGTAATAACAAAAACTGTGTATAACCCAAATGTCCTTTAACAAGTGAATGGGTAAGCAAACTATGATATATTCATGCCATGGAGTTCTACTCAGCAATTTTTTTTAATTTATTTATTTTATCTTATTTTACTTTACAATTCTGTATTGGTTTTGCCATACATTGACATGAATCCACCACGGGTGTACATGTATTCCCAAACATGAACCCCCCTCCCACCCCCCTCAGCCCCAAGCATGCCGTACTCTGCATCGGACATAGACTGGCGATTCGATTCTTACATGATATTATACATGTTTCAATGCCATTCTCCCAAATCATCTCACCCTCTCCCTCTCCCTCTGAGTCCAAAAGTCTGCTATACACATCTGTGTCTTTTTTGCTGTCTTGCATACAGGGTCATCAAGCAATTTTTTTAAAGCAAAGTATTATCATACTCAACAACTTAGATCTTTAAAGAATCATGTAGAGTGAAAAAGTCAATCCAAAAATGTTACATGCTATAAGATCCTATTTATATAATGCTCCTCAAATGATAAAATTAAAGAAATGGAGAACAGATTAGTGATTTTAATGGATCAGGGACTGAGGGGTGGATAGGAAAAAGATTAATGTAGTTATAAAAATGCAATAAAAACAGAAATTTGTGCTGATAGATGTGTATTATATCTTGATTATGGTGAAGGATACACAAACCCACACATGATAAATTTGAATAGAAGTAAATACACGCATACACACATGCACACACAAATGAGTATAAGTAAAAAATAAAACAAGAAATCTGAATAAGATTGATAAATCCTACTGATGTTGATATCCTGGTTGTGATATTGCACGATAGTGTTATAAGTTGTTATCACTGGGGCAGCTGGCTAAATGGTACACAGTATCTCTCTGTATCATTTCTCAAAACTGCATGTAAATACATCTACAACCATCTAAGAATAAAAAGTTTAATTAAAGCAAACTGAAGCCATTTTTTCATTTATTTTCAAATTTCCACTCCTACATGTAAAAAACCAAAGGCCATGCAGATCCCCATCTGGTCCCCAGTTTGATAGGCTACCCACTCCAGTATTCTGGCCTGGAGAATTCCATGGACTAGTCCATAGGGTTACAAAGAGTCCAACATGACTGAACATTTTCACTTTTTCTTCTTCTCTATCTGAAAGATGAGAAGATCTTCCCTATGTTCAGTTCAGTTCAGTCGCTCAGTCGTGTCTGACTCTTTGCAACCCCAAGGACTGCAGCACTCCAGGCCTCCCTGTCCATCACCACCTCCTGGAGTTCACTCAAACTCAGGTCCATTGAGTCGGTGATGCCATCCAGCAATCTCATCTTCTGTCATCCCCTTCTCCTCCCACCTTCAATCTTTCCCAGCATCAGGGTCTTCTCCAATGAATCAGCTCTTGCATCAGGGGGCCGAAGTATTGGAGTTTCAGCTTCAGCATTCAGTCCTTCCAATAAATATTCAGGACTGATCTCCTTTAGGATGGACTGGTTGGATCTCCTTGCAGTTCAAGGGACTCTCAAGAGTCTTCTCCAACACCACAGTTCAAAAGCATCAATTCTTTGGTGCTCAGCTTTCTTTATAGTCCAACTCTCTCATCCATACATGACTACTGGAAAAAGCATAGCCTTGACTAGATAGACCTTTGTTGGCAAAGTAATGTCTCTGCTTTTGAATATGCTGTCTAGGTTGGTCATATCTTTTCTTCCAAGGAGTAAGCATCTTTTAATTTCAAGGCTGCAGTCACCATCTGCAGTGATTTTGGAGCCCCCCAAAATAAAGTCTGTCACTGTTTCTACTGTTTCCCCATCTATTTCCCATGAAGCGATGGGACCAGATGCCATGATCTTAGTTTTCTGAATGTTGAATTTTAAGCCAACTTTTTCACTCTCCTCTTTCACTTTCATCAAAAGGCTCTTTAGTTCTTCCTCACTTTGTGCCATAAGGGTGGTGTCATCTGCATATCTGAGGTTATTGATATTTCTCCTGGCAACCTTGATTCCAGCTTGTGCTTCATCCAGCCCAGCGTTTCTCATGATGTACTCTGCATATAAGTTAAATAAGCAGGGTGACAATATACAATCTTGACATTCCCCTTTTCCTATTTGGAACCAGTCTGTGGTTCCATGTCCAGTTCTAACTGTTGCTTCCTGACCTTCATACAGATTTCTCAAGAGGCATGTCAGGTGGTCTTAAAATTCTCTTTAAGAATTTTCCAGTTTGTGGAGATCCCTATGTTACTCTTGCAAAATGTCACAGTTGTGTACGTTGGTGTTCACCCAGTCTGCTGGGCCCTCTATTGATCCTTTCAATCTGGAAACTCATGTTCTTCTGTTCTGACAAAAATTCCTTGATCACTTTTGAGTATTTCTTTCCATTTTCTTTTCTTTTTTTTTTTCTTAAATTATGCCAGTGTTGGTTCTCTTCATCTGATTTTTCCCTGTTTTTTTTTTTTCATTTCTTTGTCTTTTTGCTTTACTTTATGGTAGACTTTCTTGGCCTGAACTATCAACTCTTCAGTTTTTTTCCTTCCTGCTATCATATTTTTGATTCCATAAGTTCATTTTTGTTTTGTGAGTGTTCTTGAATTTTTTAAACAGCCTCCTATTTTTTTAATATATACAAAATATAATGTCTATTTAGCTTTTCTTCTGCTTGCATATTCATTTTCTACAAGCCTATTTTCATTTATTCATTTTGTCTCTTTCATGATAGAGACTTTTCCCAAGTATCTTGTAATCTTTGTGCTTCTTGGTCATCTGAAGTAACTAAAGGTTCTGATGGAGTAGGCTGGCAGTTACTGACTGTGAGCCTCAATGTAGGCAGGTGTAAGTTGGACCAGTTAGGTAGGGAAAACTTAATGTCATGATTTTACGTTCTTTCTTCTTTTCCTGGTCCCAAATGCTAGAAAATAACTCTTTAATCTAGTGTATTGAGGATATAGGCCTTGATGCCAAAATTTGGGGAAATGACTGGGAGTTCCATTTTCAGCTAGTAGAAATTCACTTAATCGACCTGCAATATTATTGTTTTGTATTCCCTCTTTGCCCTTGGTTATGCCTCATGTCTTCCAGGTCCTCTGTTTTGTTTTCTTCAAATCCTAGATAATTATCTGTTTAATTTTCTCCCAGAATGCCAAAGGAATTCTTCACTAGCCCTAATGACTGGGGAATATAAGTGCTTTCTATTTCACATATTCTTCTTTTTTCAATCTCATCTATACTTCTGGTTCTGGAAATACCAGCATTACTCACTATAAGTCTGTTCTTTATTAGCTTTTCCCATTATGAGCCTATAGTTCAGCTTTCCTGGGTCTGCTGGGAAAGATTCTAGTCATCTATCCTGTTTCCCATTTCAAAAGTTTGTTTCTGTTGTCTTCTCAGATTTCCTTTATCTTTTTGGGTTTGTGCCTCTAAAATCCTCCTCTGCTATTTAAGTTTTACCCAAAGTTTTGGGTAAAAGTAGAGGTAAAGGATCATGTTCAGTCTGCCATTTTACTGGAACATCTGGAAACACAATTTTCCACTCCAAGTTGCCACCAAAAATAAAATTAAAATTTGATTATGCCCAGTTTTGGTGAAACTAATATAGTTTAATATTTATACATTGCTCATGACAGTATAAATTAGTATAAATATAAACATAAGTTAGTAAATATGTATTAGTACATAAATATTAGTATTAATTAGTATTACTGCTTTAGAAAACAGTTTTAAATTGGGAGATGTCTAAAACCAACAGCCCAGAAACTTTATCATAAAAACATTTCCAACATAGAAAATTACATGCCTCTACATATGGTAAAAATACAATAATGAAAACCACCCATGACCCAGCTTAATAAAATGAATATTATCAAGCAAGTGAAGCTCCCTGCATGTTTATCCCTTTTCACAGACATCCCCTTCCTTCAGCTCTAGAAATAACCACCAACTTCAAAGAGGTATTATTTGTGAAAGTAGATGAGGTGAACATAAGCAGCTTTAGAACATAGTTCCCTCAAAGCAGTGTTTCTGCAGTTAAATAAATGAAGAACATGAAGTTCCAACATTTTTTAAAGATTTTTAAAAAATAAATGCAGCATTCCGCATCACCTTTTATTTTATATATCAAATATAGATATTTTTTAAGATGGAAAAGTAACAACAAAGTGCTTCTTTGGGTACCTACAGAATAATCTTTGAGACTGGCTCTCCTGACTCTGTAGACATGCTAGGGATGTTTTTTAATCCCAGAAGACTGATGAAATCTAGTCCCTGTTCTCCATTCATTAAAAGCGTGGAAGGTGTCTGTAAGAGACTGCATGAAGGAAAAACATCATCTGCTTTCAGTTACCAAAGTAGAAGAGTTTCCTGGAACTCTCAAGCTGCCTTCATTTATTTTATGTGCTGGTTGCTTTGAATATTCTAACACAGTAACAAAGTGATTCAAGAGAGCAGAGGTAGCAACAACTGTATTGACCATTCTGGTCATTTTACCCAAACAAAATGTCATATCACGCCCTTGTTAGAACTAAGAGGGAACAATTCTGGTGCAAAGCTTGATTACATAAATACCTTTAAATTATGTATGAAGTGTTCACTGAAGCATTCTGAAAGTTCCAATCAAAATCCTGAGTTAGGGAGGGGATGTATGTATAGCTATGGCTGATTCACATTAAGGTTTGACAGAAAACAAAATTCTGTAAAGCTATTATCCTTCAATTTAAAAAAAAATGAAAAAACCCTCAGTTAATGCTTACCTCATATGAATGAAGAAATATGAAATATATTCATTATCATAAAAAGTGTGCAATTTCAGATAAAATCCTGCTCATTCATTATCTTCTCCTTTATAGTTGAAAAGTAACATTTATTTGTTTCTTTAATTTTATTTCTCCAACTCAAAAAAACACAAAATATCTTAAGAGTTTAAACCCTTTATGTCAAATACATATTTGTTAGTTTGAAAGAGACACTAGAAAATATTTTCTGTGTCAGTAAAAGTGATATTATAATTTTCCAATTATAACTTTCCAACTGCCTCTCTTATTTTTGTCGACTCTTGAAAGGTTTCCATATCTCCAAATTAGTATGCAGAGTCCTAAGCTATACCAGCTTAGAGTTTTGGATGATGGTATTTTAATTTCCTGTGAGAGTTACATTTAATTCATGTATACATGTACCTCATAATCCTCTTCTGGAAAGGAACCTCAGTCTGGGCAAAAGGGAAGGTATAATTCTAAGAGACAAGGAATCTGAGTTGTGGGGCGAAATTTCTAAGTAAAGATATCAGTACATAACAGGATCATATCTTTCTCCTTAGGCATGCAAATGCCAATACAATATACTAATGCTAATAATAGATAACATTTATTCCAGTTGCATGCTCTTCCATCATTTCATATGCATCATTTCATTTAATCATCACAAAGGCTCTATCAAGCAGGTGGGCTGGATTGTCTGTTGTCAACTTGTCCATCACCACCCGCTTCTAACTTCTCAGTCATTGCAGAGGAGAAAATGGGAACTACATTTTCCAGATTGCCCTCTTTATACTTGGCTCCAAGGTTGATTCTGCCAAAAGGAGAAAGATATGGGAGATTTTGGGAGATGTGTGAACAAACATGAAGTTTGCAGAGCTTCTAGGGGGATCCCTTGAGGACCACTCACCACTGATGAAAGTTAAGGTATTTGTTGCCATCTCCCAAGTAAGGGAAAGTCACTCAGTCGTGTCCAACTCTTTGTGACCCCATAGACTATACAGTTCATGGAATTCTCCGGCCAGAACACTGGAGTGGATAGCCTATCCCTTCTCCAGCGGATCTTCTTGACCCAGGAATTGACGGCAGCCCACTCCAGTACTATTGCCTGGAAAATCCTATGTATGGATGAGCCTGATAGACTACAGTCTATGGAGTCGCAGAGAATCAGACAGGACTGAGCGACTTCACTTTCACTTTTACTTTCTCCTGCATTGCAGGTAGATTCTTTACCAAGGACTGTTTAATTTGCAGCACTCTCCAAATTACTTCTTAAGAACCACCTGCTTGGATGCTTCGTACCAAGATTTTTGCTGGCCACTTCCCTGAACTTTGCTCCCCTAGATCTTCTAAAACTTATATAAGTTTTTCATTTCCTGTATTAAAACCTTTCATACTCGAAACACATAGAGCAACTTCTTTTTTCTTGGCTGGAAGAGGAAAGAAGAAAGTACTGTTGGCATTTGACATTGAACTTTCAAAATGCTGATCTGTGTCTGGAGCATAAGTCAAACTCCATGGGAGGGAGAAGACCACTGAGAGACGGAAGAAGCTCTGAATATGTAGCAAAGGATAATGAAGAGAATATAGAACACAAGTTTCCCCCAAGAACTAACCACTGCCAGCTCTTCCTAGGTTTTCCTTATTGTCCTCTCCCAGGATTGGGAATTACATACAAATGAGTAGATAAGAACATACACTCATCATATCCTTACTTTAAGTGGGTGAAAACCAGCTGTCCTCACTTAAGTCAAGAAGAAATCGCCTACAGTGTATTCAAGCTAAAAGAAGTTTTTGACCAGTGATTCTGAAAGGTGGGGTAGGTTCTACCACCTTGTAGGGTACATTTGGGAAAACATTTGTGACTCCATCATAAGCCACATTGCTTGTTATGTATGGTCTCCTCTCAGTCATGCAACTTCATTTTCACTGAACTCTTTTGGTTACAAGCAAGTTACAGAAACTAGCCCAGATTCAGAGGGATGGTTCCTTCTCTCCATGGGAAATGTGTCAAAGAATTTTCAGACATGTTTTAAAACTATCAGACTACTCTATCTAAAATTACTCTCACCCTCAATATTCCTCATCTCTTTTTATTTCCTACCAAGTATTAATATTATCTCACATATTATATATATGCCCTCCCTTACCAGAATGTAAGCTCCATGAGAATATGGGTTATCCTGTTTTGTTTACCAGTGTAGCCTCAGTACCTAAAGCAGTGCCCACTATACAGAAAGCACTCAAGTGTATTTGTATAATGAATGAATGAGTTTCTCCCCATGAACTTGTAATATCTCAGTGCTAAATTTGTAACTTTCCCAAGTTTTCTATTGATAGCTGCTCTAATAATGCTGCCAGCAAAATAGAGGACAAGCAAGTCATTATGTAGTGAATTTGATTAAAATAACCTAGTCACGAACTTGGATAACTAAAGCCAAGGTTTTTTTCCTATTAAATTGGAAATTATTTGCTTATTGCTCCAATAAAGCCCTCAGCCCTTATTGATTCATATTTGGATTATTCATTTATTTCTAAATGTAATTGACTTGGTCACTGATGAAAATGCCTTGTCCCTTTCTCTTTGTAATCCAGAGAAATAAACAAATCTAGAGTCATTCCAAGGAAATGAAATAGGAGAAGACAGGTCAGGGTTTTCTCATTGTTTAGATGAAGCAATGTGGCTGCATTCTGGATACAATCTGTGAGTAAGAGGTTAATGCAAAATGATCTTCAAAAATGAGATCATGGTATCACAAAAGTCAACTGAATGACTTTGCCAGAGGTTATTTCCAGTCATGTCTATCAGTATTTCTGGAGATCAAACATGATGCTGTTACTATCAAGCTATTTTCCAGACCTAAGTTGTCCAGACCCAGAGAAGGCAATGGCACCCCACTCCAGTATTCTTGCCTGGAAAATCCTGTGGATGGAGGAGCCTGGTAGGCTGTAGACCGTGAGGTCGCTGAGAGTCAGACACAACTGAGCGACTTCACTTTCACTTTTCACTTTCATGCATTGGAGAAGGAAATGGCAACTGACTCCAGTGTTCTTGCCTGGAGAATCCCAGGGACGGGGGAGCCTGGTGGGCTGCCGTCTATGGGGTCGCACAGAGTCGGACACGACTGAAGCGACTTAGCAGCAGCAGCAGCAGCAAGTTGTCCAGACCAAGTTACAACAAATGCATCTTCCACTATTGTAAAGATATGCATATAATTGGTAAAATGTGAAGAATTTAGGCAACTAGGTAAGCCTGTATAATGAAGAATGTTGAATGCAAGCACAGAGACACATAAACCTGGGATTTAGTAAATTTATGCCCCATCTAACTGAGAAACTTGTGACAAAGAAGGTTAACCCCTGTAAGCCTCTGTTTCCTCATATTTAACATGTCTATCATAATATCTTCCTCTTAGACCTATTTGAGGATTAGATGAATCATGTACCTAAAGCCCATAGCACACAGCCTGGTGCATATTAGCATGCAATACTTGCAATTCTTGGTAACTGTTAATGCTAATGGTTCAAAACAAAGATAGTACTTTTTCTCACAATATCAGATGAAGCAAGATTGGCACTGTGAATTAGTTTCAACACTCTGCTAATGGCCCCCATCTTCTGCTTTACTTGTAGTGCAGAGAAACAATTGGGATTAAGACATGTGGCTGTCAGCCCACAACTGCAGGCCTCCAGTCTGATGTTACAGTCAGTACCTCGGTAGGCCACTTTGTATCAGAACAAGCGATCTGAGATGATGAAAGGGATTTCATGGTCTCGTTTCTTGACTGAGGATATCACCACCATTCTGCAGGTACTTTCATTTTCTCATCCTTCTAGCCACAGGGGCAATAGGGATAGTTTCACTAAAAGGAAACTGTGGGGCTTTGACCTGCAGTGAGTGGTCATGTTCTTTAAACTGCATGGGAATATGTATAGTCATGGAGTTTGGCATGCTCTGTGCTGGCATTTTCCCGTTGCATCCTAATGTCCTGCATGGTGAGGTGAGGAAGTCTGTTCAAGAAAGGCTTGAGGATCGCTTGCCTCCATAGCTCTGAGACACTAATGCTGGTATTGATTTCCTCTGGTTAAGAAGCCCTACCCTCCTTGCATGACTAAGTTTTAACACCAAACATGTACCTACATTGAGCCAATCCCCCCCCAACACACACTTTTTTTAAAGGGAAGATAAAGAGGTTCGATTACTCTTTCACCGTCACAAAGTGTTTCAAATGGCTGGTCCAATAGAAATGAAAGCTGCCACAAGTTGTAGGCAGGATTTTCGTTTTAATGTCCCTCTCCAAAATGTGTAAGTCCTGGAGAGATACGCTTCTGATTCATGTATAACGAGCTTTTTTACATGGCCCAGGCTCAGGTTTAAGAGGAAACAGGCTTGCCGAACAGCTCTGGATTCTGGGAAACACAGGTTAAAAGTCAGTCAAGATCAGGGCCATAATTTCTTTTGCTCAAATTACTTTCTCTTCAAATACATTGATACTAAAAGAACAAATATGAGAGATTTTAAGACTATAAAATGAGATTCCCTTTTTCCATTAATGCTAGGAAAACACACTGCAAATTAAGAACTTAAAGCTAATTTTTATTTCCCAAACCCAAGGACAAAGGTTTTTTTTGGATCAGTTTTTATGTGTCCCTCTGTATTAATTGGGTTCTCTTTATGGCCTTTAAAGAGAGAATCAAATTCTCAGGGGCTCCTATTAGTAAAGGCTGATATTAAAGCATGGATAACATCAGCACAAAGGTGAACTAAAGACATTTATAATTTATTCATCAGTCATAACTATTTTTCATAAAAGCCCCCTACTCTTTTTATTTCTTCCAACAGTGCTTTCTTATATGCTTTATGAGAACCATCCATAGGAATAATGTTTCATTGAGAAAGATTTTAACCACTCCATCAAAGATAGAAGACCTTGCCTTCACCTGTAATTTCCAGTGTTTAATTGGAAAATAATCTGAATTCTGATTAATGAGTAGCCCAACAGTCTGTTGCTACTCTCCATGTTTCACGCATCAGTCTGTGGTCTGTCTATGCATTGATTGACATATACATAACTGGATGGAAAACTGATCACTTATTTGGCTGGTGTGATAGAGATGGATTCTGCAGCTACGAGTTAAATCTGGAAAAGTACTTCTCTAAAGAAATATGTCTCAGAGTCTAATTACATCTATTTCCTACTTCTACATAGGCTTCGTTTTTCCTAAACCCACATTATACACATAAGTCAGGTACTGAGTAAAACTACCTTTAGGCTTTGAAACCCTTATGTGGACTTTGAATTTCAGGCAGAAATTAAAGTGTAGGGACATAATCACTGAACCCTTTGAAAGGGTAAATTTTACTCTTCTTCCTTGACAAACATGGGTAATACTTTACCAGGGACCAAAAAAATGCTAGCAAATTGCTGTGGAGAATCCATTTACATAATGCATCTTTTAACAAGAGAATGAGTGAGAGCATACGTGACGGTGCTAGCATGGTGTTCTCTCCCTCCTGTCAATCATCCTTGAGTCACCCTGCAGTTTAAGCTTTAGGTCAATAAAATGAATTTCAAAGCAAAAGCCTTCAGCACCATGAAGAAATTAACTCTGTGGGGCTGCTTCAAAAAACAAGTAATGAATTTTCCATTGCTTTTACCTTATGCAATAATATTTTTTTCCAGAAGTGTCCCTTATTCACATTTCATTCCATTTGTTGATAAGAATTCATTTCTACAAACAAATACTTCCCTCTTTAAATATAATAAAATTGGGAATTTAAATTGTAATTTTTTAAGTAAAGGATATATGTAATAAATTCCTATCAAATATTTGCAAGTAACTGTTTTGCACTGAACATCACAATATTTTGTATATTTCTTTCCAGTTTCCTATGGCATGCAATATGCTGTCTTCCCACACTGGAAGATAGTTAATTTTGCACTGAGAGGAATCAGGGTTTAAATTGAGTCTTCAGTAGATGGGAACAATCTGAAACCATCTTGTTATCTTCCTTTAACAAATTCTCTGTTTTGTCCTCTCATAAAACAATGTATCACTTCCATTTTTCTTTCATTTAAAGTAGGATCAGCAAAGTTTCTTTATTCTTTTGCTTTTAATTTTAGAACAATTTTAGATTTACAGAAAAATTCTGGTGTACAGAGAGTTTCCATATACATTATACCCAGTTTTTCCTATTATTAACACATTACATTATATGGTAGATTTATTATAATTAATGAACAACCATTGACACATTATTATTAAAGTTCAAACTTCATTTGGATTTCTTTAACTTGTATATAAGGTCCTAGTTCTGTTCCAGGACCCCATCTAGGGTACCACGTTACATTTAGACATTTAGTCATGTCTCTCTTGGCTTCTCTGAGATATGATAGTTCCTCAGATGTCCTTGTTTTTGAGGACCTTGAGAATTTTGAAAACTGCTGATTAGATATTTTATATATATAATGTTCCTCAATTGGGGTTTATCTGATGTTTTCTTAAGATTAGTCTGGGGTTACAGGTTTTCAGATGGAAGGTCACAGAGGTAAACTGTGATTTTCATCACATAGTATCATGGCTACAATATACTATTAATATCAGCATGACATCATTGTTGGTACTGACCTTGATCACTTGACTGAAGTAGTGTTTGCACTCTGGAGTTACTCTTTTTTCCCTCTTTCTCTGTACTACGATTTTTGGGAGAAAGTAATCATGTGCAGCCCATACTCAAAGAGTGGAGAATAACACTACATTAATTGAGGATGTAATATTTACATAAATTATTTAAAATTCTTCTACATGGGAGATTTGTCTGACTTCCTCCATTTAGTTATTCAGTATGTATATTGAACTTGTGGATATCTATGTATTTTGGATTCTAATCCAATATCTATGTATGTATTTATGTATTTGCTTGAATTGTTTCAATTTTGGCCATTTGAAGCTCTATCAAATGTCTTTTTGAAAACGACTCTTTGGCTTTTATGTCCCTTTGATATATACAAATCTTTACCGGTTACTTTTTATTTTTTAGTACTCAGTTACTTTCTGGAACTATACGATCCTCCCTGCTAATCTTCTATTTTGCCTGACCAAGTCTTAGAATCAACCATTTCTCTAAGGAGCCTTAGTTCCTTTGACTGGGAAGTGGTATTAGAAACTATATCAATGTATGGCAAAACCAATACAGAATTGTAAAGTAAAATAAAAAATAAATTAAAAAAAAGAAAACAAAAAAAAGTAAATATAAAAAAAAAAGGGAAGGGACATAGGTATACCTATGGATGATTCATGTTGATATTTGGCAGAAACAAGTACAATAGTGTAAAGCAATTCTCCTTCAATTAAAATGAATAAATTGTATTATAAAACAAAACAAAACAAAAAAAAAACAAGAGCTGAATGCTAGATGTGCTCATTGCTGCTCAAGTATCATTGCTCCTATGTTCTCTCGACTGATAGAATAAGAGAATATATGTGTATCCCTAATCTGGGCATATATACATATCTATCACCATTTCTGTGTGCAACCATCTGTCTCTGTATTAAGTTGAACATAGTTCATACTGATATCCCCAGCTCTAATCAGTTACCAGAAAAATCATTCTAACCTCCTCCCAGTGGTTAACTATAAATTCCCCCTACAACATTAAGAAACCTGGCTTCCACCATCTACTGTCAATTTACTTCATTGTTCAATACCAGTATAAATGTATAGTGGTATCAGAATTTTTAATCTATACTGCCATAGTAAAAAATGTTTATCAACTAAAGTGGAGTAAGTATGTACAGTTTCTTTTGCCTATAGTCTTATTAAAGATTCTACTCATTTCCAAAGTTACTCAGGTCACTACCGTCCCCTCTACCCACTTTCAGTGAAATTGTTTCACACGTTTGTAATGTGGTTAGATTATCTTGTCACATTATGCATTCTCTCCTGGGGTTCTCTGACCTCCTAAATGATTTTGTTTTTAATTTGGATACATTAAGGTTCACTCTGTGCTGCAAATTTCTATAAATTTTGACAAGCTTGTGTGTCACAAACCCACTATTATAGTAACTATAATAACTATAGAATAATTTAACGTCCCTAAAAAAAAAAAGACAAACTCCCTGTGCTTTATCTATTCAACCTTGGAAACCATTGGAAAGTTTAATGTCTCTATAGTTTTGCATTTTTCAGAAAGTAATATATTTGGAAATTAAATAGGAATGGAATAAGCTTGGCTCCTTATGGATTCCCGTATGCATTTAATGAAATGCAAACATTTTCATGGTTTGATAGCTCATATTTTTTTGTCATTGGATAATATTTTATTATAATGATGTCTCAAGGTTTGTTTATCCATTCACCTATTGAAAAACATCCTGATTATTTCCAGTTTTTTGGCAGGTGGGAATAAAACCACTATAAACCTTCATATGCTCATTTATGTGTAGACATAGGTTTTCAAATTAATTTTACAAATACCTAGAAATGGCACCCCACTCCAGTACTCTTGCCTGGAAAATCCCATGGGCGGAGGAGCCTGGTAGGCCACAGTCCATGGGGTCGCTGAGAGTCGGACAAGACTGAGCGACTTCACTTTCACTTTTCACTTTCATGCATTGGAGGAGGAGATGGCAACCCACTCCAGTGTTCTTGCCTGGAGAATCCCAGGGACCGGGGAGCCTGGTGGGCTGCCGTCTATGGGGCCGCACGGAGTCAGACATGACTTAGCAGCAGCAGCAGTACAAGAGCTGGATCATAAGACTATGTTTAGCTTTGCAAGACACTCTTTTCAAAGCTGGTTGTAACATTAGTCAGCAATAACTGAGTTCCTATTACTCCACATCCTCACCAGCTGTTAGTATTATCTTTTTTTTTTTATTCTAGCTACTTTTTCCAGATTGAGATATATTTGACATATAACATTGTGTAAGTTTAAAGTGTAAATGCGGTGATTTGATATACATTTATATTGTGAAATGATTGACACAATAAGGTTAGTTCACATATCCATTACCTCACATAGTTACCTTTTTTGTATGTGTAATGAGAACATTTAAGGTCTACTCTGTTAGTAATTTTCAAGTGTACAATACAATATTGTTGAGTAATTTAACCATGCTACACATTATGTCACCAGAACTTACTCATCTAGTCATTCTAGCTGGTGTATAGTGGTATCACATTTTTATTTTAATTCGCAGTTTCCCTAATGAGAGTATCTTTTCATGTGCTTATTTGCCAACTGTGTATTATCTTTGTTAAGTTGCCTCTTCAGATCTTTAGCCCAGCAGTTTTTAATTTCAATTAAATACAACTTATCAATTTTTGCTTTCATATTATAGATTATTCTTTTAGGTTGTATCTAAAAATTTATCACCAAACCCAAGATCACTTAGATTTTCTCCTATAATTCCTTCTAGAAGTTTTATAGTTTTCTGTTTTATATTTGTGTATGATCCAATCTCAGAGGATGAGATGGTTGGATGGCATCACCTACTCGATGGACATGAGTTTGAGTAAACTCTGGGAGTTGGTGATGGACAGGGAGGCCTAGCGTGCTGCAGTCCATGGGGTCGCAAAGAGTCAAACATGACTGAGCGACTGAACTGAACTGAGCAAACATTAAGCCTTCTGAATGTTGCTGTTGTATACTCAGTGGTGAAGTCCTGTCCAGCTCTCTGCAACCCCATGGACTGTAGCCCACCAGGCTCCTGAGCAACTGAACTGAAATGATGATCCAATTTTATTTAATTTTTGTGAAAGTTATTGGGTCAGTGAGTAGATACTTTCTTTTGTTATCATCATCATAATTGTGCATACGGGTACCCAGTTATTCCATCACCATTTGTTAAAAAAAAAAAACCCTATACTGTCTTCATTGAATTGCTTTTAACCCTTTGTCAAAGATCAATGGACTATATTTGTATGGGTGTATTTCTGGGATCTCTATTATGTTCCATTCATCTATCTGTTTATTATAATATTTTGCCAATACCATGTTCTCTTCATTACTGTAGCTTTATAGTAAATCTTGAAGTTAGTGTGAGTCTTCCAGGTTGTTCTTGTTCATCAGTATTGTGTTGGCTATTCTAGGTCTTCTGTATTCTATATAAACTTTAGAAACAAATTATCAATATCTACAAAATGGTTTGGGGGGATCTTGATGGAGACTGTATTGAATCTATAGATCAATTTGAGAAGTGATTTCTTAATAATATACTGTCTTCTAATCCGTGAACATGGAATATTTCTCAGTTCAGTCACTCATTCATGTCTGACTCTTTGCGACCCCATGGACTGCAGCACGCCAGGCCTTCCTATCCATTGCCAGTTTACTCAAATTCATGTCCATTGAGTCGGTGATTCCATCCAACCATCTCATCCTCTGTCATCCCCTTCTCCTTCCGCCTTCAATCTTTCCCAACATCAGGGTCTTTTCAGATGAGTCAGTTCTTTGCATCAGGTGGCCAAAGTATTGGAGTTTCAGCTTCAACATCAGTCCTTCCAATGAATATTCAGGACTGATTTCCTTTAGGATGGACTGGTTGGATCTTCTTGCAGTCCAAGGGACTCTCAAGAGCCTTCTCCAACACCACAGTTCAAAAGCATCAATTCTTCAGCGCTCAGCTTTCTTCACAGTCTAACTCTCACATCCATACATGACCACTGGAAAAACCATAGCCTTGACTCTGCTTTTCAATATGCTATCTAGGTTGGTCATAAGTTTCCTTCCAAGGAGTAAGCGTCTTTTAATTTCATGGCTACAATCACCATCTGCAGTGATTTTGGAGCCCAAAATAATAAAGTCTGACAGTTTCCACTGTTTCCCCATCTATTTCCCATGAAGTGATGGGACCGGATGCCATGATCTTCGTTTTCTGAATGTTGAGCTTTAAGCCAACATTTTCACTCTCTTCTTTCACTTTCATCAAGAGGCTCTTTAGTTCTTCTTCACTTTCTGCCATAAGGGTGGAGTCATCTGCATATCTGAGGTTATTGATATTTCTCCCAGCAATCTTGATTCCAGCTTGTGTTTCTTCCAGTCCAGCGTTTCTCATGATGTACTCTGCATATAAGTTAAATAAGCAGGGTGACAATATACAGCCTTGACGTTCTCCTTTTCCTATTTGGAACCAGTCTGTTGTTCCATGTCCAATTCTAACTGTTGCTTCCTGACCTGCATATAGGTTTCTCAAGTGAGCTTTAGAAGAATGCATTTTCTGTTTTTGTTGGAAGTATTTCATAAATGTCAGTTAGATCAAGTTGATCAATCTCTCCTTATCTATTTTCTGACTGCTTGAGCTATCAATGACTTATGGAGGCAGATGTCAAAGTCTCCAACTACAATATTGGATTTCTCTATTTCTTCTTTCAGTTCTGCCAGTTTTTGCCTCATATATTTGACACTCTTATGTTATGTGAACAGACATTTAGTATTCCTGCGTCTTAGAGAATTTATTCCTTTATCATTAGATAGTGCCCCTCTTTATCCTTTATAATTTTCTTATACTGAAATCTGCTTTATGTAAAAATAATGTAGCTACTTAATCTTTTTCTATTACTGTTCACATAGTATATCTTTCCCCATCCCTTTACTTTTAACATATCTGGGTCTTCATTTTTAAAGTGGATTCCAGAAAAATAAATGACCCAATCAAAAAATGGGCCAAAGAACTAAATAGACATTTCTCCAAAGAAGACATATGGATGGCTAACAAACACATGAAAAGATGCTCAACATCACTCATTATTAGAGAAATGCAAATCAAAACCACAATGAGGTACCACTTCACACCAGTCAGAATGTCTGCGATCCAAAAATCTGCAAGCAATAAATGCTGGAGAGGGTGTGGAGAGAAGGGAACCCTCCTACACTGTTGGTGGGAATGCAAACTAGTACAGCCACTATGGAGAACAGTGTGGAGATTCCTTAAAAAATTGCAAATAGAACTACCTTATGACCCAGCAATCCCACTGCTGGGCATACACACTGAGGAAACCAGAATTGAAAGAGACACATGTACCCCAGTGTTCATTGCAGCACTGTTTATAATAGCCAGGACATGGAAACAACCTAGATGTCCATCAGCAGATGAATGGATAAGAAAGCAGTGGTACATATACACAATGGAGTATTACTCAGCCGTTAAAAAGAATACATTCGAATCAGTTCTGATGAGATGGATGAAACTGGAGCCGATTATACAGAGTGAAGTGAGCCAGAAAGAAAAACACCAATACAGTATACTAACACATATATATGGAATTTAGGAAGATGGCAATGATGACCTTGTATGCAGGACAGCAAAAAAGACACAGATGTATATAGCGGACTTTTGGACTCAGAGAGAGACGGAGAGGGTGAGATGATTTGGGAGAATGGCATTGAAACATGTATAATATCATGTAAGAATCGAATTGCCAGTCTATGTCCGATGCAGGATATGGCATGCTTGGGGCTGGTACACGGGGATGACCCAGAGAGATGTTGTGGGGAGGGGGGTGGGAGGGGGGTTCATGTTTGGGAACGCATGTACACCCGTGGTGGATTCATGTCAATGTATGGCAAAACCAATACAGAATTGTAAAGTAAAATAAAAAATAAATAAATTTTTTAAAAAATTAAAAAAAAATAAAAGCAGAGACATAAAAAAAAATAAATAAAAATAAAGTGGATTTCATACAGACAACATAGTGTTGAATCTTATTTTCTAATCCTCTCTGCAAATCTGTCGTTCTTTATTTTATTTTTTAAAGCCTTTAATTTCTAATGTGTAATATGAAAGTTATACAGGTTTCAAGAAAAAAGTATACAAGATCACCACTGAGGGTGCAGAAAACCTAAACAGTTCACTCTCTTTTAGCTGGTATATAAACTGACACTCACTGAATGTGACAGCTGTTGTTATAGGATGTTTTACAGTTTTAGATATTTCATTTTTTTGAAGTATAATTTTAAATTATGTAAAATATTTACATAGTTCCAAGTCAAACTAGGAAAAAGTCACTGAATTCTTGTTTCTTTTCCTGGTCTATTAATCCTTCCCCCCTACTCTCTGCATAAGCAAAATTTTGTTGTTTTTTGTTGTATGTTTACATGGCATGTATTTTGAAAATTTAATAAAATACATACATGTGTATATGTACATATACAACACCCTTTTTCTTATACACATAGTTCAGTTCAGTTCAGTTCAGTCGCTCAGTCGTGTCCGACTCTTTACACATAGCTATCATTCTATGAATAGTATTCAGTACTTTTTTCACTTCAAATGTATTCTAGAGTCATCTATCAAGATACAGACATCTATCTCATTATTCTTTAGAGATGCATACTACTGCTTTGAGTGAGTGTATGCTGCTGCTGCTGCTGCTAAGTCGCTTCAGTCGTATCCGACTCTGTGTGACCCCATAGACGGCCGCCCACCAGGCTCCACCGTTCCTGGGATTTTCTAGGCAAGAACACTGGAGTGGGTGAGTGAGTGTATAATAGACTATTTAACCAGTTCCCTATAGATAGATCTTTAATGCCACAACTAATAACCTTGTTTATAGTATATTTTGTGTATTTGCCAGAATCTACAGATGTGATCCAAAAATCAAAGACTAATATCAATATATAGATAAATTAGATAAATATTTTTATATTGTCCTACATAAGAATGCATCATTTTGAGTTACTATAAATGAATGAGAGCATTTGTTTTCTAAGAACTGTTTCTATGGAGCATTTTCTCAATCTTTTAGATTTTTACCAGTTGTATGTTAAACATGGTATTTCACTACAGGCTGACAATGTCTGTCTTTTAATTGATTGTATTTATACCTTTCAGATTTAAAGTGATTGTTGATATAGTTGGGTTAATGTCTATTGTGTAATTGCTTTTATTGATTTCCTCATTTTTTTTTGGTTCATCTTTTTTTTCTGCCTTTTCTGGTTTTATTTATTATTTCACGTGATTATATTTTATCTCCACTCTTAACATATCAATTATACTTACTTGTTTAAATGTTAGCAGTTTTTCTAGAGTTTGCAATATATATTTTTAACTCATATAAACCTGCCTTCAAATAACACTATAATGCTTCAGTTGTAGTGTAACTGAGAATTTCCCAATTCTTCCTTCACATCACCCCTTATGATATTGCTGTCATTCAGTTCACTTATCCACTGTTACTAGTAGTACTTTATGCAGTGTCATATTTTAGTTCCATAAAGAACTGAAAATTATAACCTTTTATTTTCCTTCATTTATTCCTTCTATGAAATATTTCCTTTATTTTGATCCAAGTTTCTAATTTACATAATTTCCCTTCTCCCTGAAGAACTCATTAAAATATTTCTTGCAAGGCAAGTCAGCTGATGATGAATTCTCTCAATTACTGTTTGTATGAGAAAGTATTTCACTTTCATTTTTGAAGGATAATTTTGCTGGATATAGAATTCTGGGTTGGTGTTTTATTCTTCCAGCACTTTAAATATTTTTTTTTCTGCTCTTCTCTTATGTGCATGGCTTCTGACAAGATGTATACTGTAATTCTTATCCTTGTTTCTCTATAGATAAAATATTTTCCCCCTGTGGTTTCTTTCAAATTTTCTTTGTCTTGGTTTTCTGCAGTTTAAATATAATATAAATAGATGTGATATTTTGGGTATTCATTTGCTTGATGTTCTCTGAGCTTCCTGGATCTGTGGTTTGGTTTCTGTTGTCAATTTTTGATAATTCTTGATTTTCTTATTTCACATGTTTATTCTGCTCTGTTCTCTCTTCTCCTTTTGGTTTTCTTATTACGTGTATGTTATACTTCTTGAAATTGTCCCACAGTTTTTGGATGTTCTGTTTTCACTAGGGAAGTGTCTATGGACCTGTCTTCAAGTTCATTGATTCTCTACTCAGCCTTGACAAAGACATTTAATTTCCATTAAAGTGCTTTAAAATTTTTTCTAGTATTTTTGTTCTTTCCAAGCATTTCTATCTCTCTGCTTACATTACCCATGTTCCGTCATGTTATCTACTCTTTTCATTAAACCTTTACAGTATCATAATTATTTTAAATTCCCTGTTTGATAGTTCCAACATTTCTGTCATTTCTGAATGTAGTTCTGATACTTGCCTAGTCTTTTCAGAACACTTTCTTTTTTTGCCTTTTAGAATGTATTTTTAATTTTTTTGTTGAAAGCAAGACATCACTTACCAAGTAATGGAAACTGAGGGAAATAGGCCTTTGGTATGATATTTTATGCTCATCTGTTTAGGAGTTGCATTGTGTTTAATGTTTCCTGCAGCAGTAGAGGCCAGAGGTTTCAAATTCCTCTTGTGTCCTTGTCTTTGTCTCTCCTCTAGACTTTACTTCCCTAAATACTCCTTCTCAGAATCTGTCTTATAGCTCATTCAGCTTGACTCAATGCTGTTACACTGGATTCCTGTTTGGTGTGGTGATAGGGGTGGGGGAGGGAAAGCATGCTATAACCTTATGATTAAATCTCAGTCTTTTATTGGACCTGTGTCCCTAGGTTGTGATCTCCACGGGTGTTCCTTAGTTTGCCCTCCTTGGGTGAGACAGAAAGGCTAAAGATAGCTTGAATGAGAGAATTTCTGTTCCTTTTGTGGGACAAGACCTTCGTTACAGAGAATATGGTGTATTTCAAAATGGTTGTATTTCTCCTCCCGCTGCCAGAGCATTGAAGGCATTTTTTTTGGCATTTAACACTGGTGATATTTTTGGAGGCAAATTCCATGAAAGTGTGGGGGATTCCCAAAGACTCTAGGATTTACCTATGCTCAGGCTAGCCCATACTCAAGCTGAAGCACTTAGTGAAATTACCATGCAAATGTTCCTACTAGTTAATGATCCAGTGGCTTCTGATCCAGGTGAGCAAATCTTGACAGTGACTCTCTGCACTAACCGGTCCCCCCAGATTTTGGAATGGCAGTTTGCTGTGTGGCCTTATTTTCTAATGCATCTTTTAAAAATAATTGACTTTTAGTTTGCTCAGCTGAAAGGGTAAGACTTATAAGGACAGAAACGACAGGTTCTAAGATCTTTACATTTGGGGCCTGAAACTGGAATTCCTTGCAGAGTTTTTCTGTAAAGGGCCATATAATAAATATTTTCAGCTTTGCAGGCCATATCGTCATTGTTGTAACTACTCACCTCTTTTGTTGCAGTATCAAAGCAACCAGAGACAATATGTAAATGAATGAGTTTAATGGTATCATCAGTGTTCCACAAAAACTTAATTTACCAAAACAAGAAATTGGATGGATTTGTCCTACAGGCCATAGTTTGCTGACTCCTATTTAAAGAACACATGGAAAATCCTCAATGCTGGAATTAGTTGACTGTCTAATTTGTTGAGCAAATCAATAAGTGAATGATTCTGTCTGCATGTTAAAATGTCTTCAAGAGATTTGATGATGCCAATCATGTGCTTCTCTGTTTTAAGTGTCAATTAGCAGAATTTTAATAACCTGCAAATCTGGAAAACTCAGCAGTGGCCACAGGACTGGAAAAGGTCAGTTTTCACTCCAATTCCAAAGAAAGGCAATGCCAAAGAATGCTCAAACTACCGCACAATTGCACTCATCTCACATGCTAGTAAAGTAATGCTCAAAATTCTCCAAGCCAGGCTTCAGCAATACGTGAACCGTGAACTCCCTGATGTTCAAGCTGGTTTTAGAAAAGGCAGAGGAACCAGAGATCAAATTGCCAACATCCACTGGATCATGGAAAAAGCAAGAGAGTTCCAGAAAAAACATCTATTTCTGCTTTATTGACTATGCCAAAGCCGTTGACTGTGTGGATCACCACAAACTGTGGAAAATTCTGAAAGAGATGGGAATACCACCTATCAGACCACCTAACCTGCCTCTTGAGAAATCTGTATGCAGGTCAGGAAGCAACAGTTAGAACTGGACATGGAACAACAGACTGGTTCCAAATAGGAAAAGGAGAACGTCAAGGCTGTATATTGTCACCCTGCTTATTTGACTTATATGCAGGGTACATCATGAGAAACGCTGGACTGGAAGAAACACAAGCTGGAATCAAGATTGCCGGGAGAAATATCAGTCACCTCAGATATGGAGATGACACCACCCTTATGGCAGAAAGTAAAGAGGAGCTAAAAAGCCTCTTGATGAAAGTGAAAGAGGAGAGTGAAAAAGTTGGCTTAAAGCTCAACATTCAGAAAACGAAGATCATGGCATCCGGTCCCATCACTTCATGGGAAATAGATGGGGAAACAGTGGAAACAGTGTCAGACTTTATTTTGGGGGGCTCCAAAATCACTGCAGATGGTGACTGCAGCCATGAAATTAAAAGACGCTTACTCCTTGGAAGAAAAGTTATGACCAACCTAGATAGCATATTCAAAAGCAGAGACATTACTTTGCCGAATAAGGTCCGTCTAGTCAAGGGTATGGTTTTTCCTGTGGTCATGTATGGGTGCGAGAGTTGGACCATAAAGAAAGCTGAGCACTGAAGAACTGATGCTTTTGAACTGTCGTGTTGGAGAAGACTCTTGAGAGTCCCTTGGACTGCAAGGAGATCCAACCAATCCATTCTGAAGGAGATCAACCCTGGGATTCCTGTGGAAGGAATGATGCTAAAGCTGAAACTCCAATACTCTGACCACCTTGTGCGAAGAGTTGACTCATTGGAAAAGACTCTGATGCTGGGAGGGATTGGGGGCAGGAGGAGAAGGGGACGACAGAGGATGAGATGGCTGGATGGCATCACGGACTCAATGGACATGAGTCTGAGCGAACTCCGGGAGATGGTGATGAACAGGGAGGCCTGGCGTGCTGCGATTCATGGGGCCGCAAAGAGTTGGACACGACTGAGCGACTGAACTGAACTGAACTGATGCACTCCTGCTGTTGGAGCCTTAATCACTGGAGTTACTATGTATCAGTATCCGAAGTTCAGATGTAAAGGGGGAAAAGTCATTTAGTTTGCTCTTGAAATTTCTTTTATTCTCTTCTTGGCCAAAAAATAATAATATTTGAATCTAAATAATACAAGGCAAACAATGAGCTATTTCCACTTAATTACCATTTGAAAATGATAATTTTCCAATATCTTCAGTAAGAAATGTATTATAATAAAGTCTAAAGCACCTAGGATTAAAGAAACTGTATTCCTCAAGAAATTATCATCTTAAAAAAAATAAGAGGTCTTCACAGGGTTAAAGAGTTAAAGGTTCACAGGATAAGAGAAAAACAGTACTACCTAGCCTCACAAGTTTAAACTATTTGAAGAAGAAGAGTTATGTGAATGAAAAGCATATAAATTTTAGCAGAACAAAGTAATATAATAGGTTTAAAGAATGGGATTTAAAGAATAGGTTTTAAAAAATAGGGTAATCCCAATTTAGGATTTTTATTACCTAAGATAAAATGGTCTAATAGCTATGGTAAAAATACAATATTTTGGGAAATCATTCATAGAATAAATATTCTGAAAACCTGTAAGATGAAGATGCTCCCCTGTGAAAATATATGAAACATTATCCCCAGACATTTCCTTTTCTGAATCTACAAAATTTTCCTCATATTGCAAATCTGGAAAAGACAGAACCTCAGTTGAGTAGTATTTAACTAAAATATTTTATGTATGTGATGAATTTGGTCTCTGCCAACTTCTTAGACATGGATGCCACTTTGATTTATCATTCTCTGGCTTCTAGCAGCTAATCCATCTTTCTTGAAATGGCCTAAGTCCTCTCTTACTTATTGATTACCTCCACAATTAGTGCAAGTTGCTAACATATATAAAGGCAGGTAAAGAGTGTAAGTCAGCAAATGAATATCCACTGTCTGTCTCATTGAAACTAGGTGGTTCACTTCAATGACTACTCTTACTTTTTGTCCAAGTTGGTATAAAAGAGAGAGGCTTAAAGGATGACAGTAACTGAGTTTCAAAAGTCAACTTCTGGGAAGCCCAATTAAGATATTTTATTCAAGATCAATGGCTTCTCATTTAAATTTTCTTTTAATTTGGCTGTGTCAGGTCTTAGATGAAGCATGTGGGATCTTCCAGCTTTGTTGCAGCACATGGGATCTTCCAGCTTTGTTGCAGCTCGTGGGATCTTTAGTTTTGGCATGTGAACTCTTAGTTGAGGCACGTGGGAACTAGTTCCCTGACCAGGGATCAAACCCTGGTTCCCTGCATTGGAAGTTCAGCCTTACCCACTGGACTACCAGGGAAGTTCCAGTTTTTCATTTAAATTTTAAAATGTTTAGTCTTGTGTATTCTTGTTAATTCCTGTATCCAGTAATTCCTGTACCAACTCAATGGACAAGAATTTGGGTAGACTCCAGGAGGTAGTGGAGGACAGAGGAGGCTGACATGCTGCAGTCCATGGGATCACAAAGAGTCAGACTTGATTTAGCGACTAAACAACAACATTCTTGTTAAGAATAATATTTATTTAAATTGTCTTTTTATTATTTAAATGGGTTGTACTTTTCCATTACATGTTTTAATTATTCATTGCTGGTATGTAGGTAAGTCTTCTAATGTTTATTCAGAATTACCTTATCAGTATTAAACTTTTATGTTAATTATATTTGGTTTTCTCAATAGACAATCATTATCAGTATCAGCAGAGCAGGAACTGGATACCAAAAGTGACAGGAGAAGTAAGAGATGTTAGGTCCATAGCAGTCATGTTTTGATAAGTGATTCCATCACCCTGGCCACAGCTGACTGAACCATATATAGGTACTTGTTCCACAGAGTCACTTACTCTCTTTTCCCTGGATTTACAAAAATCCAAAATATTCTCTGCAAGTGCATACAACTATAATATGTAAAGTAAAAAAGCTTTGAGGCAGTCATATAAAAAGAATATTGGGCATAGTAGAAAAATCTATCCAGATCCTCAAAGAGAAGAAAGGACAAATAGAGAATTATGGATGCTTTCCAGATCCTTCTTCAAACTGGCTGCATTCCTGCCCTTGAGTTTCATGAAACAGCTCTGTATCCTTTGTAACACATGCCTCTCTTCTGCAAAAGCTAGTTTGATTTGCTTTCTGTTACTTGTGACCAAACAACCTAAGATAATGTGTCTTACCATTATCACAGCACCTTTACCAAATTCTACTGTAATTATTTACCTCCCCATTGAGATTCTCAAAGTAAGTGGCTAAAATGTATTTTTTTTCATATCCCCAGCACTGAGTCAGCACTCAATAAATATCTGCAAAGTGATGAAAGAGAAAAGTTTGACTGGGTGGGAGACACAGCATGATGAAGCCTGCTATAACAGCTTTCCCTTCTCACATGGAAATGTCTCTTCGTGGACTATTTCTTTAAACCCTTAGAAGAGCTTTTCACAAATTGCATTCAGTGGCTACCCACTGGCTCAAGATGGGAATAAGTGTTCAGTGCAGAATGATTCCACAGTAGTTATGTATGGAAAATACTGTGTTACACAGAGTTAGCAACTTTACTGTAGTAACTCTCAGAGCCTTTAACATGATACAGGTTTACTGTAATCTTTCAGAAGGTGATAAAACAATCAGGGTTTCCATACTCTTTGACCATGAGGTCCTTTACCACAAAAATTCACAGATAACGGCAATAACAGAAAACCTGACTTAAAAACATACAAAGGACTAGAATAAACATTTCTCCCAAGAGGACATTTAAAAAGCCCACAAGCATATAAAAAGATGCTCAGCATCATTAATAATTAGTTGAATGCCAATTAAAACCACAAGGAAATACCACATCATAGCCATTGGGATGGTTACTATTTAAAAAACAGTAAATAACAAATACTGATAAGGATGTAGAGGAAGTGGTAGGATCATTGGTAGGAATGCAAAATGGTACAGTCATTATGGAAAACAGATGTGCAGTTTCTCAAAAAATTAAAAATAAAATTACAATATGATCCAGGAATTCCACTTCTGAGTATAAATCCAAAATAATTGAAAGCAGAGTTTCAAAAAGATATTTATATAGTCCTGTTCATAGCAGTATTATTCACAATAGCCAAAAGGTGGGGGCAAGCCAACTGTCCATTTGTGAATGAATGGATAAACAAAATGTCGTATAAACATACAATAGACTATTGTAAAGCCTTAACAAGGAAGGCAATTCTGACATATATTAGTGCATGAATGAATCTTGATGACATTATGCTAAGTGAAATAAGGCAGTCACAAAAAATAATACTGTATGATTCTATTTACATGAGATAGCTAGAATAACCAAATTCATTGTCCTGGTTGTTTAGTTTCTCAGTCGTGTCCAACTCTTTGTGATCCCATGGACTGTAGCCCACCAGGCTCCTCTGACCATGGGTTTCTCCAGGCAAGAATACTGGAGTGGATTGCCATGCCCTCCTCCAGGGGATCTTCCACACCCAGGGATCGAACTCACGTCTCCTACATAGGCAGGCAGATTTTTTTTTTTTGCTGATCCAGCAAGGAATCTCAGTTTAAAAATAGCATGATGGTTGTCAGGCCCTGGGAGGAGACAGGAATGGGAGGTTGTATTTTAATGAACATAGAGTTCTGGTTTTATAAGGTGAGTTCTGGAGATTGGTTGCACAACAATGTAAATTTACTTGACACCAATGAACTGTTAAAATGGTTAAGATAGTAAATTTTATGTGTATTTTACCACAGTAAAAAACTTTTAACTCTAAAGAACAGTATGATCAGAAAAAAAATATTTTTAGAAACAATGCCAAAACAATTTCATGATATGTTGCTCCCAAAGGCACATACATGGGAGCAAAGCCATTCTTATAGGAAAAAAATGGTGATGGCTAACTTTCCTTTTCTGTGAAATTTCCAGCACAGTAATTCTTAAGATAATGAATGTA
Organism: Oryx dammah; assembly: GCF_014754425.2. Classification (NCBI taxonomy): domain Eukaryota; kingdom Metazoa; phylum Chordata; class Mammalia; order Artiodactyla; family Bovidae; genus Oryx; species Oryx dammah. Next base: position 111,983,359 of record NW_024070207.1, read on the forward strand.
ATGGAACACCTACTAGTTTCCTCTTAATTGAGAGTGGGTGAAAATCACAGTTACATTTTGTTTCCTGATAGGTAACTCCTAATATATTATCTTGGTCTTTTCTCTCCATCTTTAAATATATGGTGTCAGGGAATGAAGACATGGAGAGAAGGTTCAGGGCTGATAAAGAGCAACTGTCTCCTCTACCTAACTCTGCTGATTTAGTAGCCACAACACAGTGCCCCGAGGGAGGGTCTAAGGGTCAGCCTAGATTTCTAAGGATCTAACCATACTGGGTAAAGTTCTAGCTACCAAAGTTTGAGGATATCTATCTAACCTGAGCAAAATCTTCTGAATCTCCAAAACTTCTCTTTCACTTATGAGCACATATTCTAAGAAACAATAAAAGCTCGGTTATAATCCTACTGCTGCCACTTGCAAGCTTCTAAACCATCACATAATCTCTCAGTGGCAGCTGTCATCTTCTCTGAAACCTGGGGCTGGTACCAGAACCTGCTTGCATCATACCCTGAAGAGTAATGAATAGAAATGAGTTATAAATATAAAATGATGTATAAATCTTTTAGCACCAGAGACTTGGGATGTTTTAAGTACACAAAGAACAGACTAATAAGACTATCAATCCTGTCTCCAATGTATAGACATTTGGAAACTGGGATCTCATCCACCCCTGGCTCTAAGAGTCTTCATTAAAAAAAAAAAAAACTACCATTTCTATCAATGTAGAGAAATGTGCCCTTTTGTCTTTCTTTCTGGATCTAATTTAATGAATTTTCCTGTAAATGCTGAGTCTATGTGAGATGGGGTTATGTTTTATCTGCTATTTAGCTAGACTCATTATGGACAGTTTTCTTAATACAGAGAGTGTTCGGTTCTACGGAGATACTGCTCTGCCAGCATCAGGCTCCACTGCAGGCCTCAGATTGAGTGAATATTAATGATAACATTGTTTGTATATTATATACTGAAAGAAAAACAACTCATATTGAAAAGGATCAAGAATATCAGTATAAAACCTTAATGGGGTACTATTTTCAACTATGTTGAGTTTTAATACTGAAAAACTTGGTCTTCATTAAGGGCCCAATACTTGAAATTACATTTCTCTGTGAGTTCTGGAAGTATGATAAAAGTTGGTTAGTGATTATTTATTGAAAAAGTGATTATGTTTCTGTTGTTCACATAGTGTGCAACTCTCAGCTGTGCCAAATGGCAATTGCAAAACTTTTTCATAACAATCTGTAGGCTTGAAGTGAAAGTGAAAGTCGCTTAGTCCTATCCAACTCTTTGTGACCCCATGAACTATAAAATCCATGGAATTCTCCAGGCCAGAATACTGGAGTGGGGAGCCATTCCCTTCTCCAGGGGATCTTCCCAACCCAAGAATCAAATCCAGGTCTCCCACATTGCAGGTGGATTCTTTATCAGCTGAGCGACCAGGGAAGTCCTGGTGACTTCCCCACCCAAATACCTACCCAAATTTTACTTATAAGGTAGGAATCTATGTAAAAGAAGCATGTGTGCTTATGTGTGACTAACTTAAGGATCCTTATATAGAACCTTCTGGCATAGAGGTAATAAAAAAGAAAACCATTTAACTAGTTGTCCTGAAACTAAAAGTACCTGCCTAGTCTATAAGAAGAAATATATATTGACCCAGTCAGCTGAATCATTACCATGCTGATAGAGTACACCAGAAATTTGTCTTTAACATCCAACACTCTATTTTTTGAGGATTAAAGGAGAGGAGATACACATCCCTGCAGGTCTAGCCCTGTAGTAAGGCTGCCGGCATCCCTTCCAAATACATCTTCTTCTCGAATTCACATTTGTATGCTGCTCTGGAATCCTAGAGAAAATGTTTCAGCTGTTGAGGAAAATGAGATAGAAATAGAGAGACACTTTTCTTCTTTTTTCCTTTATAAGCCTGAGAAGCAATGTTCATATAGCCTTCTTAAGTGTAAAAGAAATAATGAAGTAGATTAGCCACTTTTTTTTAAGCTATAAATCAGGGTTCAGCAGGAAAAAAAAAACAACTTTCTAGAAGAAAGCACTGAAATACTCCTCATTTCTATTTTTCTTTCTTCCTCCTTTTCAGAGTCTCCCTCTTCTTTCTGACTAGCTTATTCACCAGCACATAAATACAAAGGTAAATAATATAGACATCAGTCAGTTCAGTTCAGTTCAGTCTCTCAGTTGTGTCCGACTCTTTGCGACCCCATGAATCACAGCACGCCAGGCCTCCCTGTCCATCACCAACTCCCGGAGTTCACTCAGACTCACGTCCATCGAGTCAGTGATGCCATCCAGCCATCTCATCCTCTGTCGGCCCCTTCTCCTCCTGCCCCAATCCCTCCCAGCATCAGAGTCTTTTCCAATGAGTCAACTCTTCGCATGAGGTGGCCAAAGTACTGGAGTTTCAGCTTTAGCATCATTCCTTCCAAAGAAATCTCAGGGCTGATCTTCAGAATGGACTGGTTGGATCTCCTTGCAGTCCAAGGGACTCTCAAGAGTCTTCTCCAACACCACAGTTCAAAAGCATCAATTCTTCAGTGCTCAGCTTTCTTCACAGTCCAACTCTCACATCCATACATGACCACAGGAAAAACCATAGCCTTGACTAGACGGACCCTAATATAGACATAACACTGGCTATGATTGAGGAAAGGACCTCAGAGAAGCCATTGTTTTATAGATAAGCTAACTTTTTCTCAGTTACCAGGTGACTTCTCCAAGGCCAGGTTGAGCTACTTCAGTTGAGTCAGATCCATGTTGGCACGTTCTCAGAAGCTGACTCAAATCAAAGCCACAACAAAAATTTCAGAATAAAACCATTGTGAAATTTCACTGGGCCACCAGAAGAACAGGTGTTTACTTTGTTGAACATTATCAGAGGCCATTTGGAATGAAATATATCTCCTGTTCTTGCCCCATTTCAGAATTACCATCCAGATAAACAAAGCCCACCTAATCCCCAATAAATCATTAGTGACTCTTCTTCTTTAAAACGATGAGTCTTCTTATCATTTCAAACCAAAGAGCCTACTAAAGTATGAGGTACTTTCCTAGGGAATACTAGCAGGTGAACTCTGACCTCAACTGAAAGAAGAGTTTCAGTGATGACTATAAAAATTATTTTCAATTACTTACTGAGAAGAAGCCCTCCATTTGTATTTGTGAGTCATCACTGTCACTTCTGGTTAAGACGTTCTTCTCTCTAGTGATCCTTGACTGAAAAGGGTCAATAGAAACACTTAGACACATACAGTCACAAAAAAACCTTACTTCTGAGCCCATATATATTCTAAAGACTTTTCTGGATAGTTTTGAAGACAAAAATATTATTTTTTAAAAGGCAAGAATCATCTTCAAAAACCAATTTTCAGATTATAAAGGGTTAATTCCTTCTCTTCTGACCTAGTTAAAACTTTGGAGGCCCAGCTCCAGCAAGAGACTTACCCTCTTCCATTTAGCATGGACCAGCCTTCTATGAGTACAGCTTTAAAATGTTTTCTAGGCTTTATACACTTATCCAGGAAAGAGCAATTTGAGTAATAATAATAATGTATTATTCAAAACAAACTTTCACCTACTACATTCAAATCTTTGTGGCTTCTCACAGAAATACAGCTCTTTCCCACATTTTGTGGTCAGGGCAAAATCAGTGTCAATAGTAGCAACATAAACTTTATTTTTCAATGACCTGGGCATAGAGATGGTTCTCTCTAGTTTCAAGGAGGGAAGAACACGAGGATCACAAGCACTCCCAAGTGAAAGGCTGTGCTTGACACACTTGGCAGAGGAGTTGGATGATATTTCAGGGCACAGATGCCAGGAGTTTTTCTCTTAATTTCATCATACTTTTAAAACCATTTTTCTTCCCACAGGTCTTTTTAATGCCTTTGAAAAGATGCATTGTCCTGAGTCATCCAAGAGGATGAACAGTGTGAGCTTGGAGCTAGATTGAAGACTCTCGTCCTCTGTCTGGTAAGGGGAAGTGGTTCTTTAAGTGCCTTATATGTTCGACCTTCAGTTAATTCCATGCACCCTCTACCCGCACTGGTAACAAAGATAAATAGCACTGCAGTCTTTGGGTACAGCCTCCATGTTTGCTTCTGGTTACAGACAAGGATCTACTGCTCAGACTCTGGAAACTATGAAAGTCATTTTGGAGAAGAAATTTTGGACCCGACCTCTTTCTTTTCGCCACAGAGGGGGAAAGCCGTAGTAGTGGTTAAGAAAGCTGAAACAAGGAAGGGAGGGTACACACAATTCTGACTTCCCCCTTAATCTGACTTTGGCCATTCCATCATGCAGAGTGAATTGCAACTGTTACTCATCAAGTATGGCAGATCTGCCCCACCACCACCACCACACTCATATCTGCTCAGCTCTTCCCATTTCAGTTCCCTGCCAACTGCCAGCATCTGCCTGTCTTTGGGTTTTCTCTGAACTTAAACTCCTCAGCACTTCTACTCTGCCATAGAAAAATGTGGCCAGAAATGCCAAGAAATAAATGCCTCCCTATAAGAATAACCTTTGACCAGCAACTAACTGAAGTTGGTGCATAAATATCTCAGTGCCCTCTGAGGTGTTTCCTACTCTGGGTCCCAGAGTCCCCCAGTGAGGTTAAGTTCCAGTTGCCCACAATCATCATAATACAACATTTTATTGTCTGGATTCCATTCTTTTCATTTCCCCACTCCTCTACTGGGTCTCCTGAGATTACACCCTAAATAAACTACTTGCACTGGAATTTGTGTCTATGGGCTGGCTTCAAAGACATGGTTTTGGCATGTGGACTCTAAAAGCAGAAGATGAGCTGCTTTGTCACATAAGGTTCATATTCATTCAGTCCAATCTCTTTTATATACCTCCACCAATGGCTATTAGCGTCTTATGGCAGCTTTTCCCCTTATGATTAAATTGTACTTGATTTCATTTGGATATAAATGGGGAACTGGCTCCCGCCTCATATGTCAGCATCTGCTTAGTCTCTGCCTTTTGCACCATCACGGATCTTCTTATAATGAACCCTAACCTACTCCTAGATTAGCTTCTGTCAACTTCTGAGTCCTCACAGAGGTTTTCCAACACACATACACAGATTCTTAACATTTTTATGCTATGAAATCCTTGACATCCTGTGGACACATATCAGGATGTTTTTAAATTCATAGAATTAAATATTGGGTTGGCCAAGAAGTTTGTTCAGATTTTTCTGTACCATCTTACAGAAAAACCTGAATAAACTTCTTGGCCAACCCAGTATATTGGATTACAGATGAAAAGAAAGTTACAATGAAATATTATTTGTAACCTGGACTCTAGATAAGAATATATTCTTATGTACATCTAAGCCTAAAGAACTGTGGGCCTTATCATTTCTCTTCATTTCCCTCATAAAGCTTTGGGACTTATTAAACCATGGTTTCACACAATTGCTGACTTTCAGGTCTCTTCAGGCTCGCCCGTGCCAAGATCGGAGGACTGTAAAGACTTTGTGCCTCCAAGAGAGAAGTTCTTTACCCATGTTACTCCTGGTTAAATGTCTCACCTCTGCCTTTTTTTCCCACTTGTAGGCAGACCCACTTATTAGTCCCACCTCTGTGGATTGCTCAGTCAACTGAGTAACTTTCTTCTCTTAAATGTAATTGTTGCCTGCTTTAAATCTCTACTTGGTCCTTGTGGCTTCATATCTTTCAATATTTTGTCAGTATACTTCCTCATTATATCTTTAGTTTCCTTGACTTAGGCCTTCTTGGTTAGGAAAAGAGATACCATTTGCAATATCTGTAACTTTCTTTAAAATACTTCAGCATAGACTGCTTGATACAAATGTATCACTTTTAATCTAGCCTTAGGAGCAATCAATGATTCTAATCAAGGATCTATGTCCTAGGAAATATGAGGTAACAGTAACTACGAAAAGCCATTCCAGGGATAGCTAATACAAATGACTTTGCTGAAAGTTTTGCTACTTAGCATAATCAATGGTAGAACTATATTTTCTTCAGTGAAATTTATAGCTTGCTTATTTGATTAAGAATGTTAGAAATGGGCTGTCACAGGTACAATTGGTGGTATTTGAGATGTATTTATTAGATAAATACTTTAAAGACACCACCTGTCTTTGAGTAAATAGGTATGGAGTTTTGCAGAGGCTGATGGCTCAGATAGTAAAGAATTTACCTGCAGTGCAGGAAACCCAGGTTCTATCCCTGGGTAAGGAAGATCCCCTGGAGAAGGGAATGGCTACCCACTCCAGTATTCTTGCTTGGATAATTCCACAGACAGAAGAGCCTGGCAGGCTACAGTCCATGGGGTCACAAAACAAGCTCTTTACATTGATCATTAATTAGTTTTGGCACATGCTTAACCCAAAACCCAGAACCCCGTTATTGTTCTGGAATGTTCCTGATCATCGTTTTGGAGTGGATACTTACACCCACTGCTACAATAATATTATATTTGTCTCAGGTGAACATTTTATATATGTTACTTATGGACCACCAGAAAGGAGAGAATCTAGGATTTCTTTAGTTTGGGAATATATGGCTCTTTTTGCCTGCTTGTTAATAAATGTCTGTGTGTGTACTAGGATTTGGTCTGAGACTTTCTTTTATTACCAAGCTGTAGTAGAGACACCAATCCTTACCTACCCTCTAAGATTTGATGATTTCTGAGAATTTCCAAAATGAGTGTAAGAATTGTGATGATCAAACAGCTTTACCTCCTTACTCTACTCCTTAATCACAGAATAGGATAGATTTCCCAATAGTATAGATTTCCCATTAAGGCCATCTTGTTGAATACCCTGCTGCCAACCTTTTTCCACAGTGAGGATTGTGATTCTTTTACCCCATTGGGCGGTCCTCTTTGGTCCAACCCTGGGTTTGAGTGTCCTCCTTCATCTTCATCTTGTTCTGGATGTTAGGTTTCAGTCCTCTTATGTATAAGTCCTTACCATTACTGGTGTCAGAGTCATTCACTTACTCATTCAGCAACTATTAATTGAGCACCTTCCATTTACTATACAGAGTTTCTGACCCAAGGGATACTTCAGTCAATAAGACAGGTAAGATCATGTGGTTAAAGATCAATAAAAAGTGAACACATTGATAAAATAATTTCAGATAGCAATAAGTGCTGTACAAAAATAAAATTAAGCATATGGGATGTGGCATTAGAGCAGGAGATTTTTTTGGAAAGGATGGTCAAAGAAAGCCACTCTAAGGGTTAATAAGTACATTAAGCAGAGATCTAATAATTCTTTCCATCTGAACCATCCAGAGTTATAATATTAGAAATCAGTGTGGTTTGCAATACACAGTGGCCCTGTGAGCTCTAAAAGGTTCATTTTTAATCTTTTAGGAATAACCAGATCATCCTCCATGCCTGTACATCCCTCTCAGTTCAGTTCAGTTCAGTCACTCAGTCGTGTCCGACTCTTTGTGACCCATGAATCTCAGCATGCCAGGCCTCCCTGTCCATCACCAACTCCCGGAGTTCACTCAGACTCACGTCCATCGAGTCAGTGATGCCATCCAGCCATCTCATCCTCTGTTGTCCCCTTCTCCTCCTGCCCCCAATCCCTCCCAGAATCAGAGTCTTTTCCAATGAGTCAACTCTTCACATGAGGTGGCCAAAGCCCTGGAGTTTCAGCCTTAGCACCAGTCCTTCCAAAGAACACCCAGGGCTAATCTCCTTCAGAATGGACTGGTTGGATCTCTGTGCAGTCCAAGGGACTCTCAAAAGTCTTCTCCAACACCACAGTTCAAAAGCATCAGTTCTTCAGCACTCAGCTTTCTTCACAGTCCAACTCTCACATCCATACATGACCACTGGAAAAACCATAGCCTTGACTAGATGGACCTTTGTTGGCAAAGTAATGTCTCTGCCTTTCAATATGCTATCTAGGTTGGTCATAACTTTCCTTCCAAGGAGTAAGCATCTTTTAATTTCATGGCTGCAGTCACCATCTACAGTGATTTTGGAGCCCAAAAAAATAAAGTCTGACACTGTTTCTACTGTTTCCCCATCTATTTCCCATGAAGTGATGGGACCAGATGCCATAATCTTTGTTTTCTGAATGTTGAGCTTTAAGCCAGCTTTTTCACTCTCCTCTTTCACTTTCATCAAGAGGCTTTTTAGTTCCTCTTCACTTTCTGCCATAAGGGTAGTGTCATCTGCATATCTGAGATACATCTCTCTAGGTTTAACCAAAGTGTGAAAGAATCCTTTAAAGAACGAAGATCCATTTAGCTTTCTTAGGGACAATATAATGCACAATTAGCAGTTTGACTTTTTTCATTGAATTGATCAGTTTGTATAAACTGATTGGTTTGGCATTTTGTGGTCCACAAATAGACAATGAAAATCAGTGGAAACCAAGCTTAACTTAATTAATATTGATAGAGCCCTAAGAAACATAAAATTTGAGATTTACAGGGCCCTTAGAAATCAGTGTACTCAGGAAGAAAATGAGTTCCAGAAAATTAACCCCAAAATGCTCAAATTGTACACCAAAAGCGCTTGTGTTTATATGGCTACTTACACATAGACATTTTTCAAGATTCTTGACATTTATATCTTACTTACTATAAAACAATTTATCATGAACTGTTTCAAAATGTTTTAAACTGAGAACATTAAAGTTAAAAATAGGAAAACAAACTACCCATCAAGCTACTGCTATCGGTTTTAGATTTATTATTCACATTTGATGCATTCAAATATTCACATTATTTTAATCACAAAGTGCATAAAATTTAACATCATACTTTTAAACCCAGCATTATATGCCTTTTCCATATTGCTATATAGTGTCTATGTTTTGTTTAATACCTATAAAATATTCCATTGAGCAGTTATACACTAATTTAATTAACAAGTCTCCTATTTTAGCTATTTGGGCTATTTTTAATTTTCATTGTTATTTGAAAACTGTATTAATGCAAGACTGTTCCAGAGTTTGGATTATTTCCTGAGGCTAAAGTCCCAGAAGGAAAATTGCTATATCAAAGGATTTGAGTAATTTTATAGTTCTTAAAAAGCTAAAGCTGTTACATTGAATAAAGTGTAGGCTAATATTCAGAGTAGGAGTAATATAGAAGGATATCAGATTTTAGTAATTAAGTGGGTGAAAATGTTACCTGCTTTTAATTGGACATTTACTTGTTGAATTTTCTCTTTTGCGAATTATCTGTTCACATGTTTTTCCTGTTTATTTGCTTGATCTTAGGGTTGATCCATTTTTTGGATCCTTTAGAGATGTTCACCCTCAGGTATTTCTTCTGCAAATATGTTTCCCAGATGCCATTATTTCTTTTATACAGAATATATGGACTTATTTGTCCATCTTTTACTTTATGACTGTTTCTCTTCTATACTTAGAAATTCAGCATACTCTGCAGTTCTTGATAAATGATCAATACAATTCAATTTCTTTTCATTTTATGTTTGCTAGATTTTATTCCTTTATTTATATTGGAAGTTTATTTATATATAACTTTTCATTCATTTTTAGTGTGAGATATATGTTCATTTTATTGTCCATTTGATGAGTTATCCCAATTTTATATATTGCCTACCTTTGCCTAGCCTTCTTTTCCTGTCTTAAAGATATGAAATGACTTTATATTTAAATATATATACAATATGTTCTATATATTTTAGTAGCTTTAGTGAGGTATACTTACACATAATACATGTCTCATACATGAAATATACCACTATCATAATCAAAATAATGAATGTTTTCATTACCTCCAGTTTTCTCTTGCCTTATTTTATGCTTTCCCTCTTTCCTCACCTGCCCTTCATAGTCTCTTTCTACCAACCCCAGGCAACTACCAGCCACTATAGATTAGATCTCATTTTTGAGAATTCTATATATATTGTACCATATAGAGCCTACCCTTTTGTTCTGGCTTATTTCACTTAACGTAAATATTTTGAGATTCATCCATATTATAGTGTGTTTCATAGTTCATTCAGTGTACTGCTGAGTAGCATTCCATTAGATGGATATACCCTAGATGGTTTATCCATTCTTCTGTTGATGTACATTGCAGCTGCTAAGTCGCTTCAGTTGTGCGACCCCATTAGGTTCATTTCATTTTTTTTTCTATTACAGATAAAACTGTTATAGTCATCAGTATTCTAGTCTTTGTGTGGGCATATGCTTTCATTTCTCTCAGGTAAATATTTAAGAGTGGAATGGCTGAATCATATTGTCAGCGTATGTCTAACTTTTTAAGAAACTATCAAACCGTTTTCCAAATCAGTTGTTTCATATTATATTCCCACCAGCCATGTATGAAAGTTTCAGTTCTTTCATAGCTTCACTAATATGTGATATGATTAGTCTTTTTAATTTTAGTCATTATTAGTGGGTGTATAACAGTATCTCGTTGTGGCTTTAATTTGCATTTCCCTAATAATTAATAATGTTGAGCATCCTTTCATGTGCTTATTTGCCATCTGTGTACAAAAGTTTAGAATAATAATGTTCTCTTGATGAATTGACCCTGTTCTTATTATGAAATAATCATCTCTTACCTTTGTAATATTATTTCCTTTGAAATCTTTGATAGTAACATAGCCACTCAAGTTTTGAGTACTGTTAGCATGATATACTTTCTCATTCCCTTACTGTTAACATCTGTCTTTATATATATAGTATATTTCTTGTAGACTTTTGAATTTTTATCCACTGTAACAATCTCTAACTTTTATTTGGAACAATTAGAACTTTATATTTTACATAATTATTGATCCAGTTAGGTTGAAACCTTTTATCTTACTTCTTGTTTTCTATTTGTCAAAACTATTCTTTGTCCTCTTTTCCCTCATTTTCTTATTTCTTTTGGATTAATTGAATATTTTTATTCTATTTTATCTCCTTTGTTATGTTCCCTGGTGGCTCAGATGGTAAGGAATCTGCCTGAAATGCAGGAGACTCAGGTTCAATCCCTGGGTCAGGAAGATTCATTGGAGAAGGAAATGGCTACCCACTCCTCTATTCTTGCCTGGGTAATCCCATGAACAGAGGAGCCTGATGGGCTATAGTCCATGGGGTCACAGAGAGTCAGACATGATGACCGACTAACACTTTTTTAGATTATTAGCTTATAACTCTGGTTTTTTTAAATATAAAATTTATTTATTTTAATTGGAGGCTAATTACTTTACAATATTGTATTGGTTTTGCCATACATCAACATATTTTAGTAATTACTTTTTTGTGGTGTTGGAGAAGACTCTTGAGAGTCCCTTGAACAGCAAGGAGATCCAACCAGTCCATCCTAAAGGAAATCAATCCTGAATATTCATTGGTAGGACTGATGCTGAAGCTAAAACTCCAATACTTTGGCCACCTGATGTGAAGAACTGACTCATTTGAAAAGACCCTGATACTGGGAAAGATTGAAGGCAGGAAGAGAAGGGAATGACTGAGGATGAGATGGTTGGATGGCATCACCAACTCAATGGACATGAGTTTGAGTAAACTCCGGGAATTGGTGATGGACAGGGAGGCCTGTTGTGCTGCAGTCCATGGGATCACAAAGAGTCAGATGTGACTGAGAGACTGAACTGAACTGAACCTGGTCCTCTTATTGAAGAGTGAATGGTATCACCATCTAACTACTTGGATTGGGAAGAAACTTAAGAATAACCCATGACTCTTCCTTGAACTTCAGTCCTCATATCCACTTAATCACAAGGCTATCAATTTTTGAAAAATATTTACTTATGCATTTATTTTTTACTGTATCAGGTCTTAGTCATGGCACGCAGGATCTTCTTGCAGTTTATAATATAGATCTTTAACTTACCTCTGTTAAATTTCAACTGTATACTACTTGTGTAACTGTTCAAAACCTCACACATAGAATATAAAAACCTTACCATAGTATACTTGCATTTTCCCCCTCCAGATCTGTGTGTTTCCATAATATGTTGTTATCTTTAAAATAATACTCTTTTTATTGTAGAAAATATGTGTAACATCAAAAAAAGAAACGAAAAGAAAAGTAAATATGTGTAACATCAAATTAACTCCCATAACCACTTTTTTAAATTTATTAATTTTGTATGCTTATTTTTGGCTGCTCTGGATCTCTGTTGCCATGCAGACTTTCTCTACTTGTGCTGGGTAGGAGCTACTCTCTACTTGTGCACAGGCTTCTTATTGTGGTGGCTTCTCCCGTTGCAGAGCACAGGCTCTAGGATGCATGGGCTTCAGTAGTTGAGGCACAGGGGCTCAAGAGTGTGGGCTCAATAGTTGTGGAGCATGGGCTTTGTTGCCCCAAGGCATGTGGAATCTTCCCAGAGCAGCGATAGAACCCATATCCCTTGCATTGGCAGGCAAGTTCTTAACCCTGGACCACCAGAGAAATCCTTTCTTAACCATTTTAAGTGCACATTTCAGTGGCATTAAGTGTATTCATATTGCTGTGCAATACTCACCACTATCCATGTCCAGAGCTTTTTAAAAAAATCATCCCAAACTGAAACTCAATACCTGTTAAGTAATAACTTCCCATTCCTTAAATTCTCAGACCCTGGTAACCACTATTCTATTTTCTGTCTGTAAATTTGACTACCCTAGAGTCCTCATGTAAATGGAATCATACAATATTTGTCCTTTTTGTGTCTGGCTTATGTCACTGACATTATCATACTCTTGTCAAGGTTCATCCACATTGTAGCATGTAACAGAATTTCCTTCCTTTCTAAAGCTGAATAATATCCCACTGTTTGTATATATCATATGGTGTTTACCCACTCACTTAACAATGAGCATTTGGGTTGTTTCTTTCTTTCGGCTATCATGAATAATGCTGCTCTGAACATTGGTATATAAATACCTGTTTGAGTTCCTGCTTTCAATATCTTTGGGTATATACCTAGAAATAGAGTTGTTGGATTACATGGAAATTCTATGAAAAACAGTTAATCTTTTGAAAATATTTAAATAAAAATTTAAATTATGATTTAAATTTTTAAATCTTCTATATTCACCTATACAGTTAACATTTCAAGAGCTCTTTGTCCCTTTGTGAGGATTCCTATTTCCAAGTGTATATTTACAAATGTTAGCTATTTGTCCTAATGGTGGAACTATAGAATATAATTTTCAACTCCCAGGAAAAAAATCATTTAAGATTAAAAATTGAATTCCAGGTCATCTAAAACATAACTTGGAGAGAACAATGAGAAAGTATGCAGTTTTTCCATCTGATAATATATTACAATTTGCCATTTTTTCAGGTCCTCTTTTCAATGTACAAATAAAATTTTGCATTTTTATTTAGTCAACTTTGATACATTTTATGTTTGTTTCTTCTGCTTTTAAGGCATTATATTTCTATGAATGGGCTTTCTTAAAATTATGTTTTAGTTTTCTTTTTTATAAAGATACAGAGTACTACTGACTTCTGAGTATTTATCAGATACTGTTACCCTGATTAAACATTCATTAATACTGCTGCTGCTGCTGCTAAGTCGCTTCAGTCGTGTCCGACTCTTAGCGACCCCATGGACTGCAGCCCACCAGGCTCCTCCATCCATGGGATTTTCCAGGCAAGAGTACTGGAGTAGGGTGCCATTGCCTTCTCCATCATTAATACTAGAGATCAATATTTTTTAGCTGAATGCCTTGGACTTCTAAGAATATAATCAAGTCACCTCAAAAATAATAATTTTATGTATTATTTTCTTTTACTCCAGTTTCTTTGACACTACTTACGGCATTGATGAAATTTTCCAAAATGCTACTATATAAATGGTTAGCATAGATGTTTGTTATCATTGTTCCTAAGTCTACAGGGACTTTCTCTAAGACTTCTGCTATTGACTATAATGATGATAAGTTTATGATAAGAACTATTAATTATATATATTAGTGGAAAAACCTTCCATTCCTTTTTTAAAACTACCTTCAAGTGTTCAATTTTCATACATGCCTTCCTGCCACTACTGTATTATCAACATAATTATAGCAATGCGTGTCCTTACATTTTATCATTCCTGCATTTGTGAGATAAGCCCTGCTTTACTGTAGTGAGTTATTCTTGTATTATATTATTGCAGTCCCTGTGTTCATATCATCCTTAAGGTGTTAGTTAATGTGTGCTATTCATTTCAGGCATTCTCAGCAAAGAAGCTCAGAGCCTCCCACTACTCCAGAGCTGGTGTTCAGTAGGGGGAAATCCATAAGAAAAAAAAAATGTATGGTGACCTTATTAAACAGGAAAATACAAAGGGGTTTTTTTGGCAGCATCTTTCTTACCATAGGCGTGTGCTTAGTCATGTCCTACTCTTTGTGACCCCCTCTGGACTGTAGCCTGCCAGGCTCCTCTGTCCATGGGATTTCTCAGGCAAGAACACTGGAAAAGGATGCCATTTCCTCCTCCAGGGGATCTTGCCAACCCAGGGATGAAACCTGCATTTCGTACTGGGAAGCCCACCATAGGTTTAAGAAGTTAAATTCCCTAAAATTTTGGTGATTAACATAATTATGTTTGGAAAATGAAAAGTGTAGCTTAGAAAATAGGAAACAGGTAAAAATCATAGAAAATCGGTTTCTGCCCATCTTCTTGATGTCCTTACAGCCAAAACAAACAAACAAAAACCATTAAATCCATTTTTAGGCCATTTACAGACTCCCCTGTGCAATCCCAATATCAATCTATCCATACGATCTTGTGAGGTGGGAAGTGGTGGTAAGAAATTGTTTTAAACTTTAGAATACATGTGTTAATGACTCTATGTGACCCCATGGACTGTAGCCCGCCATGGTACTCTGTCCATGGAATTCTCCAGACAAGAATATTGAGGGAGTTGCCATGCCCTCCTCCAAGAGATCTTGCTGACCCAGGAATCAAACCCGGGTTTCCTTCATTACAGGCACATTCTTTACAATCTGAGCCACCAGGGAATCCCACTTCAAAACTGAGGTTCATAAAAACAATGTTATGGAGAACTTTCCCTCAGAGTGAAAAGCTGAGCAATCCCATCTCTTAATTCACTGTTGTCTTCCATGCTGTCCTATTCTTGGTAGCAGTTTATGGGAAACAAGAATTGTAGTTTTGAGTTTGTTTTTGTCTTCATATATGCAGAAGAGGTGGCTACTGAAGACCACCAAAATGGGAATTGAAACAGTGTGTCAGCAAGTGAAGCAATGGGGAACAATCTTTCTTTGTCCTGTAAAATGAAATCTAGTAGGGAAAACGTTAATTTTGTGCTGTGACTTTAACCAACTTTAACATTGAGCCAATGTTCATTTTCTTATACTGATAATTCAGGAATGTCTTTTGTGAGTTTTGTTTTCTTTCATTTTTTAGAATCCACATGCAGTCCCTTTGGCAATTGAAGTTACAAGGATAACATCTCTTTTGTTGACATAAAACATGGGAACTTCAGGGGCAGGATCTCATTATCTGATTACAGATGTGACTTCCAAGTCATCTCTCTGAATGAGCATTTTTGGAAGAGTTGTTGCTCCCAGGCCAAGCCCAAGGTTGTGGAAGAGGATTTGCAAAGGTACTCCTTAATCCTGCTCTTTCTCTTCTGGCTTTTTCCTGCTCTATTCCATTAGTGCTTCATTTAGTTTCTCATCAGGCCAGAAACTACAGTGAGATTGATTTTAGTTCTATACACAAAGAACACTCAGTTAACATTGCTTTACTAAGTGGTCAGTGGGAGAGCAGCAGCAGATTGTACTGTGCAAAGTTCCACAGGGATCACTGACACCATGTGGCGCTCAAGCTTATGAAATCCTCTTGAAAAGAAATTTCATAATGACCTTGAGAAAATCGTCATGTTTCACCCACATGTTTGAAAAAGTATGAGACTGGAATCATACAAGACATGCAGCAGAATCATACAATACGTGATCTTTTGTGTCTGGTTTCTTTCACTTAGCATAAAGTTTTCAAGGTTTATCCATGCCGTAGCATATTATCAGTATATCATTCCTTTTGATGGCTGAATAATATTCATTTGTTTTGCTCATCCATTCATTAGTTTTCATTTGGATTGTTTCCATTTTGCCTATAGTGAGTAATGTTATTATGAATATTTGTACAAATTTTTGTGTGTACAAATTTTTATGATTAACTTTTAATGGCCAAACTGTTTTCAGTGGTGTGGCTGTACCATTTTACCTTCCCCCAGGGCATCAGAAAAGATGACTGAAAGGGTTCTCCATTCCCAAGCAAGAGGGAACCCTGATGGCCACAAGGAACATAGGAACCACAGCACATGGCACAGGACAGGTAAGAAAACCGAAACATCACCAGAGCACCGCTGTAGCTAAAGGAAAGTGACCCACAGTACCTTTGGTCCCCTAGCAAGCAGGAAGACAGGTGGCCTGAGGACCACCAGAACCATAGCATTGGACAGGTAGGAGTTTAGAGGGTCCCTCCAGGCACCATCAGGAGGAAATGATGTAAACAAAAGGAGCTGCAGTTGCCCAGCATGAAGGATCCCAGGAGTCCCAGGGGTAGGCAGGCTAGTGACCAGATGGGCCCCCAGGACCTCAGGGAAGGTGACCTAAAGTTCTCCTGGTTCTGCAGCAAAGGGGAAGGCCAGACCTGTAGCAGGTCCACAGGCTGATACAGGGAAGTCCTCCCCAAAGGCACCAGTGTGAAGACACAACTACAGGCAGAATGAACTAGTTTTACTGTTGTTGCTTTAATATACACATAGGCAGGCTTGGGACCAAAAGTATCCAGAAAACCCAGAGGGCAGGCAGGCTAATGACTAGACAGGCATTCAGGACAGCTGTGCCCTGCAGGTAGTGAAAGTCGCTCAGTCATGTCCGACTTTGCGACCCCATGGACTGTATAGGCCATGGAATTCTCCAGGCCAGAATACTGGAGTGCGTAGCCTTTCCCTCTCCAGGGCATCTTTCCAACCCAGGGATTGAACCTAGGTCTCCCGCATTGCAGGCAGATTCTTTACCAGCTGAGCCACAAGGGAGGCGGCTGCAAATGATCTCTGTTTACCAGTGACCAGGAAGGCTGATGGCTAGAAGGACAACTGGAAATATGGCACAAGGGCAGGCTGGTGGTCCAGTGGTTCTCCAGGCAGACCAAGGCAAGGCAAGACTCTGCACGAAAGGAACCACAGTTCCCCTGTATGCAGACAGATCTGTGGCTCAAGGAATTCCAGGAGGGAAGACTAGTGACTAGATAACCTGTCCACACCAAGCATCAGTGCACTGTAGGGCAGGTGGCCAAATATCGCACCCATTTCTCTAGCAAGGGAGAAGGCTGCTAAGTGTCAGAACTAAAGGTACCCTAGCACACCTGCAAACGCTGGTTCTCTGGCGACACCAGTGTGAGGGCAGGACAGTGGCTGATAGGAGTCGGGTTTTCCCAGTATGTGGGGAAGCTAGAGGTCATAGGGATCTCTGAAACCTCAGGTAGTAGGTAGGTGGATAATAGGATGTCCCCTCTCCCACCACCCCCACAGGAAATCAGTGCACTGCAGGGAAAGAAGCCCCAAATGATCTCAATTCTTCACCAACAGGACAAGCTGGTGGCCTGAAAGACTTAGGAAACATAGCACGTGGGCAAGCTGGTTCCCCAAGGTTGCCCCAGGGCACCACTGCCAGCAAAAGGTGTAACCTTAGGTAGTCACAGTTTCCCAGTAAATAGGCAGGCATACAGCCCAAAAGATCTCAGAAATCGCAGAGTATGGGCAGGTTAGTAACCACAGAAGCCCTTGGAGAATCGGTGTGGTGTAGGGAAAGGGGCTGAATGTTTGCCCCTTTCCCCAGCAAGGGCAAGGAAGGTGAGCTTAAAAGCCATTAGGACCTAAGCACGAGGACAAAATGGTACCCAGATTGTTCTTCAGAAGCAGTGAGAGGATACTATGGTAGCCATAGTTCAACAACTTGCAGGCAAACTTGAGGCTTAAAGGGTCGCAGAAACCTCAAAGGGAAAGTAGGCTGGTAACTAAACAGGCACTCTGGGGAATCAGTGCACCCCAAGGAAGGGGACTGAAAGTGCTCTAAGTTCCCCAGAAAAATCACAGACTGCCAGACTAGTGCAGCCAGAACCTTAGTGTTAGGGTTAGTTGATACCGAGATAGTCACAGAAAGTACCAACATCAAGGTATTATGGTAGCTAAACAGAACCAAGTTTCTCCCAGAATACTATAGCCTAAAGTATCCTGAAAAACCCACTGTGTGGTTAGGCACTGGGGAGAAAGTGGATAAAATTCTCCATTTCCCCAACCAGCAGGGGCAAAGGGAAGGGAGTGGAGGAGTAAAGGGTAGAAGGACCATATGAACATCAGCATAAGTGCCCAGAAGGTACCAGTTGTTTACCACCTTAGTTCAGTTCAGTCACTCAGTTGTGTATGACTCTTTGTGACCCCATGGAATGCAGCACCCCAGGCCTCCCTATCCATCACCAACTCTCGGAGCTTGCTCAAACTCATATCCATTGAGTCAGTGATGCCATCCAACCATCTCATCCTTTGTCATTCCCTTCTCTTTCTACCTTCAATCTTTCCCAGCATCAGATTCTTTTCTAATGAGTCAGTTCTTTGCATCAGGTGGCCAGAGTATTGGAGCTTCACTACCAGTCCTTCCAGTGAATATTCAGGGTTGTTTCCTTTAGGATTTACTGGTTGGATCTCCTTGCAGTCCAAGGGACTCTCAAGAGTCTTCTCCAAAACCACAATTCAAAAGCACCAATTCTTTGGTGCTCAGCTTTCTTTAGAGTCCAACTCTCAAATCCATACATAACTACTGGAAAAGCCATAGCTTTACTAGATGGACGTTTGTCAGCAAAGTAGTATCTCTGCTTTTTAATATGCTATCTAGGTTGGCCATAGCTTTTCTTCCAAGGAGCAAGCATCTTTTAATTTCATGGCTGTAGTCACCATCTACAGTGATTTTGGAGCCCCCCAAAATAATGTCTGTCACTGTTTCCACTGTTTCCCTATCAATTTGCAATGAAGTCATGGGACTGGATGCCATGATCTTTGTTTTCTGAATGTTGAGCTTTAAGCCAACTTTTTCACTCTCCTCTTTCACTTTCATCAAGAGGCTTTTTAGCTCCTCTTCACTTTCTGCCATAAGAGTGGTGTCATCTCCATATTTGAGGTTATTGATATTTCTCCCTCCAATCTTGACTCCAGCTTGTGCTTCATCCAGCCCAGCATTTCTCATGATGTACTCTGCATATAAGTTTAAAAGCCAACTGAAAATATACAGCCTTGACATACTCCTTTCCCAATTTGGAACCAGTCTCTTGTTCCATGTCCAGTTCTAACTGTTGCTTCTTGACCTGCATACAGGTTTCTCAGGAAGCAGTTATGGTGGTCTAGTATTCCCATCTCTTTAAGAATTTTCCATAGTTTGTTGTGATCCACACAGTCAAAGGCTTTGGCATAGTCAATGATGCAGAAGTAGATGTTTTTCTGCAACTCTCTTGCTTTTCCGATGATCCAGTGGATGTTGGCAATTTGATCTCTGGTTCCTCTACCCTTTCTAATTCCAACTTGAAATCTGGAAGTTCTCAGTTCACGTACTGTTGAAACCCAGCTTGGAGAATTTTGAGCATTACTTTGCTAGCATGTGAGATGAGTGCAATTGTGTGGTAGTTTGAACAATCTTTGTCATTGCCTTTCTTTGAGATTGGAATGAAAACTGACCTTTTCCAGTCCTGTGGTCACTGCTGAGTGTTCCAAATTTGCTGGCATATTGAGTGCAGCACTTTCACAGCATCAGCTTTTAGGATTTGAAATAACTCAACTGGAATTCCATCACCTCCACAAGCTATGTTCCTATAGTGATGCTTCCTAAGGCACCACCTGAAGGAAACTACAATGAGCAAAAATAGTTCCCTAGGATGAAGGCAAGCATATGGAGTGAAAAATCACAAAAAGGTAGGCAAGATAAGCCTCTGGTGCAACAGTGCTCTGCATGGGAAGTTGCCTGACATACTTTCCATTCCACAGTGAAGGGAAAGCCCGTGAAAGCCAGAAGAACAATTAAAACCACAGTATACATGTCTACATAGTATAGATCTGGTGCCCGGATGCTTTCTCCAGGTGGACCAGGGAGATAACATGGTAAGCAAAAAGAACCACTCTTCCCTAGCATGTGAGCATGTTTGTGGTCCATAGGATCCTAGGGGAAGGCAAGCTAGTGACTACTGGGTTCCTGAAGCACCAGTGCCATTGAGTGTAGGTGGCAAAAAGTTCTCTCCGTTATCATGCAAGCCAGAATGCTGGCAGCCCAAAGGAGTCTGGAACTCAGGTGCTATAGTAAATGGGTCCCTGGAAAGCACCCAGAAGAACCCTCGGGACACCGAGTACAAGGCACGGATGGTGACCAAACAGAACTGGGATTTCCTGGGCTCTCGGGCCCATACCTGCAGAGCCCCAAGTTGCCTTCATGAGCATACAGGCAGAGTTCCACATGAGACCTTGTAGCTGAGGCAGGATGGTGGCAAAGACATCCAGGACCTTGAAAGATTGTGGACAGAAGATTCCATGGGTCCACAATGTGAGGTGAAAGGACTCTGGTTTCCCTAGGCTGGAGCCTGTCTGATAACCTGGAGGAATCATAACCAAGTGTCAGGCAGTTAGTCAATTCAGTCACTCAGTCGTGTTTGACTCTTTGTGACCTCATGGACAGCAGCACGCCAGGCTTCCCTGTCCATCACCAACTCCCAGAGCTTGCTCAAACTCATGTCCATTGAGTCAGTGAAGCCATCCAACCATCTCATCCTCTGTTGTCCCCTTCTCCTCCCGCCTTCAATCTTTCCCAGCATCAGGGTCTTTTCCAGTGAGTCAGTTCTTCGCATCAGGTGGCCAAAGTATTGGAGTTTCAGCTTCAGCATCACTCCTTCCAATGAATATTCAGGACTGATTTCCTTTTGGATTGACTGTTTGGATCTCCTTGCAGTCGAAGGGACTCTCAAGAGTCTTCTCCAACACCACAGTTCAAAAGCATCAATTTTTCGGCACTCAGCTTTCTTGAAAGCAGGAAGGCTTATATCCAGAAGGAACCCCAGACAGATCGTTTAAGTACCTTCTATTCAAGAAATCATTATTTATCCAAAAAAGCTTTTTCCTTCTCTCCAGGAGCTGGTATTATGAAATGATACAAACTATTATTTTTTAAGCCATGTGGTTGCTAACTAATCCTCTAGGAGTGTTTGTCATGTTTTAAAGTGCAGATGAATCACCTGGACAGTTTGTTTGAAATTCTACATTAGCAGGTCTGAGGCAGGTCCTGAGATTCAACATAGGTAATGGCAAAAGCTGATCAGGTGATGCCAATGCTGATTGACCACTTGAATAGCAGAGACCTAGAGCTAGAGATCCATTCACCACACATGGCAAGTTAATATAATTATACTGCTAAGTCGCTTCAGTCGTGTCCGACTCTGTGTGACCCCATAGACGGCAGCCCACCAGGCTCCCCCATCCCTGGGATTCTCTAGGCAAGAACAGTGGAGTGGGTTGCCATTTCCTCCTCCAATGCATGAAAGTGCAAAGTCAAAGTGAAAACGCTCAGTCGTGTCTGACTCTTAGCGACCCCATGGACTGCAGCCTACCAGGCTCCTCCATCCATGGGATTTTCCAGGCAAGAGTACTGGAGTGGGGTGCCATATATTTAAGTTTAAAATCTAGTTCTTCACTCTCACTAGGCACATTTCAAGTTCTTAGTAGACAGTTGTGGCTAGTGGCTACCGTATTAGACAGCAAAAATATAGACTGCTTTCATCTTATGTGCATAGTTCTCCAAGGAATAAATGACCGTATATTGCTGGGCAATTCAGTGAAGTCTCTGTGAATTTTGTCTGGACCTGGAAATGTAAGTAGGATTGCGATGAAAGAAACAGTCAGTGTGGGAATAAAATACTAGAAGGCAACTTTGTGCTTTGGAAATACAGGGGGTTCTGCATTGAAAGATGCTTGGCATTGAAACTTGCCTATGACATTTACAAGCTTTGTAATTCTGGGAGAGTTACCTTAACTTTCTCAGCCTTAGTTTGCTCAGTGTAAAAATGTCTATGTAACAAAGTACGCATGAGATATATGTGCAAAAAAACATCTGTAGTGTCCATCGCAGCAGGCTCCCCAGACTTCCAGTCTGCCTTTACCTTCTCACAGCTGGGCTCACTTGATCCCTACCTGTGATCTCATCCTGGCCCTTGATTCCTGAGGTCAGAGTTCATATTTACTAAACTTCCCATTGTTGGAGAAGGCAATGGCAGCCCACTCCAGTACTCTTGCCTGGAAAATCCCATGGATGAAGGAGCCTGGTAGGCTGTAGTACATGGGGTCGCTAAGAGTCGGACATGACTAAGCGACTTCACTTTCACTCTTCACTTTCATGCATTGGAGAAGGAAATGGCAACCCACTCCAGTGTTCTTGCCTGGAGAATCCCAGGGACCGGGGAGCCTGGTGGGCTGCCGTCTATGCGGTTGCACAGAGTCGGACATGACTGAAGCGACTTAGCAGCAGCAGCAAACTTCCCATTGTAGGGTTGTGAAATCCTGGAATTGATATGGAGGACCTTGAATGCCAAGGCTGACTACTAAGACTGGCTACCAAGTTTCCATTTGGTAGCCAGTAAGGAAATTTTAGCATATTCCTGTGAAGGGTGAGTTGTCCTCTTGGAAGACTAACAGTAGCATTCAGCATAAACAAGATGTGATTAACATCTCAAGAGAAGGCAGGGGGTGAGAATAGAGAAGTTGATGGGACCAATGCAGTGGAGAGCCTTGCCTATCTTGTTAAGGAGACTATACTTGAGCCCATTGGCCATGGGAACTTACTTCGAAGTTCTAATCAAGGACATATTCATAGGCAGACCATCTGGTTGAAGTGGGAGGAGATATTTGAAGAGAATTGTCTGAAGAAGTGAAAGAGGTGGTGAAAGAACTCTCTAGTGAGAGGTGATTATGGAGCCCTCCTGAGTGATGGCAAGAGTTGTGTGGCTGTCTGGGAACTAAAAAGGAATAAGATTAATTTAAATATAAGCTGAGACACCCCATTATTTGAGAAGATGAGTGAAATGGCCATATTTCATTTCAAAAGTAGTCAAAGACAGTCGCCAAGGCAATTTCTTATATTAAGCTTGAACTGCATGAATTTCAAGCACTGGATTTTTCTGAAATTAACCAGTGACCCATCATTTGTTCTGTGTCCATGCTACCTAACCATTATTATGATGAAAACCTTTCTTAGAATTAAATTGTTCATAGTTATAGAAGATCACATTTCAGGGGAGACGTTGGGGGAAGTACTCCATGAATGATACAGGAGCACATAGCTAAACAAGTTGACCTCTATTTTTGCATGGATTACCTGCCACTGAGGGAAATGACAGCAGATATCTAATTCCTGTTGATCATTTCCCTGCTTTCTGAGCTGTTTGGTTTTCTCCAGTATCACCCTCAAGTTGCCCCTCCTCCACATACTCGAGTAGTCCTCCATGGTAGTATGGTAACTCAGTTGGTAAATGCAGAAGACCCCCGTTGGATTCCTGGGTTGGGAAGATGCTCAGGAGAAAGGAACAGCTACCCACTCCAGTATTCTGGCCTGGAGAATTCCATGGGCTGTATAGTCCATGACATCACAGAGTCAGACACCAATGAGTGACTTTCACTCTCACTTTCCATGGTAATATTGGCCTGAAAGAAGTACCACTGAAAAGAAGAAATAAAACTGTAAACAGCCTGCATTGTACTTCCAGTCATTAGCTGGAATTATCTACCTCACCTCTCTTCTACTGTTGAAAACTGGCTGGGCATTTCTTTCTGGCCAACTTCATCTTTCTTGTGATCCTTTCCTTCTCCCTTATTTCTGGGTGAAATCATATCATACTGTAAGACACTGCTGCTGCTGCTAAGTCACTTCAGTCATGTCCGACTCTGTGCGACCCCATAGACGGCAGCCCACCAGGCTCCCCGGTCCCTGGGATTCTCCAGGCAAGAACACTGGAGTGGGTTGCCATTTCCTTCTCCAATGCATGAAAGTGAAAAGTGAAAGTGAAGTCACTTAGTCGTGTCCGACTCTTAGTGACCCCATGGACTGCAGCCCTCCAGGCTCCTCTGTCCATGGGATATTCCAGGCAAAAGTACTGGAGTGGGGTGCCATTGCCTTCTCCGTGTAAGACACTAGACAGCTTAAAACAACACGAAGAAATACAGTCCTCACTGTCAGTCAGGTTTTGGTTTTTTGGTTTCGTTTTGTTGTTAGTAATATAAAAACAAATGACTAATATTTTAGGGGTTATTTGTTGTCTCAGCTTTAAAATAAACAGCTACACTATTTCTCTGTCTCAAGTTCTTATATTTGGGGCATATTCCAGTTTTATATCTGGGGCTATCATTTGGAATTGAGCAGAAAAATGGAGGCAGTAGAATTTGATTTTTTTAATTTTATTGAAGTATAGTTGATTTATAATGTTGTGTTAATTTCTGCTGTTGAGCAAAGTGATTCAGTTATGCACATATATATATATATATATTCTTTTTGCTATTCTTTTCCATTATGGTTTATCACAAGATATTGAATACAGGTCCCTGTGCTATGCAGTATGACCTTGTTGTTTATCCATCAGTTCATCCTGAACTCCCAATCCTTCCCTTCCCACCCCTCTCCCTCTTGGCAACCACAAGTCTGTTCTCTATGTCTGAGAGTCTGTTTCTCTTCATTTGTGTCATATTTTAGATTCTACATATAAGTGATATCATATTATGCTTGTCTTTTTCTGACTTCATTAAGTATGATAATCTCTGGGTCCATCCATGTTGCTGCATATGGTATTATTTCATTCCTTTTATGGCTGAGTAATATTCCATTTTCTATATGTACCACATCTTCTTTATTCATCTGTTAATGGACATTTATTAATAGGTTGTTTCCATGTCTTGGCTATTGTAATAATGCTGCTGTGAACATAAGAGTGCATGTATCTTTCCAAACTACAGTTTTGTCTGGGTGCATGCTTAGGAGTGGGATTGCTGGATCATATGGAAACTTTAATTTTACTTTTTTGAGGCGCATCCATACTGTTTTACATAGGGCTGCACCAATTTACATTCCTACCAGCTGTGTAAGAGGTTTCCCTTTTCTCCACACTGTCTCTCACATTATTATTTGTAGACTTTTTAATGATGATCATTCTGACTGGTATAAGGTGGTACCTCATTTCGGAGAAGGCAATGGCACCCCACTCCAGTACTCTTGCCTGGAAGATCCCATGGATGGAGGAGCCTGGTAGGCTGCAGTCCATGGGGTCGCTGGGAGCGACTTCACTTTCACTTCTCACTTTCATGCATTGGAGAAGGAAATGGCAATCCACTCCAGTGTTCTTGCCTAGAGAATCCCAGGGATAGGGGAGCCTGGTGGGCTGCCCTGTGGGGTCGCACAGAGTCAGACACGACTGAAGCAACTTAGCAGCAGCAGCAGCAGCATTGGAATTTTGATTTTCATTTCTCTATCAGCAGTGATGAGTATCTTTTTATGTGCATATTGGCCATCTCCATGTCCTCTTTGGAGAAATGTCTATTTAGGTGTTTTGCCAGTTTTTCATTTGGGTTTTTTATTGTTGTTATTATATGAGCCATTTTGTTTATTTTAGAAATTAAGCCCTGTCGTTCCCATCACTTGCAAATATTTTCTCCCAGTTCACAGGTTTTTTGTTTTGTTTATGGTTTTCTTTGCTAAGCAAAAGCTTATGAGTTTAACTAGGTCCCATTTATTTATTTTTGTTTTTTATTTCTATTGCCTTGGGAGACTGACCTAAGAAAATATTGGTACGATTTATGTCAGAGAATGTTTTGCCTATGATTTCTTCTAGGAGTTTTATGGTGCTGTGTTTTATATTTAAGTCGTTAAGCCATTTTGAGTTTATTTTTGTGTATGGTCCAAAGGTGTGTTCTAACTTAACTGATTTACACACGGTTGTCCAACTTTGCCAACACCACTTGCAGAAGAGACTCATTGTATATTCTTGTCTCCTTTTCAAAGATTAATTAACTGTAGGTGTATGGGTTTTGGCTTAGTGGTAAAGGTGGTGCTAGTGGTAAAGAACCCACCTGCCAATGCAGGAGACATAAGAGATGCAGGTTCAATCCCTGGGTTGGAAAGATCCCCTGGAGGAGGACACTGCAACCCATTTCAGATTTCTTGCCTAGAGAATCCCATGAACAGAGGAACCTGGAGAGCTATAGTCCATGCAGTTGCAAAGAGCTGGACACAACTCAGCAATTAACACTACTACTGTGTGGGGTTATTCCTGGGTTCTCTATTCTGTTCCATTGATCCATATATCTGTGTTTGTGCTAATAGCATGCTGTTTTGATTAATATAGCTTTGTAGCATTGTCTGAAATCTGGAAGGATTATGGGAGGCATTAGAATTTGGACCCCAAGGTGAAACTATGTGCTGGTTTATATGAATTTTTAAGTGGCCAAGGAAATTTTTCAAAACTTTAGCTTCCAGCTTTTATACTTTCAAAGTTTATTTCAGTCTCTCTCAAATCCTTAACTATTTATCACTCTCTCTGGATTATTAATGTGAGACACGCATTTCCATGAATATTGTATTTCCTACATGGTGCTGAGGCTCCTAGTTCATTTGTGTTCCACTGTAAAAGAAGAAAAAAATTTAAAAACTGCCTTTCTTCTCTGTGTTTCCCATACAACAGTCACTGCTTTTTGGAGATTACCGTCTGTAAGCTAATTCTGAAGTTGTTAATGGCAAGAATCAGAGCAGTTGGCATGTGTTTTAAAATACACAGTTGAAGGTTTGAGATGATTTCTCCCACTCATTTGTGAGAGCTGTGTGACGTAGCAGTGTGTTCTTTCTAGGGGGTGCCAGCAAAGACTTGTATTTCAGTTGCTTTAACTGGGTTTGGAACATGTTTAGAGAGTGTAGATCAACTCCCAAACACAAAGCAAATCTGTGCTGCTTGATTTGTCATAAAACCATAACACGTGTTCCATTGATTTCCAGACTAGCCACAAACATTCTTCAGACTTCACCTCATTCCTGAGCTTGAAAAAACAAATAGAAAAGCAGTTGTGATGCCCATCTTTTCCAGAAATTCTGATTCCAAGTACCCATGGAAGAAATGACAAGGAAAGAGTTTGTGTTTCTAGAATAACACACCTCTAGAAAAGGTACAGATATTCTCAAAGAATCCTGTAACAACTTTGCAACAATCTGTTCATTGGCAAATGTTTCCCATAGCCTATAAAATATCCTGAAAGAACATTTATACCCTTAATCGTGTCCCAAGTAAAACACAACAAATGACTGTGAAAAGCCAAGAACTAAATATTACTCTATACCAAGGGTTTTCATTTCTTTTTTAAATTAAAAATTTACCTTTCTGTAATCTAAGTTCCTTAGTATTTATTCCTACTTTTGTTTCAAGCCCCAGATAATCTGTGCAATTTTTTTTAGCTGTTTTGCAAAGGAAAAAAAAAAAAACTCGCTAACACTGGGTAAATTAGCAGTAGCACCACAAACAAAACAGGTTATTTATTTTACTTCTTCAGTCTGTCTGCCCTCCTTAAAGCAAGTTGCAGGGATCTTAACTAGGAGTGCTCCCAAGATGACATATCAAGATTTTTACACGTCAGGATTTCAAGGAACAGAATAGACAAACATTTAAAGCTAAAGATGCCACACGGAAAGAAGATGGTGTGTTCCAACAGAGCTTTGTTATTGTTGAGTCCTAGATTTGACAGTCATTAATTTGCTATTAATAAATGTTATTGTAAGGTAGACTCACTTCACCTGCCTCAGAAAGTTTGTTCTTTAGACACCCATTGCTTTAAGCAGCCTTGATTCCAGCATTCAAGGTAAGAAAGAGATGTAGTTAAATCTTTTCAATAGACTGGCTAAGCGTTCATCTGCTACCACTGATAGATACAGTTTGGGAGTTGCTGTGGCTTCTCTCCCCTCTCCCTTAATACATTTTGTAATGATCTTTAATGCTTTAAATGCCCATCAGCCCATGGTAGAATTG
Source organism: Oryx dammah (assembly GCF_014754425.2). NCBI lineage: Eukaryota > Metazoa > Chordata > Mammalia > Artiodactyla > Bovidae > Oryx > Oryx dammah. The sequence goes on from NW_024070207.1 coordinate 112,011,390, forward strand.
GTGTTACTTGGAAATGAAAGATACTTCTCAGTTTAGATGAATAAAGAAAATTCATCTCAATAAACTAGCCTAAGAGTTTTTCCTAACACTAATAGTGTGTGGCATATAGGACATATATAGGCTGGTATATATATTATTGCCTTACATTTGAGGTTGATATACAGTGGAAATGGCAAAGACTAGATTATCTGTCAAAGTAAGTATAGATTGTCTTCCCTTTACTTTTTGATCAGGCATTGAAGATTAAGTGGAAATAGAAACTTCAGTTCAGATTTGGGGGTAGGTGTCGGCACAGTATGACACCAGCTCAGTGCTGTGTTTAGAGCTCTACCTTCTGGACCCGACAGGGCTCACCTGTGTGCAAACACCACCTCTTCTCACTAGCTCCCCTGTTTCCCTTTCTCTCAACACGTCCTCAGTTTCCTTTAGCTCTCTCATACATCCTTGACCTTCCCACCTCAGGGAAGACAGGATAAATTCCAGGAATGTGTGTCTTACTATAAATGTGTGGGAAAGGCTGGAGTGAGCACAAGCAAAGGTCACCTTGCGGCTGCCCTGCTTGATCTGTGCCCTTTTGTGAAGAGTAATAGTAAATATATCAGCTCTTAGCCTTGAGGTAGCTCTAAATACCAGATTCATGGAGAAATCCAATGGGAAAACACTCTCTCTATAAAGGGTTTCTCAGGCCTTGTCCTACTAAAATCAGCTCTTTTGCCTTGGGGAAAATGGCCTTTTCATTTATGTGCGAAAGTTGTTCTCCCCTAAATGGAAAAGGGTTCTAAAATGCTGGCAGTGCCCCCATATGAAGGGTTCTCCATCAGTTCAGTTCTTCTGACTATCCTGTTGAGTTGCTTAGCCTCTGTGCTTCTAAAACATACTGTGAGATAGCTGCTGAAATGCAGCATTTGTTGCGGAGAGCTGTCAGTGGTACAGTAAAGACTTACTCCAGCGTGCAGTACAAGGAGAACACTGGCTTCTGAAACTAGAATAAACTGAGTAGTTACAGTGGTGTGCCTTTGGAGCACCAAAAAAGGTAAAAACAAGTATCAAACTGTACTAGTGTCTTCCAGTCTGGCAGGAAGGCAAAATATATACAAATGGGAAAAGAGCAAAGATTTGCAAAGCACCAAATAGAACACCATATGTAATAACCGTTGTATCAGTGAGCTAGTGATACTAACCACCACAGAATCTTAGTGACTTACAATTAAGAATTAATGTCTCAGTGATTCAGCTGCAGTTTGGTGGATGTAAGCCGAACTCAGCCAGCTGGGCTTGGTTCCAGGCCTTGAGTTTGATTCAGACTTAGTCCACTTGTATGGCATGCTTGTTCCAAAGGGCTACCTGGACATGTTCTTTTTCAGATGGAGGAGGCCAGCCTTCCCAGAGAAGAGAGCAAAGCAAGCAGTGCCTCTTAAGTCATACTCTTGAAGTAACACACAGTCAGATGTGCCAACTTAACATTGGGTAAAGCAATGGTGGGACATAGAAGTGTACTTCTCTTATAAAGTAGGAAGAAAAGGGTGTGAATAATTACTGAAGAAATAACCCTTATCTAACACAACTATGGATTTTTCAGTCTGTTTCAGGAATCTATACGGTAGGTGGGTTACAGCAGGCTTTTGAGAAATCTAGGAATTAAACATGACTTCTTGGCAGATATGGTAATAATCTGTGACTCATGGCCTATCTATAAATTGTCTATAAAATATTTTCATGGTTCATTCAGCTAGAAGATAACCTACAGTTTTCTAATCTTAAATGAAAAGAGGGGAAATGCACTGAGTTCTCTAAACCAGAACACATTAGATAAAGAAAACTTATTTTTCCATCATAAAATTAGTGCTTATTTTTTCAGTGGTATTTTTATGGAGAATTCTGCTGACATTTCAAGCTACTCATGAACACCTCCTTTAGAAGAGGTTGATAATTGTTGAAACCAGCCTGCAAATTGCACTTCTCTCAGATTAAAATTTGTGTCGTGGCTCACCACCACTCAGACCCTCTAGGTTGGTCCTCTCTGAAGTTTATTTTCAATTGACACAGTCCTAATAGCATATCCAGGGATGATTACATAGGGGAATATTTCTGTTATTGTCACATGTTTAGCTTGTCTCCACTTACACCTTTCAGGGGTATGTGCTTTATGAGTCTGAAGCATTTGTAGTTCACAGTGAGCATGCATGTAAGAAGGCTGTAGGACATAGCTTTCACTCTTCCCTTTAAATTGCTATAATAGGATTAATTTACCTGATAACAATTAAAATGCATCACTTAGAAGAGAACATTTGAATATACAATTGGAACACCAGTATGTGAAATTTTATATATATAAAGAATTATATCTCTAACAAGTTATGCGACCTTCAGAAAGCCACATTTTCTAGGGCACAATTTTCTCCGTTTTTTGGTGTGTGTGAAAAAAGGATTGGAATAGATGGGCTTTAGAATTTTAGTGCTGGTTCTTTCAAGCTGGAGCAGTAACAAGTCTTAAATTCTATGATCAGGTTAATGTAAAATAAATATAGGGAACAAAATAATTATAGGAAGCATAGAATCTAAGTTGACATAGGAGGGGGAAAAAAAGGAGCATAACTAGGAGTCTACCATTGAAAAGAGAAGTACAAGACCCAGAGTAAGGGAGTTCAAGATGCAGAGTCAGACATATAGAACCAAAATTTCAACGTGAGCCACTTGGCCCACCCTGACCACCAGCCTGGGCATCACTGGTCTGCTGTTGGAGCTGTAGGTTGCTCCTAGAAGGGCATTTACCTCCAAGCACCATGGACAAGAAGATGTTGAAAAGTAGGGCTTTGTAGATGATAAAGTTATATACCTCACAAATTGGTAGTTCAGAGATGATGTTTTAAGTCCCTGGCTGTACATATCATAGACAATGTTCTTTTTTATCTGTTAGAACAGCTTTTCTTTCTCATCATAAAATTTGGCTAGTTTCTATCTTTGAGTCTCCCCAGAGTTATGATTTCTTAAAGAAAGAAGACATCAGTTCCATTGAATCCTTTGAAGTACGTTGTGAAGTATTTCCCACTGGGGACTCCTTACTTTGATTTTCAGTATAAACCACAGCATTTGGGTTCCTTTAATGATTATAATGACTACATTTTTAAAAAGAAAACTCTTAAGAATATTCTGAAGTTGCTACTGTTTTCCTGTGGGGAAATCCAGGTTATACGATAGACAGAATGGTATCAATTTTGCAAACTGTATGATGTTAATGAATCACTATTAATTTTGATACTGTACTGATGTGGGGGTAATGTTCAAGGTAGTTTATAGGACCTTTATCCATTACCTCACAAATTCTAGGATGTTTTATGCAGTGTTAGGAAAAAAGTAATGGCCAAAGACTTATGAAACATACGTAGGTAGTAGATTTCTCTGAATGGAATTCTCTTTTTTCCATTTGAAACATGCCTTTAAGACACCCTTCATGTTAAGGTCAGTGACCATTAATTTAGAAAATGTGGATGTTAATTAAAGGCATGGTTTCAGAAGAAACCTTTTAAACATTTGGCTCATGCTGGTTAATTAGAAGGACAAAAATTACTCCATTGTGTAAATATAGGGAGAGTTTCTTCTTCCCAGTAATGTGCATACCTGTTTGTTTGTGTTGTGTGAAAAGAGAGGAAATCATTAGGCAAGTGAAATAGATAAGGTGACATTGACTTTGAGGTTTTAAATTATTTCCAGCATTAGGCTTTATCGAGCTATACCAGTATACAACAGAGGATAAGATGGTTGGATGGCATCACCAACTTGATGGACATGAGTTTGACCAAGCTCCAAGAGTTGGTAACGGACAGGGAAGCCTGGCAGGCTGCAGTCCATGGAGTCACAAAAGAGTCCGAACCAACTGAGCGACTGAACTGAACTGAACTGACCAGTATACCTGGTTCTTACCCGACAGAGATGACAGCTAAATTTACAAAGCTATAAAAAAGGTAGAACTATATACCCTGGTTTTTTATTTGTAGGTAAATGTGAACCCAGTGACAAAAATATTTGAGGATTTCTCCTGCTATAACTTTTGCTCTGACTAATCAATGATGCACTTTGTAGAACACCACAGCTGGTCATGTCTTGGAAGTGTCTATTACTCAAATGAAGCTATTTATTTTTATTGTTGGTTTGACCAAACTTATAATTAGTTTTTCAGAACTACTCTGGCTTCCCTTTTATATACCCTAGAATGTGAGACATCTATGGATAGCTAAGATTTTGTGTAAAATCTTCAAACCTTCTGCAAATCTTTGTCATGAGGCAGAGGCAACCTAAGTAACCAAGGGAAACTGTATCAGGTTGAGAAATTTGCATACTAAATTACTGCTGTGTGTATGTGTGTGTTCACACAAAGTGAGTTACACTAATAGGATTCATTACACTCACCTGTGAGACGCCTGGGGCCCTTACTAGGAAAACATAACATATCACAGTGATTCGGTGTGTTCCCTGCTCACCACTCCATCCTAAAGAGGGAAAAATCTGTTCAAATTAGCACTGAGGGCAATAGTGACAAGGATAAGGCTGAGGAGATCATGGCTATAGCACTTCGGTAATGACTATCAGGGTGTGGTTGTGAATTGATGAATTGTACTGTCTTACAGTGGTGCGTACTTCTTTTCTATTCTCCTCTGTACACCCCCTATCCTGAGTCCTCAGGACACTCTGAATGCCTGGTTTCCAAAGGAAACCCTGTTAAAATTATCTGACTGTCCCAATTTGTCATGATTTAGAGATAATGACTAAGAACCAATTTCCCTTCTAGCCTGTGTTTTTTGTTTTACTTCACAACTATCTTTAATATATGGAGAAGGCAATGGCAACCCACTCCAGTACTCTTGCCTGGAAAATCCCATGGACGGGGGAGCCTGGTCGGCTGCAGTCCATGGGGTTCCTAGGAGTTGGACACGACTGAGTGACTTCACTTTTCACTTTCATGCATTGGAGAAGGAAATGGCAACCCACTCCAGTGTTCTTGCCTGGAGATACCCAGGGACGGGGGAGCCTGGTGGGCTGCCGTCTCTGGGGTCACACAGAGTCGGACACGACTGAAGCAACTTAGCAGCATCTTTAATATATACAGCCAGCCACTGAGTAGAAGTTATAGAGCCTACCCATTTCTATTTTGAATATCTCATTCTGATAAGTTGAGCATGAAATCTCTATCTCATGATTTTTGAGTGAATTATACTCAAGTCTATATACTGACTGTTTAAAGTTTTAACGAATTTTTTGTAATACACATTAAGTATTTAAGAGGATATATTGCAAAAACTAAAATATACTTTAAAACTGTATTTTAAAACATACCCATTAAAGATCATATATATTTTTGTGTGTATTTTAAAATCTCACCTGATCCTAGAAAAAAATTCCGTATATTTTATTCCTTCAGTAATATCATTAAAAATGGTTGTGCTGTGAGAAGGGAAAAATAAAAAAAATTAAGCATTTTTTTTCATCGTGATTCTCATCCTCTATAATTCTATTAGTATTTGACAGGAATTAAGATGAACTTGGTCTGGCGGAGAGCATGGCAACCCACTCCAGTATTCTTGCCTGGAGATCCCTTAGACAGAGGAGCCTGGCAGGCTACAGTCCACAGGGTGGCAAAGAGTCAGGCATGACTCAGCAAGTAAGCCACCACCACCAGATGAATTTGGTGTTGGTAATAATTGAATTGCTTATTTGTATAAGTTCATATAATGAATCAACTCAGTTCTGTTCATAATTCAACTAGAAAATGATTATTATGGAAATACAACAAAATATGTACAAATTTTAAAGAATGGACTAAATTTCTTAATCATTTTGATAAAACAGTGGAGTTTGTTGGTTGTATTCTGATGTGGAACCAAATGGTTTTTTCCTGTTGAGTTCTGTTATGTAGGATCCCAGGCTAAATACATCATGGTGGGTTGTGAGTTAAGGGGAGTCTTCCCATCCTATGAGTCAGACATGGAAGCATCAGGGTAGTCCTTGGGTAATTAAGAGGTTCTAATATTATACCCTTGAGACCATTCTGCATTCATGTATAGTCATCTGCATATCTAAATTATTTTTTGACATGTAAACAGTGCTATATTTAATGTTTTTATGTTTATTTATTTATTTTTGACTGCACTGGGTTTTCATTGCTGCATGCATGCTTTCTCTAGTTGCAAGAGTTGGGTCTGCTCTCTAGTTGCAGTGAGTGGGCTTCTCATTGCTGCAGCTTCCCTTGTTGGGGAGCGTGGGCTCAGTAGTTCTGGTGCCCAGGCCCAGCTTCTCCACGGCATGTGGAATGCTCCCAAACCAGGGATCAAACTTGTGTCCCCTGCATTGACAGGTAGATTCTTATCCACTTCACCACCAGGGAATTTACCTAGATTTTTTTTTTTTTTGCAGTCATAAATAAATTTTAATGAATCATCCAGATAAGCAATTTGAGGTGCAATGGCGGTTAATGGGCTGTAGAAAAGGAGCATTTCGGTAAATATACTGAAAGCTTGTGCTTTGTCCGACATAATATTAATGCATCATAAAAAGATTCTAAGAACATATGTGAATTCATAAAACTTGTCAGGGGAGATGTATGCTCATAAAAAAGCAGGTGCAATTATTGCTGAGTGTTTGTGGTATTTCATGAGTAATGGAAAAATAACTACAAATATTAATGTGGCCAAATGAAACTCAATTTGAGCAGAGCAAGAAACCATGGCAACTCATCTTTTTCACCCTGAAATCACAGAAAGATTGTTTCCCAACAATGGTCTCAAAACAACATATTCTTGCTCAAGTATTATTTGATTTTTTTAATATAAATTTATTTATTTTTATCATGTATGCTCAGTAGAATCCTTCAATCACAGTCTATATTTTCTAAATGTTTCTCTTCTTGGAATTTTATGGAAAAAAGGAAAGATCTGTGGTTTATTTTTATTACTTTTCATAGGAAAGCACATATTTTAGTATTAATACTTTCCCCCCCCAGGAATGCCAAAATTTCTGTGTAATAAAAAATTGGGAAAAGACAATTTTATATAAAACACTAGGAAATAAAGGTCCTCTCCAAAAGCTAAGTCATGTCTGACTCTTTAAGACCCCATGGACTGTAGCCTGCCAGGCTCCTCTATTCATAGGATTTCTCAGGCAAGAAAACTGGAGTGGATTGCCATTTCCTTCTCCAGGGGATTTTCCCAACCCAGGGATCAAACCCACATCTCCTGCATTGGCAGGCAGATTCATTATCACTGAGCCAGCAGAGAAGCCCAGGAAATAAAGATGGCAAGACATAATCTGGGGCTTTTAAAACCCATGTGGAGAAGTCAATATAGATTCTCAAGTTATGTCAGAAAGGGATATTATTTAATATAATCCACAGAGCCTGTTTCAAATGCTTATTTAGCTCATATAAACACCCCACATTTCACATTTTCCCTTGCAAATATATCTCCGAGAGCATGCTTGTGCTGCCTTTGGGCCAGGAAAATGGTCCTGATTGCCAGGGCAAGGATTGTCCTCTTCATTGGCACAGCATTCCCATTAGCCTACTGGTCTTTCGGGCAGTTTCTTCTCCCACCACTTCCTCAATTAAAACAGCTCAGAATCGTCATACAACCTTTCCTAGTCAACTCGGCTTTAAATAAAGCATTCTAATCAAAAATATGTGAAACTTACGAACCAATTAATGGCTAGCAGCTCATTCCTTTCTTTCCCCCAGAACTCGTCCTTTGAAAGTACTAATAGACATATTTTTATGAAACATTATATAAAGGCACCCTTTCATTTACTTTAATTTCAGGGTTGAAGTATAAATATTTTCAGAGGAAAATTTGAATATAAATTAAAATCTGAAAGGCTAGAGATATTTTTATTACCTCAAATATAAGTTAGCTCAGAAAAGCTGATTTACTCCTTTCTGCATGATGGGTATATATGGGTTGGGGAGGTAATTTGTCTCTTCAGCCTTCCTATATATTCATATAAATATTTCAAGACCAAGTATAGCATGACTATAAAAAAAGTAGATTCCAGTTATATTATACATAGATATTAAGTGTTAATACTCCATATGCTCTAAACTTTTTAAATTACAATTATTGCTTAGTTTTTTATTCTAATTTAGATTATTTTGGCAGTGTCATTTCTTTCAGCTGAGTCATGTTTTAGTGTTTGTTTTCTTTTTTATATTTTTGTTGAAATGTGATGCTTTACAATATGGTATTCGTTTCTGCTGTACGTGTCGTGAGCTCTATAACTTTTAATAAGATTTATACTTTTCAAATACTTGCCCTATTCTGTTAAGAAAATGGCATTCAATGTGGAGAGAATGACAGAAAACACAAACGGTAAGAAAGCATGAAACTTGAGTGTTCATGAGTATGCTTGTGTGTCGAGGGCAGAGGATTTGCATGAGGAAACAGTAAGCTAGAAAGAAGACTGCAAATAGAGTTGAGAGACAACATGTGAAATCAATGTCTTTCAACATTAGAAAAATCTGAAAGATCATTTATTTATACCTTTTCTCGGATGCACAAACTCCCTCTCCAGCAGGACTAATAAGCAATCATCCAGTCAGTTATACTCCCATGTCAGCGAATGCCTGACTTCAAAGCCTTCATTGTTTGACAGCTTCAGTGACTAAAACTTCCTTGTGTCAGAACTGAAACTTCTACCATTGGTCTTACTTTTGTCTCTGGAATGCAAAAGAATCCTTTTTCTAAGTCAATTCTTTTGAAGGTTTAAAGTCTTTAAAAGGAATACTCCAGTACACTTCCTTTGTGATTTATGGCGGTCACATTTCATAACCTATGACAATTTGCTCTTCACCCAGAAGACAAGTATACAAGCTTAATATTAACACTAACAAATGCATATTTCTTATTATGTGTTAGGTACTTTAATTTACATATTGTTTTTGTTGTTTAGTCACTCAGTCGTGTCTGACTCTTTTTCGATCCCATGGACTGTAGCCCACCAGGCTCCGCTGTCCATGGGATTTCCCAGGCAAGGATACTGGAGTGGGTTGCCATTTCCTTCTCTAGTGGGTTGCCATTTCACAACCCGTGCATTGAATCTGGGTCTCCTGCATTGCAGGCGGGTTCTTTACTAACTGAGCCAGCAGGGACCATTAAGCAGTAACAAACTAGAATTGGAGGATAAACACCTTCTTTGCTGCCCAGGCGGGGTACTGCTGAGGCATGTTCTATACTGTCTCCCAGAGGTCCTCAGTAAGATTGAACCCCCAATTGTCCACAGTGGTTATCACTCATGAACACATCCTGTATTGGCTGCTTTCACTTTTCTTTCTCACTCCTCTACTCCCTGCTGATAATCACCTCCTAAATGTGTGCTAAGACCTTTGTCTGAGGGTCTTAAGTTAATGGGGAATCCAGACATATATTATTTTCACACATGGAAGCTCTATATAGGTAAAGTTGTCTAGAGAGAGAGACCACCCACCTTGAAGATAATGCAGTCTCAGCTTTTCTTGCTGGCACTTGGCACCTGTATTTGTGACTATAAGTATTAGCTTTATAGATGAATCTTCTCTCTTGCCATCATCTGTCATTATCACCCAAATTTTGCTTTGTTTCCTTTACTTATTTTTTTTGTTGCTTTTTTTAATATAAATTATTTATTTTAATTGGAGGTTAATTACTTTACAATATTGTATTGGTTTTGCCATACATCAACATGAATCTGCCACGGGTGTACACATGTTCCCCATCCTGAACCCCCCTCCCTCCTCCTTCCCCGTACCATCCTTCTGGGTCTTCTCAGTGCACCAGCCCCAAGCATCCAGTATCATGCATCGAACCTGGACTGGCAATTCATTTCATATATGATATTATACATGTTTCAATGCCATTCTCCCAAATCATCTCACCCTCTCCCTCTCCCACAGAGTCCAAAAGACTGTTCTATACATCTGTGTCTCTTTTGCTGTCTCGCGTACAGGGTTATCATTACCATCTTTCTAAATTCCATATATATGTGTGAGTACACTGTATTGGTGTTTTTCTTTCTGGCTTACTTCACTCTGTATAATAGGCTCCAGTTTCATCCACCTCATTAGAACTGATTCAAATGTATTCTTTTTAACGGCTGAGTAATACTCCATTGTGTATATGTACCACAGCTTTCTTATCCATTCATCTGCTGATGGACATCTAGGTTGCTTCCATGTCCTGGCTATTATAAACAGTGCTGCTATGAACATTGGGGTACATGTGTCTCTTTCAATTCTGGATTGGGGAACACATGTCTCTTTCAATTCTGGTTTCCTCGGTGTGTATGCCCAGCAGTGGGATTGCTGGGTCATAAGGCAGTTCTATTTCCAGTTTTTTAAGGAATCTCCACACTGTTCTCTTCTTCTATTCTATGACAAATCACAAGAACACTTTGCTTGGCAGACCTCGATTCTGGACATAATTGGTATGGCGGATAGGCATTAACCCTTGTTCTCCTCTTTATCTTTCCTATTACAGTCAACTCAGCCCCTAAAACTGGTCCTTCCCTTATCCCTTTTACAGTTAAGTTCTATCAGGCCACACAAGTATATCCTAAACAATTCAATCTCCTGCACTCACATACTCCCAACTTTAGACTTCATCATTCCTGGAAAACTTCAGTGCTGACACCAGCCCCTCAGATCTCTCTGTGCCGTCACTCTCTCCATTTTGGTCCATCATCTACTCTGCCAGAGTATTTTTCAATATTGTAAATTTGTGTTACATTTTTGTCCTAGAACCCTTCAGTGGTTCCATATTACCTCGAGAACTACCCATACTCCTTAGCATGGAACACAGCATTCTTCAATACCAGGCTCCCAATCACCTCTGCAGACATGCCGCTGTCCACACTTAGCATCCACTCTGCTATCCAGGCATGGTCAGCCACTGGAAGTTCCCTAAACACATGGTGACCTTTCCAAGGGCCTTGCACAAATGCCTGAGTCTAAAGTCTGTTCTGTTTGCCCCATACCATGATGCTTCCCATGCACTATTTCCCAAATGCACCTTTAAGCAAAAATTTCCTGGATTCAGAATGAGAAGGAAGGGAATATTATTTCAAACCCTTTACAAAATAACTGTAGATACTTCATTTGGGAATTTCTAAGTGCAACAGAAATCTGGGTGAGTAGGTAAAATAGCTACATAAATAAAATGAACACCTTTTAGGTCACACCAGGAGATTGTCTTGAGGTTTAAATGGCTGAGATCATCTTCACATTCCTCACAGCTAGCCATCTATAATTAAACAGCGGCACCAGTCGGCACACATTCATCATCTCCAAAGAAAAGGAAAGTCACCTCCATAAATCTCAAAAATTAGATATTAGAATTTTGTTTTTATAATAGCTGGCACACAGCAATTTGTGCTAACATCTGCTTAACATGAATCCATGTCCCAAGATTCAGGATTTACTCATGTAAGAAAGAAAACATGCTAGTTTATAAACTCTAATAATTTAAATGATTTTTTAAACTTAAGTTTGGAATTTGATTGGCATTAAGAAATTTACTTTGTATTATAAAAGGTACCAGTCAGCTTATGACAAACACTTCTTAATGTGCCATCCCAGTTCATACCTTGCTATTGTAGTTCAGTCACTAAGTCGTGTCTCTGACTCTTTGTGACCCCATGGACTTCAGCACGCCAGGCTTCCCTGTCCTCCACTGTCTTCCCAGAGTTTGCCCCATACCTTTACCTCTTGCAGTTCTACCTCTCATTCCCTTAATTGATTGTAGAATAACTCTACTAAATATAATTCATCTTCTGAAATTTCTGTCGTTCAGTTGCCAGGTCGTGTCCAACTCTTTGCAACTCCATGATTGCAGCACTCCAAGCTCCTCTGTCCTTCACCATCTCCCAGAGTTTGCTCAAAGTCATGTCCATTGAGTGGTGATGCCATCCAACCATCTCATCCTCTGTCGCCTTCTTCTCCTTCTGCCTTCAATCTTTCCCAGCATCAGGGTCTTTTCCAGTGAGTCAGCTCTTTGCATCAGGTGGCCAAAGTATTAGAGTTTCACCTTCAGCATCAGTCCATCCAATGAATATTCAGAATTGATTTCCTTTAGGATTGACTGGTTGGATCTCCTTGCAGTCCAAGGGACTCTCAAGAGTCTTCTCCAACACCACAGTTCAAAAGGATCGATTCTTTGGCTTTTCTGAAGGGCTCCATGTAATTTTGTCGGATTCTCTTACAGTTCCCTCTTTCTACTTCCTGTTATTGAGCTGGCCAAAATTTCATTCAGGTTTTTATGTAACATATTATGTAAAAACTTGAATAAACATTCTGGCCAAATCAATTCCTTAAGTACCTAAAAAAACTCCTCTTTCTTTCTGAAATAGTAACAGATAATGAAGTATCAAATTCATAGAAAGAAACAGGACAGCCCACTCTCCATTGCTTGTTCCTTAATTACTTTTCAGGGAATGACACTATCTGTGATTACTCAGGTCTGGAGTTGGCAAACTTCTGTAAAAGGCCAGATAGTAAATATTTTAGGCTTTGAAGGCCATACTGTCTTCTGTTAAATCTGCCCAGCTCTACCATTGTAGTAGAAAATCAGACATAGATAACACATAAAAGACTGTGTCTGTGTTCCAATAAAACTTTATTAACAAACAGGTGCCAAGCATTTTTGGCCCATAGATTATAGCTTGCTAATCTCTGATCAACCCCTTAAATCTTCTCTGACATCCTCTAGCTAAGGATGATATGAAGGGGGATATGTTAGGTCAGTCAATTTGGAAGAGCAGAACAAGTATGAGATCAGATTCCAAGGCTGGATTCTTTACATTATCAATGGCCACCAGAGTTTGAATAAGTTATAATATCTCTCAGACATCTATGTTTTTATCTCTAAAATTCAGATAATACCTACCCTGATATCTTTCTCAAGGCTGTTGAAAAAGTGTACATGTGAAAACCCTTTGCAGGAAGTAATTTTAAGGTATGAGTGTTCACTTTAAAAACTCAAAAGTGTGGAGGAATCTATAGATCTGATTATTCTTTTGAAGAATTTTCTTTGACTCCAAGATGCTGTGGAAGCCCCTTGATCATTTTAGTTGCCACTCTCTTGAACTCCTCCAACTTTTTTTAAGTATTCCTCTAGGAACAGTGCACAGAACTAAAACATAATACAAACAGACTTTTCTTTCAAAATAGAAGGATCTTTTAGGAATTACCAGCTTTCAAAGGTGTGCCCCAAGTAAATTTGCAATCATTCTTGCTAAATAGGAAGAAAGGGATGGGGTTACTTTAAAGCTACTGCCAAGACAGCTGTTTATGCATGAAGGAATAAGAGAGGGGAAAGACTATGAAATCATCCTCGCTGTCTTCATCCACTGTCATTTTAAATCTTGTTAGCCAAAATTAACTTATTTAGCTGTAGAAAGGTCAGTTTCTGCTACATAATGGTTGCTTAAAAGAAAGTTACATGAAGGTCTGGAGGTACAGATGATACCTGATCATTGACTATCTATGCTAAGATTAATTGACAAACAAGGACAGAGTGTAAAATTGTGTCTTGGAGAGCTAAGGCAAGAATAAACTAGACAGTAGTGTTTTGCCACTCAGCTTCTTGTTAAGCACATTTGGCCACACCAGACCCCGCAGGTTTTGGCCAGTGCTTTCATCTGACACAGAGAAGATCTGTGACTCAACCAAACTAGACAGTGAAGATGGTGAAGCCAAGGCTTGAAACAAGCTAGGTTGATTGAAATCCTGATTAATTCAGCCATTCATTCATGCCTCACATCATTTACCATGGTAAAACCTGAAGTAAATATTTCAGCAAATTAGTCTATTTTTTAAAAAATCCTGAGTGCCTCTGTTCATTACACAGTCTCAGTGATTATCTCAGCATATCATTAAAGACATCACATTTAAGGGTCTCTTGAAATTATTTTTTTGATTCACCTAATTTCTGGTTCACTCACATCTGCAACCAATTCTGAGCTTCCATGTTCCTTGTGTGAAGAAATCTTTTAAAAAGGAAAAAAATAAAGAACATTTTATTTTGGTTGAGTTTTTCTCTCACTAGTGATTCTTGGACAAGTGGAGAAATTTCATTTAATAATTCCTCAGCTCAAAATAGGATTCTGTTGTCACACTCTTACACCTATAAGTAGACAGTCTCTTTTATTATAAAATGCAGAACTAAAACATAAAATGAAGGGAGATGGTGTCCTAGAAAGGCTTCACTATGGCCCTAGGGTCATCTATATCTAGAAAAGGCAGGTTCAGTAAATAATAATGGAAGACTACTAAGGTTCCTTTAATAAAACACTATTTAGACTTATATGAATTATTTCTTCCTCTTGTTTAACCATGTACATTAGTAGCATATGTAAAAAAGTGCTAGGCAATCTTTACTCTGACGTGTGATAAACAGATCAAAATAGAACACACATGAACCTAGAGAGCCTCGTACTGAGTGAAGTCAGTCAGAGAAAGACATATGATATTGCTTATACGTATAATCCAAAAAAGGGGCTATAGATGAACTTATCTGCAAAACTGAAATAGAGTTACAGAGTAGAAAATAAACTTATGGCTACTGAGGGATAAGGGTGGTAGGGATAAATTGGGAGATTGGGATTGACATGTATACACTACCATATATAAAATAGATAACTAATAAGGACCTACTGTATAGCACAGGAAACTCTACTCAATACTCTGTATGTCTACATGGGAAAAGAATCTTAAAAAGAGTGGATTTATGTATTTTTATTACAGATTTGATTTGCTTAACACCTTAAACTAACACATTGTATATCAATTGTACCCCAATAATTAAAAAAAAACAAATTAAAATAGAAATACTTTGCATTTGCCTGTCCTCATGTTATATTAAAAGGCAAATCCATCTTAAATTCTATTTAATGGGTTTAACAATTGAAGTACCAAAATGACATAACTACCAACAATACCATGTATGAAGCTGTAGTTTGAGATCTGAAGAAAGAGATATCCTGAATTCCAGTATCTTATAGTCAGTATTGGAGAAGGCGATGGCACCCCACTCCAGTACTCTTGCCTGGAAAATCCCATGGATGGAGGAGCCTGGTGAGCTGCAGTCTATGGGGTCGCTGAGAGTTGGACACGACTCAGTAACTTCACTTTCACTTTTCACTTTCATGCTTTGGAGAAGGAAATGGCAACCCACTCCAGTGTTCCTGCCTGGAGAATCCCAGGGACAGGGGAGCCTGGTGGGCTGCCGTCTATGGGGTCGCACAGTCAGACACGACTGAAGCGACTTAGCAGCAGCAGCAGCAGCAGCATAGTCAGTATAAAGAAAGCCATAAAGCAAACTGAGCTCTGAAGAATTGATGCTTTTGAACTGTGGTGTTGGAGAAGACTCTTGAGAGTCCCTTCGACTGCAAGGAGATCAAACCAGTCCATCCTAAAGGAGATCAATTCTGAATATTCATTGGAAGGACTGATGCTGAAGCTCCAATACTTTGGCCACCTAATGTAAGAACTGACTCATTGGAAAAGACACTGATGCTCGGAAAGATTGAAGGCAGAAGGAGAAGGAGACGACAGATGATGAGATGGGTGGGTGGGTGGCATCACCAACTTGATGGACATGAATTTGAGCAACCTCTGGGAGTTGGTGATGGACAGGGAAGCCTGGGGTGCTGCAGTCCATGGGGTCGCAAAGAGTCTGACATGACTGAGTGGCTGAACTGACAGATAGTTATTATATTAGAATTTTCTGTCTTTGGCATTTCACTGTATATCTACTGTTTTGTCTTATTAAGTTGAGGATTCTCCTTATTGCTCTTAAAAATATGTGCCCCAACCTTCTCTTCGTTCTGTTGGGAGCTCAATGACCAACAGTTTAGAAGACCATTATGTTCACAAATGTTCACTATACTGTTACAGATGGAGCCTAACCAGCATAACCTGGGTGGCATATACTCCTTATACATCATCTCCATCTTGACTGAGATATATTTCAGCAGATTAAAAGCATATTAAAATCATAATGATCTTTGTTACCCCCATCCGAGAAATTCTGCTGCTTACCAAAGAATACATTAGCAGTGATGAAAAACTCTTCTTTTGCTCTTCCTTGTAGGATACACTTGGGAGATTCTCTTGTAAACTGAGTGAAAGAGCTGCCAGACACCATCTCCTGGAAATGCCTAGAAGAGACAGGGAGCTAAGAGGAAAACAGCAAACTGTGAAAGGGAGATCTGTCAGCCTGCATCATATCACCCACCTCCCCGACCTGGGCTCCTCATAATGACTCAGTAAGTTCAGTCTACTGGCAAATCATACACCATAATTAACTGTCCTTAATTCTGACGAACATTTTACGGGCCCACTGGGTCTGGAGGGAAAATCATTAGTTTCATTGACTAATTTTCAGTTAATCAGCAACAGTTCATTCAACAGAGCACTAATAAGGCAGCCTTGATTAGAAGTATAGGGATATGATATTAACTGGCTTCCTCTAACAGGGATGAGGATGCTAAACGGCAAAGACCATCTGTACTTCTGGTAGGGAAACACTTGAAAAACACTTTTTGAAGGTGAATGATACAACAGGAATATTTTTAAATTTTTCAATTCAGTCTATAAAATATTTTCTGTTCCCTTTGTCATTATTCCTTTGATTCTTCCCTTCAGAGACAAAACTTCTTTGAAAAATATAATTTCAAGTAACACATACAAATGGTGAAGCTATGAGCTCTTCAACCAAATATTTGAGATTTTGACTTGAGGATATAGTTTAGGAATATTGAATATACATAGAGATAAAAATTATATACATGTGTATATTTGTGGATATTTACATCCTAGCAGAACATCAAATAAATAGAATTTCCTGGGCAAAATTACTTGATAAAAAGATGAGTGAAGGCATTCTTCATGTGGTGGTTGTTCATTAGATGAGTCTAAGAAAAATTTTAAATAGAAATTAAGTAGTATTTATTTAAAGCTGTGAATTAGAATACAGGAAAAATCTCTTACTCAGTAAAAATGCCATCTGAATTTTATTCATTACAGTAAAATTTCAGTTAACCAGAGAACCTCAAAAATGAGGATTTAATTTTCCTACTAATTAAAATTTAAATCTAATCCCTTCTAATTCTTATTGCTGAAATGTCTTTTGAAATAAAATGTAAATGAAATAATTTATTTTCTTACCTTACCAAGTTGAGTACAGGAAATATAATTGAGTCATAGATCATTTAGGATTTTCACTGGGGTCATTCAGAACATCAATTCTCACACTCTAATACAATAGAGGTAGGGACAGAAGGCAGATTTAATGGAGCAGAAATTTTACTCTGACCCTAGGACCACTAGGCATGCTCTCACTCTCTCTTTCTCTGCCCACCTCTCTCACACCTCTTTCTCCCCCCTCTTCCTTCCTCCCTCCCTCTCCTAACTAAATCTGTGTAATTAGCTTGTTTTATTCACCTTCTCCTCTGGTTTCTATTAAGGGATTATTAAAACGTATTTTTTACTAGGATTACAATGATATTGAGTGGTTTGCCTTGGAAATGAACAGAGATTATTCTGTTGTTTTTGAGATTGCCTCCAAGTACTGCATTTCAGACTCTTCTGTTGACTATGATGGTGACTCCATTTCTTCTAAGGGATTCTTGCCCATAGGAGTAGATAAAATGGTCATCTGAGTTAAATTCACACATTCCAGTCCATTTTAGTTCACTGATTCTTAAAATGTCGACGTTCACTCTTGCCACCTCCTATTTGACCACTTCCAATTTGCCTTGATTCATGAACCTAACATTCCAGGTTCCTATGCAATATTGCTCTTTACAGCATAGGACCTTGATTCCATCACCAGTCACATCCACAACTGAGTGTTGTTTTTGCTTTGGCTCCATCTCTTTATGCTTTCTGGAGATATTTCTCCACTGATCTCCTACTGAAGATAGTTGGACTCCTACCGATCTGGGGAGTTCATCTTTCAGTGTCCTTCCTTTTTGCCTTTTGATACTGTTCATGGGGTTCTCAAGGCAAGAATACTGAAGTGGTGTGCCATTCTCTTCTCCAATGGACCACATTTTCTCAGTAATGCCCCAACTAATAATGCTGAAGAAGCTGAAATTGAACTGTTCTATGAAGACCTACAAGACCTTCTAGAACTAACACCCCAAAAAAGATGTCCTTTTCATTATAAGAGACTGGAAGGCAAAAGTATGAAGTCAAGAAATACCTGGAGTAACAGGAAAATTTGGCCTTGGAGTACAGAATGAAGCAGGGCAAAGGCTAATAGAGTTTTACCAAGAGGACGCACTGGTCATAGCAAACACCCTCTTCCAAAAACACAAGAGAAGACCCTACACATGGACATCACCAGATGGTCAACACCAAAATCAGATTGATTATATTCTTGCAGCCAAAGATGGAGAAGCTCTATACAGTCAGCAAAAACAAGACAAGGATCTGACTGTGCCTCAGATCATGAACTCCTCATTTCCAAATTCAGACTTAAATGGAAGAAAGTGGGGAAAACCACTAGACCATTCAGGTATGACCTAAATCAAATCCCTAATGATTATACAGTGGAAGTGAGAAATAGGTTTAGGGAATAGATCTGATAGAGTGCCTGAAGAAATATGGATGGAGGTTCACAACATTGTACGGGAGACACGGAGCAAGACCATCCCCAAGAAAAAGAAGTGTAAAAAAGCAAAATGGCTCTCTGAGGAGGCCTTACTAATAGCTGTGAAAAGAAGAGAAATGAAAAGCAAAGGAGAAAAAGAAAGATATACCCATTTGAATGCAAAGTTCCAAAGAATAGCAAGGAGGGATAAGATAGCATTCCTCGGTGATCATTGCAAAGAAATAGAGAAAAACAATAGAATGGGAAAGACTAGAGATCTCTTCAAGGAAATTAGAGATACCAAGGGAACATTTCATGCAAAGATGGGCTCAATAAAAGACAGGAATGGTATAGACCTAACAGAAGCAGAAGATATTAAGAAGAGGTGGCAAGAACACATAGAAGAATTGTACAAAAAAGATCTTCATGACCCAGATAATCATGATGGTGTGATCACTCACCTAGAGCCAGACATCCTGGAATGTGAAGTCAAGTGGGTCTTAGGAAGCATCATTACAAACAAAGCTAGTCGAGCTGATGGAATTCCAGTTGAGCTATTTCAAATCCTGAAAGATGATTCTGTGAAAGTGCTGCTGTCAGTATGCCAGCAAATATGGAAAACTCAGCAGTGGCCACAGGACTGGAAAAGGTCAGTTTTCATTCCAATCCCAAAGAAAGCCAATGCCAAAGAATGTTCAAACTGCTGCACAATTGCACTCATCTCACGTGCTAGTAAAGTAATGCTCAATATTCTTCAAGCCAGGCTTAAGCAGTACGTGGACCATGAACTTCCAGATATTCAAGTTGGTTTTAGAAAAGGCAGAGGAACCAGAGATCAAATTGCCAATATCCATTGGATCATCAAAAAAGCAAGAGAGTTCTAGAAAAACATCTATTTCTACTTTATTGACTATGCCAAAGCCTTTGACTCTGTGGATCACAAGAAACTGTGGACAATTATGAAAGAGATGGGAATACCAGACCACCTGACCTGCCTCTTGAGAAATCTGTATGCAGGTCAAGAAGCAACAGTTAGAACTGGACATGGAACAACAGACTGGTTCCAAATAGG
Source organism: Oryx dammah (assembly GCF_014754425.2). Taxonomy (NCBI): domain Eukaryota; kingdom Metazoa; phylum Chordata; class Mammalia; order Artiodactyla; family Bovidae; genus Oryx; species Oryx dammah. The sequence continues at coordinate 112,031,070 of NW_024070207.1, forward strand.
AAAAGGAGTATGTCAAGGCTGTGTATTGTCACCCTGCTTAGTTAACTTCTATGCAGAGTACATCACGAGACATGCTGGGCTGGAAGAAGCACAAGCTGGAATCAAGATTGCTGGGAGAAATATCAATAACCTCAGATATGCAGATGGCACTGCCCATATGGCAGAAAGTGAAGAGGAACTATAGAACCTCTTGGTGAAGTGAAAGAGGAGAGTGAAAAAGTTGGCTTAAAGGTCAACATTCAGAAAATGAAGATCATGGCATCTGGTCCCATCACTTCATGGCAAATAGATGAGGAAATAGTGAAAACAGTGTCAGACTTTATTTTGGGGGGCTCCAAAATCTCTGAAGATGGTGACTGCAGCCTTGAAATTAAAAGCTGCTTACTCCTTGAGAGAAAAGTTATGACCAACCTAGACAGCATATTAAAAAGCAGAGACGTTACTTCACCAACAAATGTCCATCTAGTTAAGGATATGGTTTTTCCAGTAGTCATGTATGGATGTGAGATATGGACTATAAAGAAAGCTGAGCACCGAAGAATTGATGCTTTTAAACTGTGGTGTTGGAGAAGACTCTTGAGAATCCCTTGGACTGCAAGGAGATCCAACCAGTCCATCCTAAAGGAGATCAGTATTCATTGGAAGGACTGACATTGAAGCTGAAACTCCAATACTTTGGCCACCTCATGGGAAGAACTGACTCATTTGAAAAGACCCTGATGCTGGGAATGATTGAAGGTGGGAGGAGAAGGGGACGACAGAGGATGAGATGGTTGGATGGCATCACTGACTCAATGGACATGAGTTTGAGTGAACTCTGGGAGTTGGTGATGGACAGGGAGGCCTGGTGTGCTGCAGTCCATGGGGTGGGAAGAGTCAGATGCAACTGAGTCACTGAACTGACTGAAGAAGTATTTTTATTTAAAAGTTTATGATTATTTTAAATCAATAACAACAAATTGTTTTTTGTTGTTGTTATGAAGGAAAATGTTTGTGTCAACATCCACATTAAAATAAGTGAAAGAGCCAGGGTTTGCATCTGTTTTTCAGTTGAGGGAGCAGTAATTCAGCCCACAACAGTTAACATATAACTAGAAACCTCATCATCTCTAAGATCCTTTCTCACTGTAACAATCAAGGTTCAGGATCAAATGCTAAGTTCTACCTTTTTACCTAATAGAAGTCATGATTTCTGTGGGCTTAATAAGGTTTTCATTTCTGTAGTTTTTGAAGGAATAAATGATCTATTTCAGCTTCAGTATTGTGACATTGAGCTAATATCCCCCTTCTCTTAAATAAAAACATACAGAAAATCTTAATAGAATATGAAGTAAAATCTACCACATATCAAGATATTTAACAGGACTCTTTATTTTTGGGGGGCTCCAAAATCACTGCAGATGGTGATTGCAGCCATGAAATTAAAAGACGCTTGCTCCTTGGAAGAAAAGTTATGACCAACCTAGATAGTATATTCAAAAGCAGAGACATTACTTTGCCAACTAAGGTCCGTCTAGTCAAGGGTATGGTTTTTCCTGTGGTCATGTATGGATATGAGAGTTGGACTGTGAAGAAGGCTGAGCGCCAAAGAATTGATGCTTTTGAACTGTGGTGTTGGAGAAGACTCTTGAGAGTCCCTTGGACTGCAAGGAGATCCAACCAGCCCATTCTGAAGGAGATCAGCCCTGGGATTTCTTTGGAAGGAATGATGCTAAAGCTGAAACTCCAGTACTTTGGCTACCTCATGTGAAGAGTTGACTCATTGGAAAAGACTCTGATGCTGGGAGGGATGGGGGGCAGGAAGAGAGGGGGATGACCGAGGATGAGATGGCTGGATGGCATCATGGACTTGATGGACGTGAGTCTGAGTGAACTCTGGGAGATGGTGATGGACAGGGAGGCCTGGCGTGCTGCGATTCATGGGGTAGCCAAGAGTCGGACACAACTGAGCGACTGAACTGAACTGAACTGAAGAAACTAATAGATGAAGATAATAAAATGAATCAACACATAAAATAATTGAATAAAAATGTAAAGCTTGACCTAAAATATGCATCTAGTACCCTCCATGGACCCAGATAAATATTTTGACCATGTTTTAATGTTTATTATAATTTCCAAAGCACATTGAATAGTTAAAGCCAAAAAAGTCTTGAGCATTTCACCTCAAATTATATAAAACAAGCAAAAAAACCTCTCTGACCATTAAGTCACTTAACTTCAAATTAACAATAAAAATAGTCATAAAAAGACTCACATACTTAGAAACTAAAATATGCAGTTTTTAATTTTATTTTTAAATTGGAGTATAATTGCTTTACAATGTTGTGTTAGTTTCTGCTGTACAGCACTGTAAATCAGCTATAAGTATACATATGTCCTCTCCCTCTTGAGCCCCCATCCCACCCTTCTAGACCATCACAGAGCATTGAGCTGAGCTCCCTGTGCTTTATAACAGCTTCCCATTAACTATTTATTTTACACATGGTAGTGTACATATGTCAGTGATACTCACTCAGTTCATCCCACCCTCTCCTTCCCTGACCCCTGTGTCCACAAGTCTGTTATCTACATCTGCCTCTCTATTCTTCCCCTGTAAAGAGGTTCATCATGCCATTTTTCTAGATTCCATATCTATATGCATTAATATATGGTGTTTTTCTCTTTCAAACTTCACTCTGTATGACAGACTCTAGGTTCATCCACATCACTATGAATGACCCACTTTCATTCCTTTTTATGCTAAGATTCCTTTGTATATATGTACCACATCTTCTTTATACAGTTATCTGTTGATGGGCATTTAAGTTGCTTCCATGTCCTAGCTGCTGTAAATAGTGCTGCAGTGAACACTGACGTACATGTGTGCTTTTGAATTATGATTTTCTCAGGGTATATGTCCGGTAGAGGAATTGCTGGGACATATGGTAAGTATGGGACTTCCCTGGTGGCTTAGATGGTAAAGAATCTGCCTGCAATGTGGGAGACCCAGGTTCAATCCCTGGGTTCAGAGCATCCCTTGCAGAAGGGAATGGCTACCCACCCCAGTATTCTTGCCTGGAGAATTCCATGGACAGAGGAACTTGGTGAGCTACACCCCGTGGGGTCACAAAGAGTTGGACATGACTGAGCGACTAACACACATGTGGGAGTTTTATTAATAGTTTCTTAAGGAACCACCATACTATTCTCCATAGTGGCTGTATCAGTTTACATTCCCACCAACAGTGGAAGAGGGCTCCCTTTACTTCATATCCTTTCTAGGATTCATAGTTTGTGTTAATAGATTTTTTTTTCATGATAGCTATTCTGACTGCTGTGACGTGACACCTCATTGTAGTTTTGATTTGCATTTCTCTAATAATGAGGAATGTTGAGCATTTTTTCATTTGTTTGTTGGCCATCTGTATGCCTTCTTTGGAGAAATGTCTGTTTATGTCTTCTGCTCATTTTTTATTGGGTGCTTGGTTTCTTTCCCTTTTTTTTCCTGATACTGAGCTGTTCTGTCAGACCTCTCCACCATGACCCACCCGTCTTGGGTAGCCCCACATGGCATGGCTTAGTTTCATTGAGTGGGCCTTAGAAAGCATCACTACAAACAAAGCTAGTGGAGGTGATGGAATTCCAGTTGAGCTATTTCAAATCCTGAAAGATGATGCTTTGAAAGTGCTGCTGTCAATATGCCAGCAAATTTGGAAAACTCAGCAGTGGCCACAGGACTGGAAAAAGGTTAGTTTTCATTCCAATCCCAAAAAAAGGCAATGCCAAAGAATGCTCAAACTACCGCACAATCACACTCATCTCACATGCTAGTGAAGTAATGCTCAAAATTCTCCAAGCCAGGCTTCAGCAATATGTGAACCATGAACTTCCAGATGTCCAAGCTGGTTTAAGAAAAGGCAGAGGAACCAGAGATCAAATTGCCAACATCCGCTGGGTCATGGAAAAAGCAAGAGAGTTCTAGAAAAACATCTATTTCTGCTTTATTGACTATGCCAAAGCCTTTGACTGTGTGGATCACAATAAACTGTGGAAAATTCTGAAAGAGATGGGAATACCAGACCACCTGACCTGCCTCTTGAGAAACCTATATACAGGTCAGGAAGCAACAGTTAGAACTGGACATTGAACAACAGACTGGTTCCAAATAGGAAAAGGAGTACGTCAAGGCTGTGTATTGTCACCCTGCTTATTTAACTTACATGCAGAGTACATCATGAGAAACGCTGGGCTGGAAGAAGCACAAGCTGGATTCAAGATTGCTGGGAGAAATATCAATGACCTCAGATATGGAGATGACACCACCCTTATGGCAGAAAGTGAAGAGGAACTAAAAAGCCTCTTGATGAAAGTGAAAGACGAGAGTGAAAAAGTTGGCTTAAAGCTTAACATTCAGAAAATGAAGACAATGGCATCTGATCCCATTACTTCATGGGAAATAGATGAGGAAGCAGTATCAGACTTTATTTTTGGGGGCTCCAAAATCACTGCAGATGGTGATTGCAGCCACAAAATTAAGACGCTTACTCCTTGGAAGGGAAGTTATGACCAACCTAGATAGCATATTAAAAAGCAGAGACATTACTTTGCCGACTAAGGTCTGTCTAGTCAAGGCTATGGTTTTTCCAGTGGTCATGTATGGATGTGAG